>NC_060140.1:83878834-84242584 GCF_021461385.2 Schistocerca piceifrons | reverse complement strand
TATCTGTGATGTTTAAAAGACATTTTATTGTATTTTTTAATTATCCAGTGACCGTCACACAATTGTATAGGATTTGTAATCACAATAAAACAAAAATAGATGGTTCAAATATACATAAAATACAACAGTAATTTATTAAGTGAATGAGACTGGTGTTCAGTTTTGGACGTGCGGAAGGAACCTGTACCGGCATGAAATGACTGAGGAAAACCTAGATCAAGATGTCCAGACAGAGCAGACTTCATCCTCCTGAATATGAGATCACTCACTGTCTTAAATAACTGTAGTGCCACATTTGAGTGGCAGAAACGGGAAAGAGGGTGTAATGTCCCTTTGACGATGAGGTTGTTAGAGATGGTGCACAAGCTCAGATTTGGGAGAGGAAATTTGGAGTTCTTTTTTAAAGGAACCTTCCTGTCATTTTAAGTGATGTACAGACCCCTCAGAAGACCTAAATCAATGTGATGAGATGGGGTTTGAACAGCAGTTTTCCCGAATGAGAGGCCATTGTGCTAACCACTACACCACCTTGCTTGGTAAGATAGAAAGGGAAGAGGCTTGCTAGCAACACACACACACACACACACACACACACACACACACCATCGTGATGACCAGATAGCTATAACACAGTCAGTCAAGAAATAGAAAGCGTGCTTTGTGGGCAGTAATAGTGACTTTTCCATCATGTATTTTTCACTCTGTAGCAGAGTGAGTGCTGATTGAAATGTTAAAAAGTTGGATTCCTACTGGAGGTCATAATATTCCTAATTCAATAGTAGGTACTACTTGTCTGCTGCTGATGTTCTTAGCAGATTAAAACGTTGTGCCAGATCAGGACTCGAATGTGTGATCTTCGCCTTTTGCATGAATGTGCTCTACAAACTGAGCTACCCCAGCATGACTCAAGACTTGTCCTTGCAGCTTTACTTGTGCCAGTATCTCATCTTCCACTATCCAAACTTCATAGAAGTTCTGTGAAACTTGTGAGATTAGCAGTCCTGAAAGAAAGGACATTGCAGAGACATGGCTCAGCCATAGCCTGGGGGGGGGGGGGGGGGGGGGGATAATTTCCAGAGCAGAATTTTTCACTCTGCAGTGGAGTGTATGCTGATATGAAACCTCATTGCAGACTACAACTGTATGTCAAACTGCGACTTGGACCCGGAATGTTTGCTGGATTTGAGTTCTGGTCTGGCGCACAGTTTTAATTTGCCAGGAAGTTTCAAGGACTTTTTGAACTGAATTTATACAACCACTTTGCCCAGGAGGTGTAGATGTTGCAAATGAAAACGAAGATATCCTGTAACTTTTTTACTAAATACCTCCAATGCATAATGACTTTAGGATCCTAAAGGTTTGAGATGCCACTGGTACAAGACTTTATGGAGATAAATCTGTATAAACGATTCCTGTTTCCTGTAAACTCTTGTGCTAGGAAAAAAAAAGGAAAAGAAAAATGTAAGGCAAGACATGAGTAACTTTTGCAAATATTATTGAAACATTTCACATATATTTTAAGAAACTGTAAAAAACTTGTATTCACAGTTAAAAGAAATACTTGTTCATTATTGCTTGCATTGTTTTTCTATATGGTTTTCTTAAATGGCTTAAGGCAAATGTCAAGTTGATTCCCTTTCAAGGACAGTCAAATTCCATCTCTCCTTACCCAGTCTGAGCTTTTGCTGTCCCCAGTGACCTGGTCATTGACAGCAAACTAAACTCTTCCTTGATTTTTCTATAATACTGCAACTGCAGAGCAGAATACCATATTTCTGCAGGAATGTGGAACAGATACGTATCTGACAAATAATTATTGGATGGTGAATTCTGCATGTGGCTGCTGAAAATAATAAAGTGATTTCAGTTTCGAGATTCTGTCATTTTCAGACACACTGAAAGCAAAGTCTCCAAATAAAATATATCAAAGTTAGAATATCAGAACTTAAAACTGAAATCATAAGGGTAATTACATGTGATGTTATTGACTTCTCTAACATGCTGGAACATAGTTCCAAGCAGTCTGTATCCAAATAATTACGATTGTATTAATATATTCACTCTTTCACACACATTGTGAGCACAAGCCATGTTACAAGCACAATAATAGCAAACAGCTTACATAGAAATAAAAATTTCAACTGCTGTACGTGGCAAAATGAATTGGTCGTGTAGCTTATGTCGTATCACAATTGCACTAAAATGACAAGAATGTAAATACACATGGAGCATGGGAAGGAAAAATGCTTGAGCACTCCTTTTTTTGGATTAGATTACCACTCTATCTTCATGTGTAATTGAGGCTGTGTGACAATCTTCCACTAAGTGTTTGCATATTATTCATTTGAACACTTTTGCTACCTTCACTTTTGCTGCATAAACACAGTAAGATTTGCTGTAGACACAGGATTGCCTGCTTTGTCTGTAGGTTAAATCGATAACATTTTTTTGCCAGGTAATGTTGAATATACTTTTAAAGCTGTTGGAGATAGACATATAAAGCATATGTTGACTGAACCACAAATGCTACATTATTTGTATTAGATAATGTAGCATCTACAGCTCATCAGTTTTCAACACTCGCTGTACTGTTAGAGGTGGGCTTTCCTTCCAGCCGTCATCCAAACACAACTTGTGAAGTGCCTGTTCATGGATACTTGCAATGGCCTTTGTATTCAACAGAATTACTCAGTTATGTGAATTCATTGATGCAGTGAAAGATCATACCCAAGGAATGAGAAGCGCTAAAATGAAATCACTCTGTTCACTAGTTTATACTCAGATCCAGTTTGAAAATGTAAAGTAACCTACATGTTGGGGTATTCACTTCAACTAGCTTTCTGACAACAACTCAGTACATTGTGGTGTGCACATTGGATTCGTGTTTAGTGCTTCTGTAGTCAGTACTTTTGTAATTAAAGAAAATATTCAGTACAGCCGTAATTTATTATTTTTTGACGTTACAACAATAAGCAATTCTCAAAGAAACTTTCAGAGTGATCTGTATGTCTGGTATTCTTACCTGTTAAGTTAGGACTTTCTAAATATTTCTGAGCTTTTTCAAAGATGCAGTTAAGTTATTTTATAATGCATGCATGCTTTCTGCCTTAATGTTATTGAGCAGTTGTGTATTAGTTGCTGTGTGGTCCTCTTTCTCCATTTGGTGTATATATGCTTTAAAAGTTTGTGGCAGTGGTACTGGACAGCAATAAACATAATTTACTGAAAATTGTTCTTGGTATATATAAAACATTAGCTATACCTGCAGAATTTATATCAACTTATGCTGTAGCTACAGAAGAGATGACAGAGAAACAAACATAAAGTTAACATTAATTCAACATGGGTGCTAACAATATCATTTCTAAGCATATTTTGGAACAAAACTATATGTGATTATTTTCAAGTTAATTACACTTGCATTACAGTCTAGCTAATGAAAAACTCGCATGTTCAATTACTGGAGGTGACATGACATATAGCCAGTATTTCATGGTTTACCACTGTAGTTTTAAATTTAGAACTGGCCTCCATATTCCTTGTGCATGTGTAACTATCCCACAAAGCTCTCTCAGTAGTAAAATTTTGTAACATATAATTCAAATATGTAAATGTTCATATATCTCCAGAAGTGTGTGTGTGTGTGTGTGTGTGTGTGTGTGTGTGTGTGTGTGTGTGTGTGTCCTCTTCAGATATTCACACACACTTCCCTTCAAACCCAAATTCTGAACTTTCTGCATGCTACACATGGTGTTGACTGCCCATTATCATCATTCCTCACAGCTTTACCTGATTCCTGCAAGATTTCAGACATACGGTGCAGCCACACTGAAGTTGTTATTAAAATCATGGCACATATACATTACTAGCTGTTCCCAGCCTTGCATTGCTATGACTAGTCTCAGTAAATGGAAAAGAAATTAAAGAGAGAGAACACATTTCTAATATGTGCGGAAATTGGATATACTATCTCCCTCCTCCTCCCCCACCCCTCTTTTTATCCAGCTCCTCATCCTTCCCCCTCTTTCTGTCCACTACCATCTCTCTCTCTCTCTCTCTCTCTCTCTCTCTCTCTCTCTCTCTCTCTCCCCCTCCATCTGTCTGTCTGTCTCACCTCCTCTCCCTTTCCTGTGTCCATCTTCTCCTTCCCCTCTCTCTGCCCAACTTCTTCCACCTCCTCTCTCTATCATCTTCTCTCCACATCCTATCTCCATTCCCTCCAACCTCTGTCCATTTCTTCTTTGCCCTCTCCGTGACCTTGAACCTTATTTATTGTTAATGCACATTCAGATTTTGTAGTGGTATTCTAAACATAAGCCAATAAGCCATATATAAACCTACATGTTTGCTAACAGTGTTTTACTATGCCCATCTGAATGTTAATTGGAGCATTCTGTAAAAATTTAATGTAAATCAGTCAAGAACTTTTGAAGATTTTTGATAATAATGTTTCCCCTTTATATATCACACATGTATTTAAGAAAAAAAAGGTGCAACAGTGTCAAAATTTAAAGCAATCGGTGAAGAACATAGAGATTTCAGATTTCTAACACACACATTCACATTTTTGTTGGAATAGATGTTAATGTTCATTTGAACAAAGTCATAAATCTCAAAGTTTTTCACAGAATGCTTTGCAATTTTGACAAGGTTGCATTTGAATATGTGTGTTTTTATATATCTCCTGAATTACCATATTGTGTGTGTGTGTGTGGGGGGGGGGGGGTTTGCTTCCCTTACATCAAGTGATTTTATTTTTATTTTTTTTGTATAAATTGTGACTAAAAATTTTAGTTGCTACCAGGAATTTAACACAAGGACTTTTTGTTAGCAAGATTGTAATATAAATGTAGGTGTTTTGATAGTCATCTGCTATTTTTTATTTTAAATATGCTTGGAAATAGTTGGTATCCATGTTGAATTAATGTTAGCCTTATATTTGTTTACTTGTCTGTTCTTCATAGCTATTGCCGAAGAACAGCTCATAGCTCCACTCAGGAAATTTTTTACGCTGTATCTGAATTCCATGGAGATTCCTGAGAAAAGACGAAGGCTGATACCGTATCCTGGATTGTCCAATATTAGATTGACTTTCTTTTTTGTTGTGCTCTGTGTTGATTGGATTTCAATTTTCCATTGGCATTTTAGATGTCAGAGGTGGTCTTTGCTCTGGAGAAAACCATGTGCTGCAGTCTACAGGTTTAAAATGACTAGTGAAAACTGCCTGTTAATCATTGTAGCTTATCACTTCAATGGAACTTTCATGAACTGATGACCTGATGGGACTGCAGTATCTCAAGTTTGTAGATGACTCCATTAATAATGTTGGCTTTTCCTTTTGTTATTATTATGAAGGACAAACAGCCACATGCTACCAAGTGAATTAAAACTGGGCACGGCAAGAAAGGAAGTTGTTGTGTAGTTAAAGATGATGGGAAAATATTAATTAGGAAGCCTCATAGGGATTTGAACCTAGTTTCCTGAAGAATAAGTTTAGTGTCTTGAGCAGTGTATCACCTCACACTGTGAGTATGTTGATCATGTTAGCTTTGTGTTGGCACTGTTTTTGTTGGAAATTGAAGTACGCTGTGCACATTGACTGTTGGGTTTAGTTCAGCCAGGATAAAAGAAGAAAGTGGTAGTTTTTTCTTCATTTTGGCTTTATGATTATTGGGTGCAAAATGTTTGCATTTATTAGTAAAGAATAACAGGTTTTTGGTGATAGGTTAAGGTGATGTAATGTAGCCGGGAATTTCTGAGGGAGCAAGCTCTCAGTAATAGATTCCTTCATGGCTTTAGAATAATTGGAAACAGAGTGGAAGAGATAACACATTGATTATAAGGAAGGGGCTGTGGGATGTGGATAGTGGAGGATGAGTATGGTGTTAGGTAAATGTGAAAGGCAAATGACATAAAAGCAATTGAGAGGAAAGAATTGTGAATGGATTATTGGTTGGGATATAAGACAAAGATGAAATTAGAAGAAATTCTCATGAGGTGCAAAAATATTGAAAGGGTAAGAAAACTAGGCATAATGGAAAGTTCACAATGAGCAATTGCATTTTTCCCAAGTTGCCCATGTTAAATATATTTCTTGTAAATAACAAAATATACCCAGTTTTATATTTTCATTTTTACATATATGTTGGTATGTTTTCAGGAATCTCTGTTAACAGGAAGTTTGGCTTTGTGCAATTTGAAAGAGACAGTAGTGCAGCCGAAGCAATCAGAAATGAAAACGGATCATTATTCCGAGGCAGAAAAATTGGTATGCAAGTTTTGATATGCCTCCGGTACTACAGGTAGACGATGTAGTAATATTCAGTAAACTGATACGATGTGATTTTTGTGTATGGTGTGTGGTGTGTGTAGTATTCTGTCTCACTCCTTTGTCAGCACATGTAGAGAGTGTGTGTGTGTGTGTGTGTGTGTGTGTGTGTGTGGTGTGTGTGTGTGTGTGTGTGTGTGTGTGGGCGCGCGCGCGAGTGCGTGTGTGCACGTTCCAGCAAAGATCTGGAATGCCTCTAATAATTTCATGCAGAGTTGGGTAAGACATTCCTTGCACCTGTGGGATGCAGAATGGAATAACATTTTAAAATAGTGTAAAATGGTTTATTAGGTCATTAAGTTTTATATACTCTTGGATCAGTCAGTAATCAAGTTTCACTTTCACTTACTTGGCTTAATAAATTTTTGCTTTATAAGCTGAGGCTTAAAACATGTTGCAACATATTTTTGTCCACATAGCTTAAAGCAAAGCTTAATTAGTGACAAAGTGTAGCCTCATGTTATTTATCATCATAGCTTAAAGCAGAGAATAATTGGTAACTGATACTGGAGAGCATAAATTCAATAACAAATTTTATCATGCAGTCACAGACCCTCAATTGTCAAAAGATGAAAAAAGATTTTAATTGAAAACGGCTGCTGTTAGTGTTAAATCTTAGCTTTTGGTGTTGCTAGTCTGATTAAAGAGAGTTCCAATAGCATTTCGTCCATAATATTTGGGCAGATTGGGGAGAGTGTGCTGTAAAATTTTTATCATTCGCTAGAGTCACTTGATCTGGTTCTGTTACTACAGTGTTGTCTGTCACATGAAGTGAGTACAATTATTTTTCCCAGAACCTGGACCAAACAAATCTTTTCACATAGCACATCAATAACATTAAGCTGCATGACAAGATGCTATGAAATGTGATTGAAATTACTCTGTTATTTTAAATTACTATATTACCAGTAAAAGAAGGAGGCGAAACAGTTCATTTCCAATGGGTAGCTCTGGTTCCATGCACCTCTCTTTTAACTTGAAGACATTGCAATTTCAGTGAGACTCTAGTTCTCGATAAAAGATTCTCTGGAGCAGTCTATTCATTTGAATTCAGATTGCCACATTACTCACATGGACAGCAGTTACTCAATTGTAGTTTGGCAATTTGATTACTCAGTCGTGGTTTCACCTAAATATTTATTCATTATTATGTGAGAGAAATTAAGTCTTTATGATCAAGTTTTGTGTGAAATTAATATGATGATATATTGTACTCATACCTCTAAAAACACTTTTAAACAAGACTACTTTGTTATTAGAAAAAGGATGAGAAACTTGTAACCAACATTAATGAAAACCTCCAACTGTTGGGTGAGTTCTTTAAACAGCCAGTGACACACACTGAACTGAAAACAAGCTTGCAGCAAAAAGAATAAATCCAAACACTGATCATGAGACACAGTCAGAAACAACAGTCTGATTACAAAGCTTATTTGTGGAAATATGGAGGTCTACATAAGCTCAGCAACCTACAGCACTTGTTGCAAGAAATTTGGAACATGGACAAAATTTGCTGTGACTGGGAAAGCATAATGAAACATTTGCTAAATAAAAAAGGGAAACAGAACTTGTTAAATAACTTTAGAGGCATCTCACTGTAGCAGGGCCATACAAGGTCCTTTCAGTGACACTAGTTTCTGCTGGAGGACCGAGGGGATTGTGCTGGTTTCTGAAAAGGATGATCCTGTGTAGAACAAAAACAGAGCTTCCAGCAACAAGAAGTACATATAATAAAGATTAAGCAAGAAGCTCCCTGACAGCTTGCAATGCTGTTGCCAGCTTTTAACTGTGAAGCACCAACTGCTGCAGGTGAAAAGAGTTGCTGTCTACAGAGCTCTGACAACACTGAGGCATTGTCATACAGACTTTTACAAGATCACATTATGTTGACCGAGGTAAGCTCACAAAGCTGTCTCACCCAGCCCACTGCAACTGTAAGCGATCAGCTTACACTGGCTCAATTACAGCTGTATTTATTAATTTCAGGCAGCATATTTTCGTCTTCGTAGGATCACACATTGACATACTTTTAACAAATACTACCTTAAAAGTTAATTTTGTGGGTCAGATTTGGGAAACATTTTAAGAGTGGAAATGAGAGTAAGATAAAGGGTTGGTCCAACTTTTCAATGTGACTTTGTCAAGTTCTTGTGAAGATGTGGAAATGTGAAAGATTGGCAACACTAATATTTAAGTGCAATACAATGCAAGATGTCTGCAATGTTCTGTATTGGTTGTCTGGAATTTAAGCGTGCATTGCAGTATCCAAATTCTTGAAATAAATATGATTCTTTCCTGCTCTCATGACGCCATTGTGATTGTCATGGCCATTTTTCTTCCATGCCTTGCCTCATGTTTCCCAAGGCAGAACTCGATGATACAGAATAGACCACGCAACCAGCAGATACCATGAACACAGTAAGATTGCTATCGTCTATCTGGCTTGCAGCTATACTGTGACTGTCCACTCCACAATAAATATACATAGATAAAACAAACTTTTAAACAGCAGGCTATACCAACTGATTAATTTAATAAACTTATTATGGCAATTATCATAATTCGTTGATTCAGTAATGCTTGTGGAACATGCCACGTCACCAAAGCGATATGTCGCACTACATTCCTCTTGGAATGTCTCATGTATGCAACAAAATAGGAGGTGAAGGTCTTGTTTGAGAGCTGTAGAGAAGTAACAAAAAAATTGTAAATCTGATTAGCTATTTAGCTCCTAATCTTTCTACCAATACACTAATCCAAGTCAGAACTTATATTTGAAATGAAAAGCCCTGAATGTTTTCTAGAACAAATATGTACACTACCAACTGAAGATAAAATGGCCACTCTATATTGTTTTCAGTAGTATTAATGCTTACTGCATCCAGTAATGATCCATAAACAATATTATCTTATAATATGGTGAGAAATGGTGATGGCTTTCGGAGTGCATGCCACTTGTCCCCCCTACTACTATCATAAGCTCAAGAAAGTATTTGGTAATTACTCTTATGCACTGCAATGTAACAGTCTGTTACAGAAAGCAAGGATTTTGTCTTCATTGCAAGGAGCTTGAGGATGGCAATCTCTTATAAAGTTTTGCACTTGCAAATTATTTTTTTTAAATTGCAAACCTCTTTATCAGTCTCTTATACCACAAGAAATCACTACGTGCAACCGTCTGTGTAATGATGGTAAAAGTAAACCTGTGTTCTTTATTCATTTCAACAATGTGTGCTGTGTCTTCAATGGTGAATGAATAATGTGGATTGTGTACACTGTTCAGTCTGTCAACATAAGTCAGATTTGTTTAAAGATTAACCCATGCATGCATTGCCAGTTTATAGTAAGAAGGGTTGTCATCGTGGAAAATACCCTAATGAATTGGCGATACCATTGCAATGAACATTCAGCTATTATCACGAAGTGCATAATGCTGAAAATCTGCCTTGTAGTGATCACCTGTGGTCAGCAGCACTGGAAAATGTAACGACTACCTACAAATTATGGATTGTAGATACTGTGAGGAGAATACACTAGTACTGTGTGCTGCCTTTTTAGAGATAACTGGGAAGGTTGTGTCTACACAGATATTACACATCTGTCTCCACATAATCAATTCAGCCTCTAGGCACCTATTACACAGTTAGTTGGAACGATTCTTTTATCGAAATGTGGAACAAGTCAGTTCACAAGATATTTATGCGGGATCAGTGTTAACAATAAGAAAAGTTTAAATCTCCCCCCCCCCCCCCTCCCCCATATCAGTTTTTAAATAGAAATTTGTAACTGGAGTAGGAGGAGTTGTCTGGGAGAAATATCTTTAAGTTGGATTTAAAACTTGCTTTCCTACATGTCAGGTGTTTTATGTTGTGATTGAAAATTTTTGTTGCTGCATACTGAACTACTTTCGGAGCCACTGACAGCTTTAATAATTGGTAATGTAGCTCATGTTTCCCTCTAGTGTGGTAGGTATGGACATCACTGCTCTTATCAAATTGTGATGGATTATTTATGACAAATTTCGTTAGTGAATGTATATATTGTGATGATGCAGCTAAAATGCCTAGCTCCTGGAAGAGATACCCACATGATGTCAGTGGGTGATCACTACTTATTATTCTTACTGCTCACTTTTGTGCAATCAGTACTTTCTTTCTAAGTGACGAGTTAACCCAGAAAATTATTCCACGGGACATTATTGTGTGGAAATACGCAGAATGTGTCAGGAGGTTGATTTGTTGTGTCCAAGATTACTAATTATGCGAAGAACAAAAGTAGGTGAACTTAATTGTTTTTAGAAGCTCAGTAATATGCTTCTTCCAGTTGAAGTTTTCATCGATATGTGCAAACAGCACAAAGCACTCCGCTACACATTGTGTGAAGGTGGCTTGCAACAGAACACTTGGAAGGGAACATGGTTATTGGTGTTGGGTTCCCATTGCCAATGAGTTCCGAATTTGTATGATGCTTGATGATCATTGTGGAAGAGAGTGGAGGTAGCCAGGTAGCAATACATGGAAGAGAGTGGAGGTAGCCAGGTAGCAATACATACCTTAAGTATGCAGTTCCTTTGGTTCAGAAAAGGCACAGGGCAGTCATGTTTTTGTCTGGAATTGTGTAGGAATGTAAAACACCTCTCATCACTACTGAGGATAGTTTGAGGGCTGTGTAGTATCAGAATAGGGCCCTTAAATCTATTCTTCAATCCTGCATTCAAAATTTCAGCCGTAGGTTCCTTTCAGGACAATAATGCATGAGTACCCGATGCTTAACTTTTGAACTCCTTCCTACAGGAGGCAGAAATGAATGAAATGGAATGGCCAGCTGTCTCTGCCGGTGTGGACCTGATTGAACATTGAAACTTGTTGTGCATTGTTGTAAGAACCTTCCTCACAAACTGAATAATTTCTGAAAGTTGGCCATCGAAGAGTGGGACGCACTTTAGCAGTAGCACCTCAACTATCATGTAGACAGCATGTTCAGGAGGGTCAAAGTTTGTCACAGTACATGACGTGGAGTGAAACAGTCTTGAATGTTACCTAGCAGCTAATTTTAATTCCATAGGTGTGCAAAAAATATGCAGTTCCAAACAATTTCATTTTGTTAATTTTGTTTTCATTTCACAGTAAAGTTATTCTTTCATTCCCTGCTCCTCTTGAACGTATAACTATACGTATTCTCAGGTATGCAGATAGAGCTGCTGCTTCCCCCTCCCCCAATTAAAAATAAATTAACTTTCAGATGACCTACGTGCAGTGGTTGTGGATTGGAGTGAGGAGGAGGGGAATTGATAGAGATCATGCAGTGCACTTTGTGCTGTCCAGTTGTTTTAGGCTTACTCAAAAATGTGGGGATTGTTAGATTTATTTTCTAAAACCTACCCACATCAAAGTGTTATGTTAATGGTGTTGGATCAGCTGTGGAGGAAATTGGAAAAACCTAAAGGTGAAGAAGCTTTTTTTATAAGTGATGTGTTCCAATCCACACGTGTTAACCTTCACCATCAACTTAAAAGCAGTCTCAGTTTAAGAAAATTTGAATTGTATGGTAACGATGCTTTCCCCTTTGTGAGGCGTAACCGTACAGAGCCTCATTGACTTTACCACTTAGCTGCCCTTTCTTTTTCTCCTCTCTGGGAATTTAAATGCAAACCATGTTGAAGCAGGAATCTGCTACCAACTGCTGCAGGAGTGCAGCTGATAGAGGCTCCTGTCTCAGAGGATCTTGTTCTGGTGACAAAGTGCATGCATAGCACTGCTGTTGGCCCATTTTCACCATTGATCTTTTGCTATAGCCTCTTGGCCGCATGCCCAGTCTTTGGCAGGGTCATTCCATACCAACTGATCTAGAGTCCCCACCTAAACATCACAGATTTTCTTGAAATTTGATGTGTTTATTCCAATACTTACCAAATGTAATTGTGCAGTTTCTTAGAAACTATATTTGAGGTGTTGCACTCATTGAAGTGAGGATGATTAAAACATTGTGTGTGTCATTGCAGATCTTTATAATTTTTTTACAAATGATTACATATTAGATCAGAGTGTTCTCTCTGTGAAACTTGCTGCATCAACTCACTGCCAAGTGTAAAAACACACCTCTAAATTGCAGGATTAAATGTTGAATAGTCTGGTTACTATGGCCATTCAAAGTTGAGAAAAATTTTGTCTGCTCAAATATTTTCTGAAGTTCGGCCATTAATTTTTCATAAACAAATAGCTTTAGGAATGTCTCCTTTTGTAAGAATGTAAAGTATTTTATGACAAAGAGTCGTGAAGTCCTGGGCATTACAGTTATTTAGTTTGGAGATATTCTAAGGTAAAGAGTATTCCTAAAAATGCTTCCACCGTATTTTACTCTTTTTTGAAGTCCTGTATCTTCAATTTTTACCGTTAACTGCCATTTGAAACAGCTCCCTTCTTTATGAAAATGTGACCACTTGTCTGTCTGGCTCCATCAATTGAAAAGAACTGTGCTAAAAAAGGATGCTAAAAAGGTGGGTGGTCAGCTAAGTAAATAGTATAAAGTGCTGTCACCTTTTTGCAATAAAATACCAGGAAAATTAGCGTGAAGGATTATGCTTCTGACACATGTATCTGTAGTTAAGGTTACCAGCTGTGCAGAATTTGAAGTGCTGACAAGCTGCAGAGAAGCTCACAGCCATTTGGATAGTGAAGTATAAGTGGCACTGTATTGGTAAAAAGAGCAAAAAAGGCCATGGCAGAAAGTCTACTAAGAGTGGAATTGCGTGTTAGGTGATAACTGGGAAACATGAAGAGAGTGTGCCTTCCATGGAATATCTGAGGGGGGCTCTGAAAAACAGAAGAGCATCAAAGGGTGTAGTGGGCATAGAGGATAGAATTCAGCTATAAATGGCAGTGTGAGACCAACAATAGTTCCCAGTTTGGTTGGAGTCCAGGTGGCGGGTGCACCTAACTGCAAACCCACAGCATCTGAAGAAGACAACTAGGTTGGTCTTCGAAATTGTGTATAAAATGGAAACAACAACTCAACAGAACACTTGAAGCACACCATTAATCAGTCACACTAATAATACCTGCGAGATCACATTGGAAAAGTTGTTTAAAATTTTTGACAAATAAAGATGTAGTTCTGACCAGGGTGCAGAACCACTGCTTTGCCCTTTAAGGGTAGTGCTTTTACTGACTGAGATGTCCATTTCCAAACTCTTCAAAGACTCTTGTGCACCTTGTTGACCTAATATCCTAAGGAGAAAGGGTAATGTGTTAGGTTTTGTCTCATGACAATGTGTTAGGTTTTGTCTCATGAAGGATCTTTCTGCATTGGAGTATATCCAATTATGGAGTTTCATGCCACATTAAAAGGTGTAGTAGATTGGGATTCAACCTGTCCTCGTTTCTTTAATGTGCTCAGATGCTTCATTGATAACAGCCCTGATAGTAGGCTTGTGTCTTGCTTTCTTATATGACCATTCATTGACAGTAAATCGAATGCTGATGTGAAACACATGTTAGACTGTCATATGTGACATAAAGATTACTGTTAACAATTGCTTTACCAGAATTAATAATAGAAAAGTTATGTATGTAAAACTTTTTTACCAAATAAAATAATACATTAAACTAGTGAACCTAAAATAATACATTAAACTAGTGAACCTTAAAGGTTGATTAGGCTTTGTTGGACACCAGTTCATATTTGCATGAAAAATAATATGTTTCAGAGGTGAATCCTGCAAGAGTGTATGGCAAACGACCACGCCCAAATGATGGACCAGGTCCAAGAAGAGCAGATTCGGCAGATCGCGCAGACTCTTTCCGGGACCGATCACCTGTTGATGACAGGTCTCGCGGTGACAGGCCCGACTGGAGGGACCGGGAGAGAGACAGAGACCGTGATCGTGAACGTGACCTGGAGAGGGAGCATGAAAGGTATCAGTTTGTTCTGGTCTGTAGTCGGTGCTGATGAGGCTGTTGGTGATTGCTGCACTGTAGATGCAGTACATATCAGGCAAAGTTTCCACTAGTTTTGTTTTCAAGTGGCTGAATGAAATTGGTAAAATTTGGTGCTTCTTTAATTGAAAAAAAATGCCAAAAATACACTCCCCACCCCGTCTCATCTCATACACAAACCTCCACATCATCCCCACCTGTATTGTTTAAGAGCTATGGAAAAGTCTCTTCTTAATGTTATATAGGGAAGTTGTCAGTTTACTGTTATGAAAGTCCTTCAAAAGTTCACCACATTACTTTATTCCTTGTATATGCTGTCCTGCAGCCTTAACAATTTTTATGAAATGCTTGCTGCTGTAATAATAATTCACCAGAACTGCTTTTTAGGGTTCCATACCTCAGTCTGTAAAAACAGAACTCTTATAGGATCACTTTGTTTGTCAGTCAATCTGTCCAACTCTTAAAGACCTCTTTTTCTCTGGAACAGATAGATAAGTTGAAATTTATGCTATGTACTAGGGTCTATGGTCCCTTGGCAGCATGGAAAATTTAAGCTTCCAAGGCAGTCAATGGAATCAAAAGATAAGGCCATTGTGCCACATATTTTGATATTCACAATCACACTCACTTATCTTTAACCTAGAATCATGAAATTTACCAAGGAGTCAAAATTCACACCACAGGTATGGGAAAAATCCGAAAATTGTTAATTTGTAGTTACATCACAGGAAACAATTCTCATTTGTTATCTGTCTGCCTGTCTAGACCACTTTTTTCGGGAATGGGTAGACATATTAATTGAAATTTGTCATATACTAAAATCTACAATCCCTTTGCCAGATATCAACACAGATCCTCTTGTTCTTTCCTCTTGTGCCGCACTACTTCCTGAAACCTAAGGAGACACTTTTAAATTTGGTGTTTTTTGGTGAGATGCCCAGAGCAGATGGCTCTGGTAGTAGCTAATGCCAGTCCAGGTTGGGAGTCTATTGCATTTGTATGTCGTAATCTAAAAGTTGCTGTGACAGATAGATCATGTAAAAGAGATTGCTTAAATAACCCGAGCACTGCAGACAACCATTGTGAGTGTGTAAACTTTGGTCCCGTTGATTACTGCGCAGAGCTCGCCACAATGTCTACTTAATGTTGCCACAGAATGCGTAGACATCGCAGTATACTATTACAGTAGCAACAGTTATATTTCTTGTCTGATTAGAGTATTAAATTTCAACATGGATTTTAAAACCAAACCCCAAAATGCAACTTTTCTATATTTGTCTTGGAAAGTAAAGTTACCACTAATAAGCCAAGGCACTGTAAGAGGTATGAAGCAGTGTTATCAATTTTCTTTTAGTTATCACTTACAAATCTGGTTCAAATAATCATTTGAATTTAATTTTTGATTTTCATACAGACTAACAAACCCGCATTTGACCCCAATTTCACCTGATTATGGGTGAGGATAACACCGAAGAAGCTATGGTGGCGTAAATACGTAATCGCTCTCGCCTTATAGATACCAGTGTTGTAGTTATTCATTTTGTTGTTCTCTCTCTCTCTCTCTCTCTCTCTCTCTCTCTCTCTCTCTCTCTCTCTCTAAAACACACACACACACACAAACACACACACACACACACACACACACACACACACACACTCGAAATATTTATTAGTAAACTTTTAGTTTTGATGGAAATTTAAGTCCCCGGGTAAAATTCCGAAATTCATTTTGGTTTGAAGAGGAATATCAGATTTCAGTATCTATTAGCAATTTTCTGTCATAATTACATAACTTTAGTCATTATAATTTAAAAATTTAAATGATGCCTGAGTGTAATTATCACGAAAAATTGCAATCGCCGATCTTGAAACTTTTGTTCAGCTAACTCGAACATTATTGGTCTTGCTGATTATCATATCATGTTAATATAACCCCAGAATTAGTAGCATAAATGAAAAATTGCAATACCAAATGCCGGTTGGGGGAGGAAAAAAAAACAACACTCAAAACAGTCTCGAAACTCTTCGAATTCTTAGGACCGATATCTTGCCAGTACCGAATTGTCGAATACTCTATTCCTGGTAAAACATAACTATCCCAGTTCATCGAACCATTTAAAACGTAACCAGGTTAAGAAGCCCAGCTCCAATGTCAAATCTAATGTAACTTCTCACATCAGCTCCATTCGCCAAATCTCACGTAGCAATCCCATCAGTTCAGGTTTAACATAGTACGGCTGATCGTACCATGTTGTACATTTTCAGAGTTGATAACTGTGCTGCAGAAAGTCTTGGGCACTACCAGACGTACACCAATTAATCTGTTGACAACATTTGTTTATTTCCAAACATATATACAACAGCTGACTGTCCCAACTTCACAGGATCCGGAACACACCAGCTAATACTCCAACTGCACTACTCAAAGGCTTTGGACAAGGGGTACTTATACATCTTTCAACAATTACGTTCTCTGACATTTTTATGTTTTTCATGTTTGATGTTACAATTGCTATAAGTTAATCCAGCAAACTGACATAAGAGTTCTAGTGAAAATTAAAACGAGAACAATGATAAAGTATATTTCCGAAATTAACAGTCTTTTACAAGTGCAATTTTGAAACATACATATAGTTAACAATTAAGTTCTTATTATTCAGTCCAGAACATTCTCAAATATCTTTACATAATTTAATTAATTATGCAATTTTGTGAAACAATTTTGAGCTGGTAATATTTCTACATCATCAGAATTACAAATCGAACATTCAAAATGACCTTTTACGACATTTGAAGGCTAAAATGAGGAATAATTACATACATCACAAAATCTTTAAATCATGTTACAAAAAATTGATGAATCGTTCTTCTAACATTATTTATGATACAAATTGTCTTTCTGAATTAAGTTATGTCTCCAGTTTAAACAAATCGTTTCTAGTTTTCGTAATATGTGGACATTGCACTGAATTTCTAATTGCAGATTTTTAGTTGGTGATTTCCGTAAGAATATGTTGTCCTGACTTGCAAAGATACATAAATGTTAAGCTTTTTGAAAATTAATTGTTTACACAGTTAATTTGCATTATGGTAAACAATGAATGTTTCTAATTGAATTATAATTATAAAACTGAATGAAGGTTACTGACATTTATGCACTATTAACACTGATTCCAGAACTTGATCTCTCTCTTGAAAACATCCCGAAATTCATATCAAAGTGATAATGACTTCTCCTAACTGTACATTACTTTACTTTATTAAGAACATACATTAACTGGTCTGTGACACAATGTAACATTTTCATTATAACTATATCACACTGTTGCACTAAGTGACCTTATTCACGAAGTCTCCTTATACACTACCCACATCTATTTTAGTGTGTATCGCATACTATTAAATATACTGTATCGGGAACTCCACACGACCCAGTACAGCCTGTTTCGTTACACCGGGATGTATTAACTGTCTATACATGTAATTGAGTTTGTACGGAACCCTTAGATTGCAAGTCTTTCTCACACTTGGCTAGCTTCTTTTTTAGATACTACCAGTATTGAGCATTTTCAAGCAGTACATAGATACAATCCACATATTGTTAGTATGTAGCGACTGAGTTGTATTGCTCTCTCAGTGCAGTGCAGTGCAGTGCAGTGCAGTGCAGTGTCGGTTGTGTTGTAGCTGTCAAACAACTTTCTGCACCAGCCACCAGGGGTGCTGATATCGATGGCGAATTACTCTGAGGCGTCTTGGAGCTTTTATATTGAGATGTGTGTTCTCTTGTGTGTTATTTCGTAACTACCATTAAATAGTTTCACGCTACAGGATACATTTTGTCTTTTGAGTAGACTGTTTATCACAAAGTTATTTACTATAGTTTCCAGCAAGGAACTCTAGTCGTTATGAAACATAATGAAGCGACAGATCACACCCTTTAATATTCAATTCTGCAAACCTCAGGCTAGATGACAGATAAGTCCACAATGATTAACTTAGTATGACCGCAATGGTCAGTGGTGACTCTGATGTGATCTAGCGTGGGAAACAACAGGTGTGTGTCACTAAATCAGATCTGATAATATGGAATCATCAGAGACGATAAGGCCATCCATTTGACAGCTTGCATTGCGTCTATCCCTGCTTTGTCAACACAACCCAGGATTTTGGGTCACACTAGTGGAAGCCAATGTCCTCTGTGTGGATATTACAACCAGCTCCACCACATTCACTTTGGTCATTAGCCAGCTTGGAGCAGTGTTACGCCACTGAGTGGAAGGCATAATTACGCACCCCCCCCCCCCCCCCTCCCTGCCGTGGCCAAAGTGTATGAAAAAAAGGAAGATCTAGGGGACTAGAAACCTTCCCATTACTTACAGCATTTGCACTATAAGGTGGACACTGAAACAGTGGCAGACAACCTGCTTGACACATTGCTGAGTAGTTGTCTGTTGCCACCAGTGAAAGCCATAGGAGGTGTCTCTGAAACAGGTGACAGAGCTGACCGACAGAATTGCGGATGCTATTTTTCCTCCCCAATTAGTGTGTTGGTCACTTTATGCAGTAAGGTCTCGATAAAGCAGAGTAATCCAGTTCCTTTGACTATGTTCTCCACCTCAGTTGACGCACTGTCACATTATAGCTCAGTAGTGGTCACATGGGCAGCTTATGACAGCCTGACAGCTAATGTTGAGAGGCCCTTACAAAGAGGACTGACGAGTTACTATCCTGGTGAGGTAGCAGCAGCAACAGAAGTTGGTAGCACAGCAGATCTAGTAGATGTTCCTCGGCTACTTCGTCAACTTCTATCCGTGAATAATACACCATTTGCTGGCACTGTAAGAGATTCAGGGACCAGGCACACAAGTGTGCATTGCCTTGTGCGTATCCAAATGCTTGAGGCAGTTGGTTGTAGGTGATGCCTCTAATTGACAAGTGACATCCCAGTGCCTCTTTGTCAGTGACCGGAAGCTGGGCTACAAATATCTGTTGGATACTGGTTTAGGCATGTACATCTTTCCCTGGAGACTGCTATGTTGTCGTAGGCCAGTGAACTATCTTCTGTCTATCTGCTGTGAACAACTCTTCGATACTGATCTATGGCGACAATCGGATGGAACGAGATCTGCGGCTGTTCGTATGGGATTTCACAATCACAGATGTCACAGAACCCATTATTGGTGCTGATATGTTAGCATACTACCACCTGTTACTGAACATTGAAAAAGCACGATTGGTTGACGGCATACAAACAAATGATTGATTGACGGCATAACCAGTCTGTTGATATCTGACTTCCATCATTGTACAACAGAGTAGTTACCCAATGTTGTGTAGGTGAATGTTGGGGAGTATGTGCAACTACCATAATGACTCCCGGCTTTGACGTTACCCCTAGGAGCACCAAAAGAGGAATGTCATGATACTGTTCATCACATCAAGACTGAGGATGGCCCACCAGTCTCCTGTCAACCATGACATATGGCTCCAGAGTGATGATAAAGCAAAGCCAGAATTTGATGCCATGCAGAGAGAGGGAATTACATGTCAATCCAGTAGCCCATGGTCCTCCTCTTTGCATCTTGTGCTAAAGAGAAACAATGGAGATTACCATGTCCTAAATGTCTAGACAGTGCCGGATCAGTATCCCATTCCTTTACTTCGAGATTGCAACTACATGGTACATGGTGCGACAATTTTTAGTGTACCAGACTGTGCTAAGGCACATACTGATATACCCATAGCAGAAGATGATGATCCAAAAACTGTAGTCATTAGCCCATTAGGTTTACTGTAGAGTCTGTGTATGACATTTGGATTCCGAAATGCTGCACGAATTTGGCATTGGTTTAAAATTAGTTTTGCAAGGACTACTCTTCTTTTTTGCATATTTAGATATCATCCTCATCTTCATGTCAGCTGTGAGACAGCTTGAGCAACATTTGATGCAAGTTGTGGAATGGCTAAATAAATATGGTGTAGTGCTAAATATAGTCAAGTGTGTTTTTGAACAGCCACAGAACGTCTTTTTAGGACGCCAAATGTAATCCGAAGGCTTGCTTCCTCTGCCTGATAAAGTAAAAGCCATTTTGCAGATAGCACACTCACACGCATGCCATTTAGGAGTTACTATGGCATTTTTTCATAATATTAATTTGTAACGTCGGCATTTGCCGAACTTGGCAGCATTACAGGCTCGTCGGTCCAAAAATCAAGGGGGGCTTCACCAGTCCATGGACTGACACCATGATTTCGCCTTTTGAAGCGGCAAGGCTTAGAAGTACCCCTCACACCAGTAGTTGACATAAGCCAAACAGCGATTTAAACAATGATGAGGGCTGTTTGGCAACAATTACATGAAGGTATGTGGCAACCTTTGGCTTTCTACTGCCATAAAATGTCAACATTTCAACACAAGTGGAGTTCATACTGTCTGGAACTCCTTGCAATATGAGAGGCAATAACATACTTCTGCCAGCAACTGGAAGCAAGGAA
Organism: Schistocerca piceifrons; assembly: GCF_021461385.2. Lineage (NCBI taxonomy): Eukaryota > Metazoa > Arthropoda > Insecta > Orthoptera > Acrididae > Schistocerca > Schistocerca piceifrons. The sequence goes on along the minus strand of NC_060140.1, from coordinate 84,221,827 downwards.
GTTCACAACTTTTATGGGCCATAAGCCACTTATGTATGCATTTTGGCAGAATAACAACTACTGCTTAGCTTGCCAACACAACCAACTCATTTTTGTAGCACAATTCAGCATGGACGTCTTGCATGTATCGGGTATTGACTACTTGGTGGCCAACTGTCTGTGTTGCATTTAGGGCGTTTCAAACAGCTCCAGCACTATTGATTTCACAGTGTTCTGGAGGTGGAGAGATCTGACCAAGAGCTTTGACACTATCTCATCTGTCTTTCAACAGCTTTGAAATTAAGATAAGTCAGTGTGTCTGGGGCCGACCAGTAAACCAAGCCAATTCTTACCAGTAGAGTTTTGCAAGCTCACCTTTGATAGCATGTACAATTTAAGTCACTTGGCCATCAAGTCAAACAGTTTGCCTGCTCTCCCTGACTCGTGTGGCCAAAAACTGAAAAAAACTGTTGGTAATGCTCTCACATGCGTGTCAAATGCCAGTGGAGCAAGATCAACTGTCATATACGCACACCAGTTGGGAACTTTCCAATCACTAACACACAGTTTGCACACTTTCACGTTGACATCATGGGACTATTACCTTCTTCCTATGGACAATGATACCTCCTTACCATGATTGATTGTTGTACATGTTGGCCTGAAGGAACACTGGTGGATAACCTATCTGCAGAAACTCTTGCATCCACTTCACAGCAAGTTGGATTTCCCATTGTGGCTGCCTGCTACACATGATGACAGATAACGGCCGCCAATTCGAGTCAGACCTGTGCTCCCAACTAACTAAGTTCTGTGGCGCAGTGCACCACCAGTTACAACCCAGCCAGCAATGCTGTGACTGAGTGCTGGCGTTGCCACTGAAAATGGCAATTGTGATTCAAGATTCAGATTGGACGTCAGCACTGCCAGTGAATTGCTGGGCCTCTGGATAACATATAAACCTGATTTAGATGCTTCATCTGCAGAACTTATTTATAGCGAAACCTTGCTGGAGTTACCTACCTGAAGAGTTTGTAGAATTACAACCATTGCAATCACTAGTCCCAATACCAGTGACTTTGCACTTTGGCCAAGAGAACATGTTGCCTGAATTTGCACTTCAAGGCAAGACACCCCACCACCTAAATGCCACAGGAACTGCAGACATGCACCCACATCATGTGCCGCACAGACAGAATCGGACCTTCACTGCAACCACTGTACACTGGCCTCCACAAGGTGTTGCAGTGAGGGATGCACACCTTCAAGATGCTGACGAATGGCAAGCCTAGTACAGTCACTGTAAACAGAGTAAAACCAGTGTATGTTCCACATGATGAGCGACCACCCAACATTCAACGAGAAAACCAGTCTGTACTGGCACCAGCACTGCCACCACCTGTCACAACTGCTGTTGACAGGCATGAGATCTTGACTGTGCGTGCACTTGGCACAGTACCTGGGCGGCACTCCGCTTCCCCCGAGGCAGCTGATAAAGCAACTGAACCATGCTTCTCTCTCAGTGCAGAGTTGTGGAATAGTGCAGTGTTGTGGAATGTCGGTTGTGTTGTGTGCGTGCATGTGTTAATTGGAGTTACAGTGCAGGTGTCAAACTGCTATCCACACCAACCGACTGGGGAGCTAACATCGATGGCGATTTACTCTGAGCCGTCATGGAGTTTTTATATTGAAATGTGTCTTCTGTTGTGTATTCTTTCCTAACTACCATTAAATAGTTTCAAGTTGAAGGATGCGGTTTGTCTTTTGAGTAGATTGTGCATTGCCAAGCTATTTACTATAGTTCCTAGCAAGGAATTCCAGTCCTTAAGGAACATAACAAAAAGACAGTTCACTCCCATGAATATTCAGTTCTATGGACCTTAGGCCAGACGAAAGATCGGTCAGCGACGACTGCAAGTATATGCTATATGAGCAAAAGTATCCAGAGACCTATTAGTGGATATTAATATGGAGTGTGTCCACCCTTCACTTTTATGATGGCTGGAACTTTGCTGGAACACTTTCGGTGGGGTGTCTGAATGTTTGTGGAGGAATGGCAACCCATTCTTCCTCAAGAGCCAAAGCCAGAGTGGGTAGTGATGTTGGGCATTAAGGTCTGGAATGAAGTTAACATTTTGACTCATCTGGAAGGTGTTCCATTGAGTTCAGGTCAGGGCTCTCCTGACGCCATCCATTTCAGAAATTTTATTGTCTACGTACCATTGTGTCATAGATGATGCTTTATGGCAGGGTGCTCCTTCATGCTGATGTAAACAGTCAAGTTCTCTGAATTGTACGCAGTGCACAATGCTGTAAAATGTGTTCGTGTCCATTTGCATTAATTTTTCTCGTAAGTGCAATTAGAGAATCACACTCCAATCACTATAAACACCTCCATACCATAATTTAGCATTGGCTACAGAAATGTGTGGCTTACAAGGAGCTGCTCAACCATTGTACCCAATTCTTCTTAACTCCCCAGTCAGTCGTGCTAGCTGGACTGCTAGCAGAACTTTGATACTTACAAGTAGTGCCTTCTGCTGATTTTGTGTGACCCTTTTTTCCACCCTTCACAGTTCTTGATGGTCCCTGTCTGCCAGTACGTGAGGTCTGTAGCTATGAGTGCTTCTTTGCACTTCTACTTCACAGTCACATCACCATCAGTCTATGTGAGAAGCTTTAGAAGTATTGAAATGTTCCTGATGCATTTGATACTCAGAGAGATGGAGCCTATAGCTTGAATGTACAAGTTTTGGTTGTACTTGTAATTTTTACATACATTATAAAATGGTTCTTTCAGTTATGATGTACTTTGTTCTGTCATATTTGTGCCTGACTCATTATAACAGTTTGTGTCTCAGAGATATGGTTAGTTAAAATTTATGTATGTCTTGGATGAAAATTGATTAATACCATACATAAAATTTAGGATTGTCTTAATTGTAAATTATCCATAACTGATAAAAATTTCATCGAAGTTCTCAGTGTATGATGTATTAAATCCATAATTGCCTACAATAAAGTAGCATATTGACAAAACGAATTTCACACTAGAGTAATATGGGACTGCTCTTTTGAAAGGGTATGTAAAACTCTGCTTTAATCATTTTATTTGTAACATGAAACAAGTCGATGCTTTCTGTTGCCACTGAATGTTGCATGAAATGGGGTGAGAAGTATTTGTTTTTGCTGATTCCAGTTACACGCTGTGAAAATAAAATTACAAATATCTGCCAAAACACCAGAGAAAATGCATCTGACAACTCGTAAGAGATAACACGATGTATTCATGTTATATCTTGATTGTGCCTAGGACCCACCTGAGAATGAGCTAACACTCAAAACCAGTAGTAGTAAATAAAATATTTCAAAAGCAGCTCTAGTGGGTTATTACTACAGTGATATGTATTTCATATAATGTTTAAAATTTTTATAGCCCTTACGGAGTATAGGTGTTTCTTTTAAGTGGCAGTTGAGCATGTGTGAAATAAAATGTATTGCTCATTATTATGTGCATATCATCCACTAGGGTGTAAATGCCCCAGGATATACAGGAAATCTTGGAAAAACCTGGGAAGTTTTTCATCTGGGAAAAAAACTGGAAAAACCTAAGACTTTCTAGAGTTCAGGGAATTATTTGTTGCATTAGTTTTCTGTTAATTTTTTGTAATTTTGACTGGTGAGAACTAATACTTTAACAAAGAATTTTACTTTAGCCTGCTACTGCAGAATAATCCTGCAACAATAAAACATGAAATAGAGAATGACTCCCAAAATAAAACTTCTGTTGCAAAGAAAATTCGCCATTTACAACAGCAAAACACAGTGCAGACACAAGCCTTACTGACAGCAAAATGTCTCAAAGGCTCTAGGACAAAGACTGTGCAATACTTTATAACAACAAACTGCGTTCGATAAATGTGATGCCACAACTGTTCACAATTTTAGATTTGTTTAAACTACTGGCAGCGGGCTGGCCCAAATGCGCAGATCTAAAGTTGCGTATGTGCAGTGCCTTCTCCTGCTTCTGGCTGCTTGAAGTGTGACTGATAGCTGTATGAGCAATAGTAGCAAGCAGCCAGATGTGTCCCAGAAAAATTTTCCTGGCGCGCCCAAGCTGTCACATTTGCGCATGCGCAGAGCAGTCAGTGATACGGGGGTGGGGGATAATCTCCATGGGACTCTTGTTTGTTTGCTATAGAAATCTGGTTTTTATTAATCTTTTCTGCAGAGGCAATCAATTTATTTGAAATGAAGTGTTTCATTCCACACTGTTAGCTAGTTTCAACTGTCCACTGAATTTCAGTTGCACCTTTATATTTTGTTTCACCTATGGCATTATGCCGTAATAGAGATCCAAACATGAGACAATACAGTACTGATACTCCAAAAAGAATTAACAATCTGAAATCCACATCGTAAAGCTTAATACCAGGTAGGGGCCTATGTCACTGTGAATCTGGACATATGAATGTAAACTTTAAGATGAGTTATGCATTGTGGTTTACGAAATTCCAATGCTCTTGGAGTAATCTCTGATCCCGTTTCTTTTATGACATACCGGTACTGTAAGATCTCTGAATGCTGTATATGTATGATCATACGTAAATGTTCACTTTAAGATGACTAAGCAAGCAAATTTAGTCAGTAGTATTGAATAAAATGTTTTGTTTCAAATATATTGACGGCTTTAGTAGAATTTTACAAATCTGCCTTTTGTGAAACAAAATGCTTTTTGATCACAAGACACATTTCAACACCTACTCTATGCTTGACTTTATTTCTTAATTTTTGTGTTTACATCATAAATTTACAGAAAGCTATTGTTGATAAATTATAGACTCGCAGCACAACATGTTTTATCACTCTAACTCCACACATGGCTTTATATTTATTCCTGGCATAGAATATAAACTGTCATCAGTACAGTTTCTTAGCTTCTCAGATAACCTTATTAATTTTTTACTGTTTGAAACTGTAATGAAAAACTTATTGTAACTTACTGTCCTAAGTTCTGGTGTATACAAACAACTGTTCTTTTTTACTTTTGCAAGAAATTTGTATTCATTTTTATTAGCTTTTTGTAGTGCTATGTGGATGTTAACCTGATTGAAAATGCTAAATAATAGTGTTGCAGTGTGTGAGTAAAAATAATCTAAGTTAAAGTCACCACATGGCAAAAAATTAGGGTACTTTGAGTTGTAGAGTTTAATTTTGCCAAAGACTGCTTTCTTATTTTGCATTCAGTATCTGGATAGGACGTGATAAAACAATTTCTCTGAGTACAGTAACTCTGTATGTTCTCTCTGAACAACATGCCACATTGCTGCATGTGGTCACATGATGCCCCAGTACACACAAAATTCCAAACAGAAATGCGGCAAACGGTATGTGAACAAAGCGAACACCAAACACGGGCTTCCTAAGTAACCATAGCTCCATATGTGCAGTAATGTGTGCTCTCTGACATCTGCTCAAATGGACCTATTTCTAACAGGTTTCAGGAAAACATTGCAAATGGTGGTTTGAGAAGCATTCCATGCCAAAAAGACCAATATTATATGTGTGTGTATATGTGCACACGCGCCCACACACACACACACACACACACACACACACACACACACACACACACACACACATTTTATGGCCTTCATTGGACCACTTTTTTTGTAACTGTACTGAATGGATTTTAATTTAAACAATTAACTTTTCCCATATGTTTGTTTGCACTACTTGAAAGTCATGTTGCTATTATCTGACTACATCATGTGTCCTATGCTTAAAGAGTCTGCTGTCACTGACTGGCGAGATTGTGTGACATGAGCTATGATTGGCTGACAAATTCGCATCGCTATCTTTATATCAGTGCTTCAGAAATTATCGTACTGTGATTGGTGGAATTCGTATTTATAGTTTCGTAATATGAAAGTGTGCAGTGCACATGTTGCCGCACATCGAAGATCTTTTCAAAACGTGTTTTTTGCTCTGTTTCATTTCCTAATGTACTGGGAAGTTCCATGCTGGTTTATAAAATCCTTACCGTTCAAAGAATTGACAAGTTTTACAGCTCCAAGGAAATAGTGTATTTTCACCCAGAAAAATGTGTATTTGGAACCGGGATAGCCAGGAAAAATCCGGGCCTTTTTTTTTCTTGTCTGTGTATATACCCTGCCCACTTTTTTATCTCTGTAAGAGTCATTTACCGTGCTAAATCTTGAAATTCCTCGAACTGTGGTTTCTCATTTAAATTACCTGGGGGCTAGGCTGATAAGAGCATTCTGTAAAAGAAACAAAGGAGAAATTTGGGAAAGAAATTAAAGTTCAGTGAGCAGAAAGAAAAAAGTGAGGTTTACCAGTGACATTGTTATTCTGCCAGAGATGGCGAGGAGCTTGGAGAACCAGTTAAATGGAGGTGGTAATGTTCTGGAAAGAGATTATAGGATGAACATCAATAAGAGTAAAGCAAAGGTAATAGAATGTAGTCAAATCAAGTGGTGCTGAGGAAATGAGATTAGAAAATGATACATACAATTTTTTAAAATCTTTCCTCATTTCCTTGAAACTAAAATATCAGATATTTTCAAATTGGCTATCTGCTCTCCACACTTTATTTTTGTTTTCCTGGCAAACTTGTAACATGTGGGATTAACAGTAGTTAATCTTTAAGTAATGTAGGCAGCGCAAAACTTTTTTCCAACTCATCACTGTATTGAGCAACATCATATACAAAATCTTCTCACCACAACTGTCAACAGAGCATGAGGACTTGACATTTTTGTTTTCCTCCTTTCATTATTGACAAATGAAAGTGAGTCACCAGCAGGAATATATTTGCTCAAATGAGTGCCTAAGCAATATCAAAGAACCATGAACAAAAAAATAATAAAGCAGATAGTACATTGCAACCACAAAACTTAAACGGTTTGTGTTATCTCACAACCAGGGAAGGTGTAAAACACTACACCTTGAAGTGCAGGTACTTGTCTTTTTTGTTTTTGGATCCTGAAAACAGCTTGACACTCATTTTCTGTTTAAAAGACATAATAATCACATCGAAAACAGAATCAGTTAAGGAAAAAAACTAACAAAACAAACATGTATTATTCACTGCCCTGCTTAACGCCGCCTTACTTTTACTTGACACCGCATTATTTGGCACTGCAAATGATTTGACCCTTTGCTCTAGTTCAGTTGCACTGGTAGATAGTTGGTGTGTGGTGTTTGAGTGCTCTTAACTTGAGGGAACTGATACAGTTCGAAGACGTGGGCATATTTTTATTAATTTATCATATGGCATAAACACTTGGACATGTGTGATATATGGGGCAGGTTTATATGATACATGGGGCATTTAAATCAGAAAATATAAATTGTGAAAAGATACACTAAAATGAACGGTAAGATCAGCAGTATATTGTAATAAAAAATAAATATATGTTATTAAATATATATATCTAAAAACAAAGATGATGTGACTTACCAAACGAAAGCGCTGGCAGGTTGATAGACACACAAACAAAAACAAACATACACACAAAATTCAACCTTTCGCAACCAACGGTTGCTTCATCAGGAAAGAGGGAAGGAAAGGGAAAGACGAAAGGATGTGGGTTTTAAAGGAGAGGGTAAGGAGTCATTCCAATCCCGAGAGCAGAAAGACTTACCTTCGGGGGAAAAAAGGACAGGTATACACTCGCGCGCGCGTGCTCACACACACACACACACACACACACACACACACACACACACACACACACACACACACACACATCCATCCGCACATACACAGACACAAGCAGACATTTGTAAAGGCAAAGAGTTTGGGCAGAGATGTCAGTCAAGGCAGAAGTACAGAGGCAAAGATGTTGTTGAATGACAGGTGAGGTACGAGGGGCGGCAACTTGAAATTAGCGGAGGTTGAGGCCTGGCGGATAACGAGAAGAGAGGATATACTGAAGGGCAAGTTCCCATCTCCGGAGTTCTGACAGGTTGGTGTTTGTGGGAAGTATCCAGATAACCCGGACGGTGTAACACTGTGCGAAGATGTGCTGGCCGTGCACCAAGGCATGTTTAGCCACAGGGTGATCCTCATTACCAACAAACACTGTCTGCCTGTGTCCATTCGTGCGAATGGACAGTTTGTTGCTGGTCAGCCCCACATAGAAAGCTTCACAGTGTAGGCAGGTCAGTTGGTAAATCACGTAGGTGCTTTCACACGTGGCTCTGCCTTTGATCGTGTACACCTTCCGGGTTACAGGACTGGAGTAGGTGGTGGTGGGAAGGTGCATGGAACAGGTTTTACACAGGGAGCGGTTACAAGGGTAGGAGCCAGAGGGTAGGGAAGGTGGTTTGGGGATTTCATAGGGATGAACTAAGAGGTTACGAAGGTTAGGTGGACGGTGGAAAGACACTCTTGGTGGAGTGGGGAGAATTTCATGAAGGATAAATCTCATTTCAGGGCAGGATTTGAGGAAGTCATATCGCTGCTGGAGAGCCACATTCAGAGTCTGATCCAGTCCTGGAAAGAACCTCCCACAGAAGAACCCCAAAAGTGCCCCACTTGTGACAGGATACTTTCCGGGACTGGATCAGACTGTGAATGTGGCTCTCCAGCAGGGATACGACTTCCTCAAATCCTGCATCTTGCTCTGTTAATTCACCAAATTCCTCTAAACCTTGTGGTAACATGGGCAAGGCATCTGCAATAAGATTCTGACTTCCTTTAATACACTCCTGGAAATTGAAATAAGAACACCGTGAATTCATTGTCCCAGGAAGGGGAAACTTTATTGACACATTCCTGGGGTCAGATACATCAAATGATCACACTGACAGAACCACAGGCACATAGACACAGGCAACAGAGCATGCACAATGTCGGCACTAGTACAGTGTATATCCACCTTTCGCAGCAATGCAGGCTGCTATTCTCCCATGGAGACGATCGTAGAGATGCTGGATGTAGTCCTGTGGAACGGCTTGCCATGCCATTTCCACCTGGCGCCTCAGTTGGACCAGCGTTCGTGCTGGACGTGCAGACCGCGTGAGACGACGCTTTATCCAGTCCCAAACATGCTCAATGGGGGACAGATCCAGAGATCTTGCTGGCCAGGGTAGTTGACTTACACCTTCTAGAGCACGTTGGGTGGCACGGGATACATGCAGACGTGCAGTGTCCTGTTGGAACAGCAAGTTCCCTTGCCGGTCTAGGAATGGTAGAACGATGGGTTCGATGACGGTTTGGATGTACCGTGCACTATTCAGTGTCCCCTCGACGATCACCAGTGGTGTACGGCCAGTGTAGGAGATCGCTCCCCACACCATGATGCCGGGTGTTGGCCCTGTGTGCCTCGGTCGTATGCAGTCCTGATTGTGGCGCTCACCTGCACGGCCCCAAACACGCATACGACCATCATTGGCACCAAGGCAGAAGCGACTCTCATCGCTGAAGACGACACGTCTCCATTCGTCCCTCCATTCACGCCTGTCGCGACACCACTGGAGGCGGGCTGCACGATGTTGGGGCGTGAGCGGAAGACGGCCTAACGGTGTGCGGGACTGTAACCCAGCTTCATGGAGACGGTTGCGAATGGTCCTCACCGATACCCCAGGAGCAACAGTGTCCCTAATTTGCTGGGAAGTGGCGGTGTGGTCCCCTACGGCACTGCGTAGGATCCTACGGTCTTGGCGTGCATCCGTGTGTCGCTGCGGTCCGGTCCCAGGTCGACAGGCACGTGCACCTTCCGCCGACCACTGGCGACAACATCGATGTACTGTGGAGACCTCACGCCCCACGTGTTGAGCAATTCGGCGGTACGTCCACCCGGCCTCCCGCATGCCCACTATACGCCCTCGCTCAAAGTCCGTCAACTGCACATACGGTTCACGTCCACGCTGTCGTGGCATGCTACCAGTGTTAAAGACTGCGATGGAGCTCCGTATGCCACGGCAAACTGGCTGACACTGACGGCGGCGGTGCACAAATGCTGCGCAGCTAGCGCCATTCGACGGCCAACACCGCGGTTCCTGGTGTGTCCGCTGTGCCGTGCGTGTGATCATTGCTTGTACAGCCCTCTCGCAGTGTCCGGAGCAAGTATGGTGGGTCTGACACACCGGTGTCAATGTGTTCTTTTTTCCATTTCCAGGAGTGTATAAATGATCTCAAAATTGATTTCTTGTTAATATGGAAACCACCTAGCTAATCTACGGTGCAATAGTTTACATGTTAAAATAAATGACAGTGACCGATGGTCATAGTAAACGTTGCTGTTCTTGCCCCACAAAAATATTCAAACTTTTTAAATACTCATATTACAGATAAACTTTCCAATTCTGACACAGAGTAAGATCTTTCTGCTTCTGATAATGTGCGACTAGCAAAACTGATGACCTTGGGTACTTCTTTACCTTTCTTTTCTCACATCTGGAACAAGTATGCCCCCAGCACTTGACATGAGACATCTGTGCATAGACAAAAATCCTTGGACATATCAGGGTGGCTAAGAATGTTTGCATTGACTAATGCCTGCTTAATGTTATTAAAGTCCTCTTGACACTTATTGTCCCATAACCAAGGCCTATTTTTTCGTAACAAGTGAGCAATGCCTCACTGTTCACCAGTTGCTGTGGTACGAATTTACAAAAAAAAAAAAAAAAAAAAAAAAAAAAAAAAAAAAAAAAAAAAAAAAAAAAAAAAAAAAAAAAGATGCTTGTCCTAAAAAAGCTTTTAGTTGTTTTTTATTCCTGGGAGCGGGACAGTTGCGTATGGCGTCACGTTTTTTCGGATTGGGTAATATACCTTGTTCGCACACAACATTTCCTAAGAATTTGACTTGCTCCCTACCAAAACTAGACTTTTTAAAATTTTCTGTTACTCCATAATCTGCAAATCGTTGAAGCACCTGCTCAATGAGCCTGATATGTTCTATCCAAATAGGTGTGCCTATTAGCAGGTCCTCTACATAGACAGTGGCTTTGATAAGCAATTCTGGTCCTAAAACCTTGTCCAATGCAGGTATAATCACACTTGCGCCAATGTTCATTCGAAAAGATAGAACACAGAATTCATAACTTCTGCACCACACAAACAAATGCTGTATATTTTCAACTTTCTTCGTTGTTCTTTATTTGCCAGTAGGATGTCTTGAGTCCGTGTATACTGAAGTACTTTGTATTATAAAACTTTAGAAGCTGTTCGTCCAAGTTGTCTGGTCTTATGTCTACTGGCACTATAATCTTATTGACACCTCTACCATCAAGAGCTAATCTTACAGAGCCATCTGGTTTGCTTACTGGTAATATAGGACTAAAATAGAGTGAAAATGAAGGTTGTATAATTCCCCATATAATCATATGATAGATGTCTTCCCTTACTGTCTCTCATTTTTCCCATGGAATAGGATATGACATTACACAAAATATTTCATGTGGATAGACTTCAAATTTATATTCATAGTCTTTGATTACTCCTGGCTTCTTACTGAGAACATTTGCATACTTAAATAACAAGCTAGAAAGTTCTTGTCATTGCATATCATTTAGTGTCTGTGATTCACAATTTTTTTGCTCTACCATTTCGTAACTAACCTCAGTGTTTGCTTCTTGTTCAGCATAAAATTTTTTTGTGAAATATACAGCTGGAACGGAATGTTGTACTATTACATTGACTCTGGATTTGTTTTTGTTACTCTCATCAGGTGTTTTGACTAAGTCAATAGAAGAAACCTTATCCTTTACGTAAAAGTGGCATTTAGCATTACCTATGTCAATCTATTTTTGTATGTTCAAAATGTGTCCATGCCGGTAAGACAATTAACTATAAGTTTGTCAATTATAAGAAAATTACACTTCACTGTAAAATGTTCAATTTGTAATGGAATAAATGCCTGATGTTTAAGCAAGTATTCTTAATGCCTGTAGCAGTTTACACCTTTCAATTTTGGACAGGAAAGCTTGGGAATTTGCCTCTCTTCGTCAATTCACAGAAAAATGCATTTGACATTAGGTTGTTAGTTGAAACTGTATCTAAAATTATCTGTGTGTCAATATTAAATATTCTCACTTTAATGATTGCTTGTATTTGTTCCTCCTGGACCTCATCTGTTGCATCTAACTCATGCTGATACAAATCATCCTTGATGTCACTTTGTTTGTCAAACCTTATAAAACATGTTTGTAGTTTTGCTTTGCCCCCACTCCCAGGGAGGTCAATAGTCTGGGGCTTAGCTACAACCAGTTGGTGTTTTCTGATGGTGTAGTGTGACTTAATTCATTACCTGGAGTAATTTCAGTTAGTTGCACTGTGTGGGTACTTCACCAGTTTGTGTCATTGGCTGTTGTGCTGTTATTTTGCTGTCCAAAGGTCGGCTGCGATTCAGCGTAAGGCATAGTATTGTTGCCACGTGTCGGCCACTGCTGCAGCAGACTGTTTCTGTTCGTGTTCGGCATAGAGCCATGTGATGGTGTATTTTAATTCACTCGTGCGTTGAAGTTACTCCTGTTGTTTTGAAAACTTCTTTTAAATAGTTTGTTTTTTCTATTCCCATTACCGTATTTGCTACCTCTGGGTATGTAACTTTGCTGTTGTGTGTACCATCCTTGCTGTGTGTTTAGATAATGTTTTACTGACTGATTTACATATCTATGTTGTTGTTGTGCCTGACACTCTGTTGCTTTATTGGGTACACGTCTTTCCTTATAGATTAAGCTGATAGAATCAAGCACTGACAGAAAATATACAGTGTTGTGCTCTGGCATTGTGACTAATTTTTCTGGAATGTGCAATGGTAAATGACTTTTCAAAATTTTTAACGCGTCTACCTGTGATGTCAGGTTCATCCAGTAGCATGTCTTGTTCAGTTATTTCTCAAAGTATCCATGTAGAGTACCTTATTTGCCATTGAATGGTGCGGGGTTGAAAACCTTGCCTCTGAGTCTTTCTTGCACTGCCTCAGACCAGTCTTTGTTGAGGAAAATGGAAATGAATCCCGTGCTTCTTGACAGAGCACAGGGGAACGATGCTGGAGGCCCGCATCGCGCCGTACTAGGCAAGGTCCTAATGGTGGTGGGATGTCATTACCTTCCTCCGACCGTAATGGGAATGAATGGTGATGATGAAGATGACACAACAACACCCAGTCATTTCAGGACAGGTGAAAATCCCTGAACCTGCCGGGAATCGGAACCCGGGGCCCCGGCTCGGGAAGCGAGAATGCTAGTGCGAGACCACAAGTGGCGGACTGTCAAGGAAAGCTCTTTAAAATTGGATATAAGTCGTGCAATGTTCGGCCACTTCAGTTGCCCATAAAAGAACGTCACATCGCGTATATCCCACGACAAATCTGATATTTTTGTACTTCCGTCCAGTTGTGTTGAAATATGAGGAAAAGCACTGATTAATACTACGGAATTCATTCTTTTACCTTCGGTAGTGAATGCAGGAAACTGTCAATGTCTCCGCAAACCTTTGTCTGCAAAAATAGTAGATAGATACATGGCATTTTCGATTGTATTTATGTTGTTGTTGTAGTTACCTGTAATTCCAGTTGGTAATTGCTGAGGTATTGGAGTTGTGGGTATGTTTACAGTTTGCACTCTACAACTGTCACTGATATCTGCTGTGGGACATGTGACAATTTGTGGATAAATACTGACAGGTTGCAGTTTGTTGACTGTAGCCTGTGTATTACTTATGTGTGTATTTTGAGATCCGGTAATATTTTCTTCTTAAAGATTGCGGATCCTATCTTCCACGGCTTGCAGGTTAATGTTTACCTTGTTCACTAATTCATTTTCTTTTTTCTGAATAGCCTTTTCTACTACATCTGTGTGTAAATTGCAATCGGTTGCTAACTTCTCTGCAATGTTATTACCCTTATCTAATGTACTTGCATTAGCTTGACTAATGATATCACTCAGATTTTTATTCATCTCTCTCTCCTTTTCAGCACATGCTGAGTCAACTTCTAATGTTGCTACCCTTATAGTAAGCTTTTCTACAGCTAGAGGTACACCTTCATAGTCTTCATATAGTTTGTTAACGACCGTGGTTACCTTTTCTACTGTCGAACACAACTGGTTTTGTGTGGCTTCCCTGCTTGTGTTTCCATCTGTGATTTTTCTTTATCTGTTGCTCTACACTATCATGATGGTTGTCAAAAGAATCTACTTTCTGTTTTAACTCTGTAATGTTACTGTTAACTTCAGAAAGTACTTCTTGCTTGCTTGTTTTTTCATATCATTCAATTTTTCGTCGATTTCAGTGCGAAAATTTTTAGCTAATTCATTGAATTTCTGAGAGATTTCTTGCAAATCCTCGCATACTTGTTTTTGTTCTTGTTTCATTATATTTAGATCTTTCGTGACGGTGTTCTGATTGTGTGTCAAATTATCAGTTTTGGTATTCATATGCTGTTTCATATCACTGAAATTGGTGTTCATATTGTGTTTCATGTCACTGAGTTGGTGTTCATATTATCAAATTTCATGTTTATGTTAGACAATAACTGCCATAGCAGTGCATCAGTTGTGCTACTGTGGTTGCTTTCAGCTGTAATTTCCAAGCTAATGTTTGTGTTGTGGAAAAGTGATGTTTGTAACATGTTGCCAAGATTCATTGGATCACTCTCCAATGTTTCATTCATGAGCGGTATGTCTTTGGAAGATGCGTTACATTGTCTCGTCAGTTGTAAACATTGTGTCATTAAGGTCATTCTGCTGTGAAGCACTCATCTGTTTTTACGTCTTATTAAGATACGCAAACTATTGTGTCACAGTTCTTTACATATTACTGCCAATGCGTATCACACTGAAAAAATCCTGTAAATTTTCCACCATACAATTCAGGGAAGGGAATAATGAGGACAAGGTTTCTATCTACACCAAAATAGGTGCTACCAAGTGCAACAATGCAAGTAACTTTCGTAACTGTCCTACTTTTGCTGCACCGGACAAAACAGCTTTTTATGGAAAATTTTATGTAACCTGCGTCCGGTTCTTATTCCTTTCCAAAATTTTCTCTTCAGTTTTTGCTTTATTGCATTGCTTGCTCCCCATTGCAAACAGAAAATACAAGAAATTGGTTTTATGATTCGTAACAATGTCATAGAAATTTCTTACTATAACGATAGTTAACAAACCCTACTCACAACCGGTGCCCTGAAGTCCTGGCACCAAGTCGACAGTTGTGTTGTAATTAAAAATAAATAAATAATAATTATTAAATTTATACATATGCATTTGAAAACACATTTCAAAGGAAATAATACGATTGCGTTATTAAAAATGTTCAGTCCTTGTACAAATTTTTAGGCTATCTGACTACTTCTTACATTTCAGTTGCAGTTGCAGGCAGCGGACTTCAAGTACACCAGTGGCTGTCATAAATAAGAATACCCTCCTTACTTGGTTTCACTTGAATATAAAATACTTAATACTGGTATCAAATTTTTTCTTATTTCGAAACATGTATGATACAAAACACTCGTAGCCCTTCTTCCTGCGCACAGCACTTCTTTACTGAACTTCTACATACAAGAGAGTGAGAAACAAAATCATGTACCAAAAAAAAAATGAATGAACATTCTTTCATTTGTTTGCACCTTACCACGCATTCATAATTAACATCTTTGCCGACACTTATGATTGATCGGTGTTTCATTTTTTGTTTTTAATAAATTTTAACTTTACAATATTCTGGATGTCTTTCATCATGTACCTACACAACAGTTGAATTGACATTAAAATCAGCAGTAAAAAGAACATTAAAATGAACAGTTGAATGAGTAATGAAAAGTGAACAGTGGGTTTGGGAAGATGGACAGCAAGCATAATTCTTAAATATTAATGTCATAGCCGTCCAGCCAGGAAACCAGCATCCTTCTGTTCATATAGATCCATTGTTGGTCTTGAGTATGTTCTGATGGTGCATTCACTCCTAGAATGATCCATTATCTGATGCAGGGCACTACAGTCACATGGAATACTTGAGGTTTTGTCTTGTTTGTACAGAAGGTCCTGACAAAATCCATGTGATGTTTGAATCCTGTTAAGAGCTTTCCAGTGTTGGTGGGGAAGTACAAACCCAGTAGATCTTTTGTGTGTGGTTGGAAGTGGGCCAGTGTCTCTTCAAATTATTGGTGTTCCAATCTGTCAACCATTGTGTATTGATGTTCATATCTGTGTCCAGTAGTTGCTGTGTTAAGATGTGTGTGGTTTTCCTGAACAAACAAGTAGCAAGTAATTTTAATTAAATAGTATTCAAGGGCTCCGTACAAATTCTGCTGATGCTTGCCTGTGGCACTGAAGGATAAGCATCACTGTGATAAAAGTCCGCCCCCGGTAGCTGAGTGGTCAGCACAACGGAATGTCAATCCTAAGAGCCCGTGTTCGATTCCCGGCTAGGTCGGAGATTTTCTCTGCTCAGGGACTGGGTGTTGTGTTGTCCTAATCATCATTATTTTCATGGAGGGCATTAAGGTCCTCCACCAGGGATGGAGTAGGGGATCTCCCTGGCTACTACAAAGGCCAAGATTACTTCTTGATCTGGCTGCTTACCAGAAGTATTGTACCCCGGACCACCTTTTTAAAATTAAATTTACTGAGATTTTAGACCGCCATTCAGATTTTATTACTGTTTACACGGATGGGTTTAAACAGGGGGATTTTATTGGCTGCTCTGCTGTGTTTCCCAATACTGTCCGTAGGACAGGGCTCCCAGAGCAGTTCCCAGTTTACTATGCAAAACTGTTTACAATTCTGCAAGCATTAGAGCATATGCGACGACGACATGGCACGAAATTCATCATCTGCTCCGATTCCCAAAGTGCTCTACACGTTCTTGAACAGATGTGCCCAGCAGATCGGATGGTGCACGAAGTGCAGGACGCACTCCTGCTCTTGCAAAAGCAGGGTAAGGATGTAATTTTCTGCTGGGTTCCAGGGCACATAGGGATTCCTGGAAATGAACTTGCAGACGCGGCTGCCAAGGAGGCTTGCTCCATCCCACCTCCTGCTCGCTGTTCCGTCCCCCTGCAGGCAATGACATCATTCGTGACTCGGAAGGTCATGCGTTGGTGGGAGGCTCAGTGGCTGGAAGTGAGGGATAATAAGTTGCGAGCGGTGAAGGATTCTGTCCGACCGTGGCTCACCTCCTTCCGACGACGACGAGCTGAGAAAGTAGCCCTTACACGGATTAGAATAGGACATTGTCTGTTGACAAATGGTTTTCTGTTACGTCGTGAGGAGCCGCCAATGTGTCGGACATGTGGGACATAGTTGTCGATATGACATATTTTAACTTGAATGTGTTTTATATGCGGGTTCGAGGGAAGATTTCAGTTTCCCACCAGACCTGCCCTCTATTTTAACTAATAATGAGGCGAGTGTTGCTAGAGTTTTATGTTTTTGTGTGATGTCTGGACTTCTTCCCAAAATATTGTGATTGAGATCTTAATGTGCTGTAAATTGATTTGGTCACCTATTATTTGTACGTGGTCACTCAGCCACCGTTAATTATTTTTACTTGTTTTGTGCTGCTATTTTATTTTTAGTTTTATCTACCTGTTTTGATGTGCTGTGTCCAATCTTGCAATTTGAACATTTACAATTCTCGCAAAGATCGGCTCTGAATTGTTCCTTGTTTTTAACAGATCTTGGCTGCACTCGTCAACATTTCTTTTGGGAACGGGCGCTGATAACCTCGTTGTTGTGCGCCCTAAAACACTAATCACCATCATCATTTCATCCCCATTGATGCGCAAGTTGCCAAAGTGGCGTCAAATCGAAAGACTTGCACCAGGCGTATAGTCTACCCGCCGGGAGGCCGTAGTCACACGACATTATTATGTTACTGTGATAGAAGATACAGTAATAAGTTTGACTAATACCTAGTTTCTGGGTACCCTGTACTATGCAGGAAAAAGTGTGCACATACTCTTTTTGTGAGAGAGAGGAGATAACGATGACTCTCCTCCTCCTCCTCCTCCTCCTCCTCCTCCTCCCCCCCCCCCCCCCCCCTCCCCGCTCCCCTCCTCTGCACAGAAGTGTGACTCTTGGGATTTGAACCAGACTAGAATGATGTTTTGACCCAGTTACCACCTAGAGTTCTGTCATTTAGACAAGATGAATGCCAGTGGATGGACATACACTGTTTTTACATGGTTTTACGAAAAGCTTGTTTCAGCATTTGTACCATTCTCAAGTGTCCATCTAGATAGTGACATCCATAAAACATCTTGGACCGTAATTTCTTTTATGTAAAATGTTCTTAATATAGGCCAAGTACAGGGCATTTCAAAAATAATATACATATTACAAAGTATTATTTTGTCTAAGCTATTGATTGCTTTGCCTCACCTCGACTATTGGCAAAACGAATACATAGTCTAGTCTTTATTAATAGCCACTAGATGTCAGTTGTCTTCTGTTTTGCTTGGTAACCGTCATATGTTTAAAATGGCTACTTCACAACAGAAATAATTTTGTGTTCTCGAGTTTGCGAAGTGCAATTCCATGATTACAGTGCAAAGACGTTTCAGGTTGAGGTACCAAATTGATCCTCCAAATGAGTGGAACATTTGCAGATGGTGTCGACAGTTTCTAGATACAGGATGTGTATGTAAAGGAAAGAGTCCTGCCCGCCCTCGTGTTCCTGAAGAAAATGTTGCACAAATTTAAACTGCTTTCCAAAATAGTCCTTCAAAATCGACTCCTCATGCCAGTCAGGAGTTGCAAATGCCTACAACAACAGTTTGGCATGTTTCGAGACATTGTTTGGTTATGAAGCTGCACGAGTTACAGCTGTTACAAGCTCTGCGTACTGATGACAAATGCAAATGTGTGGCATTTTGTAATGAGATTATTGATGCTATTGACAATGATAACACTTTTGCACAACACATCATGTTCAGTGATGAAGCGACTTTCCATGTTAGTAGTCAGGTAAACAAACGCAGTGTTCGAATTTGGGGCCTACAGAAACCACATGCATCCATTGAACATGTACAAGATTCACCCAAAGTCAATGTGTCTCGTGTGATATCCGAATCATCTGTTTACGGCCCAGTCTTCTTTGATGGAAACACCATAACGGTCAGCAGTATCTCGCTATGTTACAAAACTGGTTGTTTCCAAGGCTGCAGGAAGACAACTTCATTTTTCAACAAGGTGGGGCACCCTCTCACTGGAGTCACCAAGTGCATGAATATCTGAAAGAAACTCTGCCGAACCATTGGATTGGTCGCCAAGGAGCTGGTGACTTAGCATGTCTCAGCTGGGCTCCACAGTCACCGGATCTGACACCCTCTGACTTCTTCCTTTGGGGTTTCGTTACGGACAACGTTAATGTATCACCACTCCCACAGAACCTGGAGGAGTTGAAGAACCAAATCTGTACTGCCATAACAACAGTGACAAAGGACATGCTAGCCTGAGTATGGGTGGAATTTGAGTATCGATGTGGTATTGTTCTTGTCGCTGATGGAGGACATATTGAACATGGCCATAATCTGAACTTGAGAGGTTTGTAAATATGTCCGTAAAGTTTCATATTCGTATGTCTTAAAGTTTAGTAAATATATGCATTCAAAATACGTATATGCTTTTTTAAACACCCTGTATTTACCTTCAATAGAAATGTCTTGTAACTTTCGGATAGTTGTCAAATGACAGATCATTCCATTGATGCATTATGTTAATCTGTATTTTACTGTGTTGAACCAAGTTAATTTCATTTCTCAGATTTCCACATTTTCATTTCTAAATAATAACATCTCTGTTTTGAAAGTGCTTGACTTAATGCATTAGATTATATTTTGGTCCCAAAATATAATTGACGTGGTTGTACAGATTTTCAGAATGGATCCTTCACTCTGCAGCAGTGTGTGTGCTATTTTGAAACTTCATGGCAGATTAAAACTGTGTGCCAGAAAGGTTCTTGTTTGTATAGGTTGGATCCGTACCAGATAGGGTTGATAGAAGAGATACAGAAGATCCAACGGAGAGCAGCGCGCTTCGTTACAGGATCATTTAGTAATCGCGAAAGCATTACGGAGATGATAGATAAACTCCACTGGAAGACTGCAGGAGAGACGCTCAGTAGCTCGGTACGGGCTTTTGTTGAAGTTTCGGGAATATACCTTCACCGAAGAGTCAAGCAGTATATTGCTCCCTCCTATGTATATATCTCGTGAAGAGACCATGAGGATAAAATCAGAGAGATTAGGGCCCACACAGAAGCATACCGACAATCCTTCTTTCCACTAACAATACGAGACTGGAATAGAAGGGAGAACCGATAGAGGTACTCAAGGTACCCTCTGCCACACACCGTCAGGTAGCTTGCGGAGGATGGATGTAGATGCAGATGTAGATATATGTTTTGACATGGTTCAGCTTTTATGACTTTGAATGGTGCCACCACATTGATTGCTGTACAGGCTGCACGTAGTTCTAAGAAATATGTGTTCCGTCAGTGGTCCTAGTGTGAATTATTGTATTGAAAAATTCAATCACTTATTCTAATTTATGTGTAGCAATATTATTTTATTTTTATGACAGTTTTAGTAGCTCTAATACATAAAGAAATTAATGACAATTTGATGGATACAACTGCAGAGGATCTTTGCGTACTACTGTGAAACTGCAAGCTGCTCACAATACAGGGCGGGCCATACCTCAGCCATCAAAAATTTGTTTGGTGCAATAATACTAAACAAATGCAAACACAAATTTATCATCAACACAGAAATATATGAAGAGTTAAAAAATGTTTAAAGTGGTTTCTGTTGTTCTAACCAGATCTTGCTGCACCTTTTCTACACAGATTTACAGATTTTGTCACAAACCTTCCATGACTGTAGGTTTCCAGACTCTGCTTGAATTCATTCTTTGCAATTCTCAGCATCATAAATCTTGACAGAATTAACTAATATTTTAAATAATGGGAAATCCAGGATGGAATAATGATGGTATTATAAGAAGGATAAATTGCTACGCAACATATGGTGAAGGTGTTGGGTCGCAGACAGGCACAACAAAAAGACTGCTAAACATGTAAGATTTTGATCAAAAGGATGCCTTATAAAGTGTGTCGCCTACTTTATAAGAAGGTCTTTTGACCAGAGCTCACATGTTTAGCAGTGCGTCTGTTGTGCTTGTCTGCGCACCATCTCCTGTACATGATGAGTAGCAATCTAGCCTTCTCATAGAATCGCATCCTAATATTTTAGTGTATTCCAAACTGAACGATCCATGGGTGTGATGTCTGGGGATCATGGAGGCCATTCTACAGTACCTCATTTGCTAATTCATTCATCAATGTTATCTTTTAGAAAGTATCTCACAATAACACCACATTGCAGAGTGCTGCATCTTGTTACGATATCAACTTTTTTTTAACTAGGTGCAGATGTTAAAAAAGGGGACTCATTTCCAGTTCTAACAACATTTCTTGAAGCATATATGTGTAATTTACAGAACTGAAATTACCTTTAAAAAAGTAAGGCCCGATTAGCCCATCGCTGATAATCCCTGTCCATATATTCACACCAGGAAAGTTTAACTCTGTCTCAGTCGCCACTTTGGCATTCATAGGATCAGTTGTATCTGTTTGCTCTATCATTCACCTTAAAAGTTGCTTCTCCAAAGAATGCTTTTGTATAACTGAGGTGGGCTTCTTGTCAGGTTGTGTACAACTCTCAGAATTCCATACTTCATCTTCTTCTAGGGCTTCAATCAAAGTAGGCCTTTATGGTCTTCACATCACCTTTTCCTGAATTGTTAAGGCATGTTCTTGCTATTCCATACTCAAACACTTTTTTTGAGATATAGTCAGTGATTGCACAAAACATTGTATGACAACATTGAGACACTCTTCAATAGTAACAGACTTTGGTCTTGCCTGAATGAGGAAGCTCTGCAAATGACCCATCTCTTCAAATCTTCAATTTAATTTCAGAATACCTTGTCAAGATGGAGATTGGATGTTAGAGAAATGTTCCACAAACAAAAAGACAAAAATCACTGTAGTTATTGTCACGTTTCACTCATGTTTGCAGATCAAATACACGCTGCTCTGTAGTTAAGTTTCTATTCATTTTTCTCCAGATAACAACAAGCAACATAACTTCAACTACTAGTGTCAACTGACTTATTGGTAATACTCTCTATTAAAGTTTACAGCTGACTTTCACTATGCTAGGCAAAACAAAATCTAAAGATTGCTAGGGGCAACTGAGTTATGGTCTATCCTATAGAAGGTAATATTTTCTAGCCATTCAGTCTTCATGTACAGATGTTCCTGAAATAAACAAAACATCTACATTCTGGATCAATATGGTATTTTGAGTTAGTGACGGTTTCATAATTTATGTAAAGATTAATAGTTGATTTGGTAGATATTGAATTTAGGTGCACTTCCAGGTCTCCAGCCAACATCCAGCTATGTAATTTTTTAAGGGGAGTTAGAACAGAAATTTTTTTATGTTTTCAGATTTGTACCCCATTGTAAAATTTACAATTTTCTTAATAAAATGATACATAAATCACATATAAATTCGAATGGCACATATTTTATTTGTTTCTTTTTAAATATTGTTTGCACCTGTATAAAAAGTTAAAAAATTTACATGAATTACTTAAAGCTCAAATAAAATTACTAACTTTTTATGTAGAGGACTGTGGATTGCAGTATTACAGAGGCAAAATTATGTTGATTCTATCTGTAGCACCGTAGCAAACAGAACGGTAGCTTTTCATAATATAAACCCATGTAGTACGTAGAAGTTCCAAGAATTCTGTTGGGGTGATCAGTGCGGATACTGGAAAGGCACTAGAGTTTTAGATTCTGACAAAACGTTATAAGTGAAAATCAGTGAACCAAGTAGAACATATCTGTGAAAGCAACTATAGAGGAACATGTAGTGGAAGGATGGCTTCTGCAGCTTTTGAAATTTTCAGTCAATCCATGAATGAAACAGGTGTGTGCTATTCTGAATTCTTATGTGATGGAGATTCAAAAGCATACAATAATGTTGTAGCAGCTCAGCCTTATGATGATAAGATTATCACAAAACAGGAACGTGTGCATCACGTCCAAAAGAGAATGGGCACCATGCTGAGGACATCGAAACTAAGTTTGAGAAACAAGAAACTTTCTGGTCATAAAACCGTAAAGGGTAGGCTAGCAGACAAAATTGATGAATTACAATTAAAATATGGGACAGCCTTTAGGAATCACACTGATGGTTTGTTGAGAATGCTTTAGGCAGTATGGGTTACCTTCTTCCACAAACTGTCAACAGATGGCAAAGCATTACATCAACTCTGACTCCCAGACCAGATTCGTAGTGCAAATGACGTGACACCCAATACTCAATACTTCATACAGCCAGAAACAGAAACATTTCATCCCAGCAGTAGTCATAAAACCCATTTACAGAGACATGGCACATCCTGAGTTGTTGAGTGTCTACGTGGGCAGACTCAGAATCCAAATGAGTCTTTCAGCAACCTCGTATGGACTTGCAAACCAAAAAAATGCTTTTGTTTGGAAAAAGACATTAAAACGGGGGTCTGTGATTCTGTTATTGCTGTTAATGGTGGTAACATTAGTACAGTGAAAGTGCTACAGCATATCGGATTTACTTTTGGAGTAAGTTGCATCAGAAAATTTCAGCAGATGGATAAGGTTCTCATTGATAGAGTGCAATATGCAGCAGAAATGGCCACTGAGGTGTTCAGAAGGGAGAAATGAATGATATCCAAGGAAAATGGTCAAGAGGATGATATACTCATTTCTACCTTTAACAATGTTTCTGAAAATTTACACTTTCAGTTGCATTATTCCCTAAATCTTGGGAACTACTTGGACTAGATAACTCAGATTTTTGAGTGTGTTGCAACCTAGATATACTGTATGTACTGAATTGCAATAAAACATAATGTTTAGGGTAATTAAAATTATTTTTTAAGAAGTCCAAAAAAGTATAAAAAAATTGTAACCATATAGTAAAAAAATTGTATTTCCAAAACCACTATCTGAAATGCAATGATTTTAGTTAAACAGACCAAAAACATATTGTGAATTTATGCTTTCCAGAAAATCGTAATGTTCCTTCATAAAGAGGTAATTGCATTATTATTCTTGAAGAATCAAGTTATCCAAGATTGTTAGCAGTTTTTTATGACTATGACTGGTTTTGAGAGATCTACGCTGTGATCATCGGGTCTTGTAACATTACTAGTTGTCCGTGCTTGTTACAGTATTGAAAGTCACATAGTGAATCTGCAGCAAATAAAATATGGCAGGGGACATTAGCTTGTCACAAATAAAATAACACACATATAAAACATGTACGTTGTGCTATTATCCTGACATACATCAGCACATGTTATATGTTTTAATTGTGTGTTATTTTATTCGTGTCAAGCTGATGGTCTCTGCCATGTTTTATTTGACACAACATCGCTGTGTGACTTTTGATATTGTAACAAGCATGTACAACTAATAATGTTACAAGATCTGATGATGACAGTGTAGAACTGTCGAAGCCGATCAAAGTAATAAAAAGAATTGCTAGCGATCTTGGATAACTTGATTCTTCAAGAATAGTATAACTTCCAGATCGCCCCCCCCCCCCCCCCCCCACCCAAAGCAGATGCAATGTCAAACTTAGATAATTGCACCTTGGTTCCATGGAGCCAACCAGTGTATGTACACTTCACCTTCTTGTTTTTCCAATTTTCAGTTTTTCCCTATTTCTTGGTGAAATAATTTTTGGGAGTTGAGGTTATGTAGAATACATGCTATTGTTTGCATGTTCAGAAATATGTATCACCCAGATCAATAACACAGTGGTGTTTGCAGTATTTATTTTCTCTAAGAATAGCTCATTATCTAATGTTGATAAGTTATTTGTATTATGCTGACTAGTTCCCAAAGCCAAGGCACGAGAGAACAGTTTATTTCATTTTTTGTTCGTATTTGGAAGCTCTTCAGAGTCCTGTTTGTTTCTTAAAAAAATATTCCTGATATTTTATGGAATTACGTTTATTTGATTTGACTAAAATTGGACCTGACCATCATTGAAACTATTGCCAATCACCCTAGTGACACTGATAACTAATTTGACAGTTCTGTATGATTTTTTAATTATTTTGTTATTTCAACATATTCCTGTCTTTGGGGCTTTCATAATTACTGCAGCTGTCACCAAATAACCTTGCTACCATGACAATTATTGGTTAACACTACCAGATGTTTTTTTGCATTTCATCCATTCCTCATGCCATGAGTTTGGGTGAAGTAACTTCAGGCATTCCAGTGTGAAAACATTAGTGTGTGCGTGTGTGCACGCCCAAAATAGTTGCAAATAGTTTAACCATTTCTCTCTGTATTTTGACTGTTAAATTACAAGAGATGTGTTTTTACTGTTTCTTAGGTTTGAGAGTTACCCAAATAAAGGTGGAACAGATCGTGATCGCAGTTATTATGGTGGGCGAGACACTGGTTTTGGGAATGATGGTGTCTTTCCAAACACAGATAAGTTCATGCCCGGTCCAACAAGAGATGACAGAATTGGCAGTTTTGGGTAAGAAATGCAATTGATATTATGTTTTCTGTACTTATCCAATAAACTGGTGAAATAACTGTTATTCTGTTACTAATGTGTCAAAACAATGAATAATTGTTAGGTGTTAAGATATTAATGCAGTCAGTGTATGGGGACTGATTTAGTTTGTTTTGTTATTGGTAGGAAGTGCATGGCCATTTCAAGTAAAGTGTCAGCTACATCTGTCAGGTCAGTTCTTGACAGCAGTTTGTACATCAGATTGTAACTTCCACTCCGTCCCCCTACTTTACAACCTTCTCCTCGTGTCTAATCTAGTCTGTTAGAAGAGAAACCTGACTTCTTGAAATGGAAGCTTGTGCTACATAATAGTATAACAGATACATCTCACACATCAGATGAGGTTTCTCCAAACTCTGTTAAAATTACTTTTGATATGATTTTATAGATTATGTATTTGTTTACTGTGTGGAAAAGAAAGAAAAAGGATGTTAAATAACTTGGCAAATTACTGAAAATTATCATCTTATTTTTGTTATAATTGTACTGTTGATTTTATTGTTAGTGATAATTACATAATCCTTTGTGCAACAAATACTCTGATGGGCCAAAACATAATCACCTGCTTAATAGTTGTTGTCTACTTTTGGAACACAGTACGCAGCAATTCTGAATTGCATGGATTCGAAAAGTTCGTGGTAGATTTCCGGAGGTATGTGTCACAAGGTGTCTACCCACAGGTCATGCAGTTCCTGTGAATTATGGGATTATGGTTTGTGGGTGCGGAGCTGGAGCCTGATAGCATCCCACATGTGTTCCATCAGGTTCAGATCTGATGAATTTGGACATCAACGTCAGTCCACCATCATTCTCCTCAAGCCACTGTAACAAGATTCTGGCTTTGTGACATGGACTGTTATCCTGCAGGAAGATGCCATTGCCATCAGGGAAGACATCAGGCTTGAAGGAATGCAGGTGATCTGTAATAATGTTCTTTTAGTTCACAGTTTTCATGGTTGTTGCCTTCAGTTACTACCACAGATCCCATGGAAGCCCAGATGAATGTCCCTCATTGCGTAGTACTGTCCCCACCAGCCTGTACTCATGGCAGCTGCATGGTTCAAGCAGCCATTTGCTTGGGTGACAGAGTAGTGTAAGAAGAAATACAATTTATCTGGCAAGGCAACATGTTTCCATTGATCCAAAGTCGAGTCTCGATGATCCTATTCCCATTGCAGTTGTAAAAAATATTGTTGGGTCAACATGGAAACATATAGAGATCATCTGCTGGGGAGCCCCAGGTTCAAGAAAGTGCACTAAACAGTGTGTGCTGAAAGACTTGTTCCTGCTCCAGCATTTACACTGTTAACGGATCTGCCACAGAGCACCACCTATCCTTCTTTTCAGTGCAGTGCAGCAAGCCTCCACCTTCCATGTTCTGTGATGAGATATGGATGTCGAACACTTTGTCACCTATTTGTGGTTTCACCGTCATTCAACCGCTTTTCATAGATGCTCATGACAGCGAGCAAGCAGCTGATCAGCTTTGCCATTTACGAGATGATTATTCCCAGTGGGCATAACAATCTACCCATTCTTGCTTATGTGGATTTCCCCATTCGGGTCCCTGTGCTGTTGCTAGAAGGATTCCTAGTTAGTCTCTGCTCTGCTTATATACTTCCTTTACCACGTCACTTACCTGCAGTGTCACCATGTGCCATTCAAACTTGTGGTGGGCAGTGATCATAATGTTTTGGCGCATCATTGTAGGTACATAGAATATTGAGCCATGTGTTCATAGAATATTGAGCCATGTGTTTGTTTCTCATATGGAAAGCACAGTCAGCAAAGTTTGGTGTTGCTCTTGCTTTATATAGATGTTTTACATTATCTTCTTTCATTCTGTAATACTATTGGATGATTACGTACCAAGTGGTTTAGAGGTTCCTGCATAAACATAACATACTTTGATGGAATTTTGTGTGAACATTTACACATATTCCCAAAAAACGTTGGTATAGTGTCGTGGGTGTCAGTTTGATATTTGTGTAGGTTCAGTCATTTGCTTGACCCCTATAATGGAGCTTTCGACAGTGTATCCCAGAGTTTTTGGAAACTTTGAGGCGTAACATGTCTGGCAATATTTTCTTAAAAGAAACAGAACTAGGCCATCCTGTACAACTTCTTGCATTCTCTTAAGTGAAATGATATCAAAAAAGATTAAATGAACAATTTCCATGTAGATAATTTGAAGCAAAGTCATCCAAAAAATAACTGCTTGAAAAAAATGTGAAGTTTAACTTTTTATATCTATGGAAGGAAGTGCATGATAAACCTATGTTGCATGTGATAACTTACCAACAAAAGGTCTTCGAATATGAAATTTTATTTCCCTACTGCTTTCCAAGAATTCACAAATTGAGGAAAAAGCTGATGATTTTTGTTAAAATGCAAAAAATGGGCCTCTGAAGACCAATAGTGAGTAAAATAGCAATGCCAACGTGCCATCTTGTGAAACACTTGATGTTAGTTTTGAGTCCGTTGGTTGGCACATTCGAGCACCACAAGAACTTGGTCCAGTTTGTGGAACGTCACCGAAAACTCAGATGACAAACTCAGATCTCATGGTCAGTTCCAGTGTTGTCACTTTTCACCAGAGTTCCACTCGAGGAATCACTGGAACTTATTGAAAAGTAATTTGGGTCCTCATTCACCAAACTTTTTAGTTTTGGGCTTACATCCACATATTTTCTTTTTGATGGACAGACTGATGGCCTGCCTCTGGGTAGTCCTCTGTCACCTGTGGTGACTAAAATGTACATGTGGAAGACTTTGAGGATGAGGCACTAGACTCAGCACCATTAAAACCAACAGTCTTTTACAGGTATGTTGATGATGCATTATCATTTGGCCCCATGGGAAAGATGAGCTTCAATTTTCTTTCAACACCTGAACTCTATCCACAACCAAATTCAGTTCACCATGAAGATGGAGCAAAGCAGTCAGCTGCCATTCTTGATTTTTCCGGTACGAGGATAACTTGACAGAACACTGGGACACAATGTCTATAGGAAGAAAACCCACACTGACCATTCACTCTACCTATTATAACCCATCGCAAAGGGAAGGATTGCTCAACACACTGGTCCACAGAGCTCATGTTATCTGCAATGAAGAAAGTATAAAACTGGAACTGGACCACCTCAGGGATGTATTCTAGGAAAATGGCTATAGCGAACACCAAATTCAGTGTGCCTTCAACCAAAAGATCTAACCACAGCCAATACCCTACAAACGCCAGCCGAAAAAGATAGCTTACATTCCAGATGCAGGCAAGTTATCTGGAAAGATCAACAGAAATTTACAATAAAATATCAGATGTGTGTACCGCCCACTGGCAAAGACGAAGTCCCTTTTAAGGACTGACCTGGGTCTCCAGAAATGTGGAGTGTGTTACATACCACACGAGCACAAGAATGTAAATGTTGGACAAAGCATTTGCACAAACGAAGAAAAGTGTGTGGAACGTAAAATGTACACCGACTTCCATCAGCCCACAAGATCAGCAATTGCTGGACATGGCCTTGAACCCTACTGCAAAATGAAATACGAAGATACAAAAATTATGCACAACACATTCCACTATTGGAACTATTTATGCAAGAACGCTATCAAAAGCCAGCTACTGAGGACAGTGTATTTCAACGTAGTCAACTGTGGGCTCTGGCACTGAAAATTTTCCAAACGCAGTGGAAACAGAACACAGAGCATGGCAAAGGTGGAGCACAGACTGAGGACTGCCACTCGACTCCGGAGTGCAAGCTACCCCCACAACTGCAGCGAGCACATTGCATGGTCCATACCTGGGGAACCTGATGACAGCACGTTACACCATCAAAAATTCATTCTACAATGACCAAACAATCCGACTGCATACCTGAGAGACTTTCAAGCAGCAATATTGGCCTGACAGACTCCAAAGTTTTTCTCATAATTCTTCATTAAATTCATCTACCACCATTTGCTTTGTGTCCAGAGTGACCTGATTGTTGTGGTTATAATGCTGATACACAGTAATATCTGTGGATCATGCTGTATGAAATAGCAGCAGCTGCAGATGATGGAGCTTCTGGTCCAGGACACTTTTCACAGATTGCAAACAGCCATGCTGAGAAACTCAAGTGACTACCTCAAATTATTCGAGACACAAAAGAGAGAAATCTTAGATTATTAATTACCTTTCACTTTTTATAAAAAGAATCCTATAGAGCTGAACATGTTAGATATGTTCAAAAATAAAAAAGACAACTTTTTTGCAATTTTTCATTTTCTGATTCAATCTCACTTCCTCCTCATTAGGACATGTGCTGCTACTTTCTTTAGATACTACAAAACAATTGTAAAAAATAAGAAATGTCATATTTGAGTACCAGCAGAATATGGACACATTTTCATTGCACCGTCACCTTGTCATTATTTTTTAGGATGTTTGTAATGAGAATGGTTTAAAAGTGTTTGTAGAAAACACTTTGTCATTAATGACAGGGTGGGCTGAAAGTACCCATTTTTGGCATTTTTACAAAAAAAAATCTTCAAATTTAACTTGAGTTTGAAAATTATTGGAAGGCAGTAGGAGAATAATATTTTATAGTTGAAGACTTTGAGTATCACATGAAAAGTTTCAGATGCTTCATGCACGTATCCATACCATATAAAAAGCTAAATTTAACATCTTTTCAAGGCAGACATTTTTTTGGCTGATTTTGCTTCAAATTGTCTATGTGAAAATTGCTCACAAAGTCTTTTTAATTATTATTTCATGCAACAGAATGTACAAAGTTGTACAGGATGGCATAATTTTGTTTCTCAAAATTGTCGAAAACTCAGGGGGATGCACTGTTGAAAGGTGCGCTATAGGGTCAAACAAATGACTAATCTCTACAAGCATTAAATTGCTGAAAGTAAAATTGTACCAATGTTCATTGAGAACAAGTGTGAACATTAACATAAAATTTCATCAAAATCTGTGATGGCCTTGGGGAACTTTTTCCCAAATTACACTACTTATCACACAGTTTGATATTGACTGTTACCGAACTTACATCAGCTTATCTATTAATCGATTAGTCAACCAGTCAGTCATTCTGCCAGTCTGAGCAAAATAAAGTTGAAATTGCTGTGAACAAGCTACGTATTATACTGGTTTTACTGCACAGCTGTAAAAAAAATTAATGAAAAATGCAATCGGGTAACACTTGGGTAAAGTAAGTGCAAAGTAGTACCACTGAGAGTATACTAGGTGCCAAAAGTGTAAAAATATATTAATTAAGTTTTAAACTTGAAGCGTTGTTTATTCTTTATCACATTTATTGTGCAAACAGTTACAAATGTACTTTCAGTGTGGATACCTGAATTGCTCTGAAACAGACAGACAGCTTCTCTATTTGATTTCGTCTATACATCTCTGAGTATACATTCTTCCTTAGCCATTCTCAACATCACCTACTCTGAAGTGTCCCTTCAGCGATCCATGCTGTGTTGGAAGCTCCACAGCATATTTGTAATGTAAGGGTGTCTTCTGGTAAAGTCCAGGAATCGCACACTGTCCAGGGAGTACCTCAAACAAATAACAGTACAACACAAACAAATATTTTCACTTACATATAATACCACATTCAAAAATACAGCCCTGTGTGTTACTTGAAAAAACCCTTTAACATGACACAAATAACCAACACAATTACCCTTTTATACATGGAAATGAAGGTACAGGAAACTTCTCACCCATGACTCAAGGGAAAAAATTGTGAATTCAACTACACAAAAAACTTCACCATCACCACTGGCAATGCTTACCTGACAAAAACACATGTTAAGTATAGTTACAGAAAGGTAGTAATGATAGCAACTTATCATTATCTTTATATTTTCTTGAATTACTATACTTCAGCTTTCATCCTCTAAAACAACTTGGTGAGAGTTCCAAATTCTCTCTTTAGGAAATGTCTTCAGATATTTGTTGAAGATACACACAGTTATCTCAAGAGATTCAGAAGGATGACCACAGACAGTTCCTCTCACTTTGAGGAAGGAAAAAATCTTACCTGGTGCTGCTTCTGGATAGTACTGCAGATATGAAGTGTCTTGTTTTGGGACACTTCAAGAAATACATAGGTCTGTTAAGAGCGGCATTGCCAATTAAAGCACTTGTGGATTTAGAGACAGCTTTGGACATTAATGATTGGAGTACATTCTTTTGAAATTCTGAATTAGCAGGAACAAAATACAGAAAGCAAAAAGTTATTTGTATCATGTATGAGGGTGGTTTGATAAGTCAGATAAAAAAAATTGTTTTGTAAGCAACTCTCCTTACTTCTTGACACAGTCATAGAGATATACACTTGGTCAGTGATCCTCCAGCTTTTTCATACTATTACAAAAATTGATTCTGTGAAACTCTGCAAAATACTTGGTGAACGCAACTATCATATTCTCATTTTATGGAAATTTGTTCCCAGCAAGCCAAAGTTTCGAGTTAGGGAACTGGAAAGTCACTCAGGTCTAAGTCTAGTGAATATGGTGGATGAGGAACCAATTCAAAGCGCAGTTCATGTACTTTTGCCATTGTTACCACTGATGTGTGGGATGGTGCATTATCCAGGTGAAAGTGCACTTTTTTGGTGTGAATCTTGCTCATTTTTCAACCAACGCAAATTTAAAATGATCCCATAATGAAACATAATAGGTTCCAGTTATAGTCGTGTCTTTTTCCAAGTAATATATGAGGGTAACTCCTCAAGAATCCCAAGAAACAGTGGCCATCACCTTGCTAACTGACAAAATGGTCTTTGCTGAAATGTGGCCGATGCACTTTTGGTCGACTGTGAACAATAGTGGCACCCACCTTGCTCACAGCTTCTACATAGCAAATTCTCCACACAGGATACTATGCACTCACATAGTTGAGATGCCTACAGTCTCAGCATTCTCATGAACTTTTATATTGTGGTCTTGCATTACTGTATCATAGATTTTGTCAATAGTTTGCTTAATGGTGACCTCAATCGGATGGCTGGAGCAAGCTTCATCTTCAGAGCTTGCCTGATTATGTTTAAATTTGTTAATCCTAAAGTAAATGGTCTTCAGTGATGGTGCAGAGTCCGCATGATCTTCATCCAATTCTGTTTTGATTTGTGTGGGAGTCCAACCCTTCAAATGAAAATGTTTAATAACAGCATAGAACTTGGATTACTCCATTTTGAATTACAGTTGAAACACTGACCAATTAAGATGGCTGTCAACAAGGAACTGTGCATTGTACATTGTTGAAATTCTATGTGTGATGATTGGAATAGTCAAACTTACAAACCATGAAGGTATAACAAAAATATTCTATTCTTCCAGAGAAATTTGCCAGATTTATCAAATCACTCTCCTGCAAAAATGAGATTGCAGTTATTTGATTCTAAGGACATGTAAGAGAGATAGTAGCAGAAGAAAGATTGAGACAGCATTGCAGCCTGCCTGCTGTATGTAGAACAAGCAGTAAAGGAAACAATGGAGAATACAAACTTATAGTTTTCTGCTGACATTGTAAGTTCAGTGAAATTTCACATAGTAAAATGCGAGCGTCCAGTAGGTTTTTAAAAATACTTTTCTATTCCTGAATGTGTTAATTGCATTTGGTGGTCTTATGACAGTTTAGACTCTAATGAGGCATCATCAGAACAAAGAATCTAAAAAATACAAAAATGCAAAATTGCTATTAAATAATAACGGTTATAGAAATATTACAAAGTGCAAGGTAAAGAGAAGAAAATAAATATACTGTTGCAGAAGTGAATCATCAGAGGCCATCTAATGCTCCTTGTGGTCATTTAAAATCAGCTGCTGTGCCTCCTGATGCATCATACTTTAAAAGTGGAACAATTATATTCATAG
Organism: Schistocerca piceifrons; assembly: GCF_021461385.2. Classification (NCBI taxonomy): domain Eukaryota; kingdom Metazoa; phylum Arthropoda; class Insecta; order Orthoptera; family Acrididae; genus Schistocerca; species Schistocerca piceifrons. Next base: position 84,188,336 of record NC_060140.1, on the reverse strand, counting down.
TGTGCCCTTGTGCATTCTTGGGTTACATGTGCAATAAATACAACTTAAGAAGTTATTTATGTTGAAAACTATGACTTAATCATTGTCTTTCATTATTTGAAATATAATCAACCGCAGTTTAGAATATCCAATGGTGATTTGGATAAATAAGGACAACTCCTCTGATAAAATGAAGTCACCATATTTGCTCACTACTGCGATGGGATGCATATAAATGTATAAAAAGCAAAGAAACTGAGCCACATAAGTAACACAATAATTGTTAAAGACACAGGATTTGGCCAGCTAAGTGAATGTGTGTGTGTGTGTGTGGTGTGTGTGTGTGTGTGTGTGTGTGTGTGTGTGTCATCTTCCCCCCCCCCCCCCCTTTATTGCTCTGTGACAACATTATCTAAGATCTAGGTTGTCCTGGAGGAACGGCTCAGCCACATGCTGCACACCTGTAGAATGTGTAGACAAGTAGGAACACCTATGTCAGCCCTTGTTCATTGAAAGCACATAATAGCTACCATCTTCTTCAGCCACACTACATCAGATCATCCGGCAAACATACTGGGCACAAGATATCATCAGAAAATTTACTTTTTAAAAATATTAAAAATTTTTGTTCCATTTTTAATGTACAACATAAAAGCAAACGTGCCATTTGATTTTAAATGACCACAGTGGGTGCTAGATGACACTTGGCTTGTTACTTTTGAAACAGTATACTGGGTATAGTTTTCCCTCTATCTTGTACTTTTTAATGTAGTAACAACTGTTTCTATTTCATAGTAATTTTGCATTTTTTTCTGTATTTTTACTTGTGATGATGATAATTAGATCCAAAACCATTTAACTATCATAAACCCATAAGGCACAATCAGTAAAACTGTGAATAAAAAAGGCATTGTAAGTCTGGTGGCTGTGGCAGAGGACTTAGAAGAGCAGTTAAACAAAATGAGTAGTGCCTTGGAAAGAGTGTTTTAAGACAAACATCAACAAAAGTTAAAGAAGGGTGCAGGAGTGTAGATGAATTAAATTGAGTGGTGCTGAGGGAATTAGATTAGGAGATGCCAGGTAAGTTTTACTATTTGACCAAGAAAATAACTAATTACAAACAAAGATGCAATGGAATACCAAGAAGAGCTTTCTTGAACAAGATAAATATGTTTACATTGAATGTACATTTACATGTTAGAAGTCTCACCTGAAAGTATTTTTCTGGCGTGTAGCGTGTGGTTGTGTATGAAAGCGAAACTGGATGACATTTGGATAAATAAGGACAACTCCTCTGATAAAATGAAGTCACCATATTTGCTCACTACTGCGATGGGATGCATATAAATGTATAAAAAGCAAAGAAACTGAGCCACATAAGTAACACAATAATTGTTAAAGACACAGGATTTGGCCAGCTAAGAGTGTGTGTGTGTGTGTGTGTGTGTGTGTGTGTGTGTGTGTGTGTGTGTGTGTCATCTCCCCCCTTCCCCCCCCCCCCACCCCCCCCCACCCCCCCCGCCACGCCCCACCCTCCTTATTGCTGTGTGACAACATTATCTAAGATCTAGGTTGTCCTGGAGGAACGGCTCAGCCACATGCTGCACACCTGTAGAATGTGTAGACAAGTAGGAACACCTATGTCAGTGTATAGGAGAATAAGAAGCTTCTGATACATGGTTTTGTAGAAGAATGGTGTAGATTGGATGGGCAGAGATTGATTAAAGATACTAAATTGAGTTGGAGAGATTAGTGCTCTGGGAAAACTTGAGAAGGGATCAGTTGATAGGACACATCCTGAGGTATGAAGGAATAGTTAATTTGCTTATGTAGGAAGTGTGGGTCCTAAATGTTAGAGGTAGGTCAATGTTTGATACAGTAAGCTGGTTCAGGTGAATGTAGGTTACAGAAGTGGGTACCGAAATGGAGATGCACAAGGTAGACTACCCAGTAACATAAAGGGATACATCAAATCAGTCTTCCGATGGAAGACACCACATACTGCTACTGCATACCATCGTGGCGTGTATGCAAATTAATTTTTAAATTTTTTTGTGTCTTAAACCAACACGTTCGGATGTAACTTATTAAAGTGATCATGTGGCTAGGTATCTATTTTGCAGCAAATAAAGTGTATGTCATTGTTTTCTCCTCATTTATATATAGCTCACGTTTTTTTAGAGCTGACTGTTATTTGAAAAAGTTGCAACACTTGTTTGCTTCTTTGCTGACTAAATTAACTTTTTAAGCATGCAAAACTTCTATAGATTTACACTTTGTGCCAAGCCTGGATGCAAACCTGGAATCCTATTTTTCATGGCAAGTGGTCTTACCAACAAGATTTGCAGATACTACTTATGACCCATTCAAGTCCCAAATGGACACAGTTTTCACCCAAAAGAAAGTTTTGAAACAGCATGTGCACACACTGCTGTCTAGAGACTCACTTTAGTACTCTCAAGCATGTATTGATGTAATCTGTAGGCTGTGGCTTTAGTTTCTGATTGTGAAGACTCAAATTTGGTTTTAGAAGAGGTCTCCGTCTAGTGGTAAGAGTTGACTGAATGTACTGACAGGTACTGTGTAAATACTCTTCAATTAATCTGTGGACAGATAGTGAGTCTTCTTTCGTAGCAGCTGTTGTTGAATGCACAGATTAACTTAAATCTTCAAGATTATTATTTGATGTTGGAGTCCATTGACATATTGGAAGGTAACAGCCATAGAAAGAGGACAATTCTCAAGTACAATCACACAAGCAACTGACACTCATAAAATAACGGTGGTAAACAGGGGGAGAGGAGTAGTCAGAAATGCTCACATTTGACCTATTTGTCAGTGATAGAATACTGTGCTGAGCATAGCAGAGGAGGACTGCCTTCCTTCAGTCACACATTGTTAAAATTAACAGCTAATTCAATATCTCTCTGCCTTCTGGGTGTACATCTGTAACAACAGGCCAAAAAAGAATTTTTTTGGATTGATCAGCTGAAACATGAGTGTTATTGTAGGAAATTTTGTGTGAGAAAATTCTGTGAAAACTATGAAATGGCGCAAAAAAGGGGGGGGGGGGTGTAGTTGCAGGAAATTTTGGCATCTTGTGTTAAGCTGATTTTACAAAAGATAGTAAAAGTCCAATATACTGGGGATTTGGATTATATGTTGTATAGATCTTATTACAATCTGCATATTGCATGTTTTTAGTATCATTTATCCCTGCAACCTTCAAGCCTTGAAAACAATAACCAAGAGAGATAGGTGTAACTAAATTCAGCTTTGGATTTATCTTATTATATCATTGCTTTAAAATGTGAATACACACCTCACAGTAGTTGTTATCGCCGTCTGCAAAATTACTAACAATTCTTGACAATAATTGAACTGAGCAGAGCCATAATGCACATCTACATCTACATCACTACTCTGCAGATCACACTTAAGTGCCTGGCAGATGGTTCATCGAATCACCTTCACAATATTCACAATAATTCTCTATCACTCCACTCTTGTACAGCGTGTGGAAAAAAACAAATACCTGTATCTTTCCAGGTGACCTCTGGTTTCCCATATTTTATTAAGACGATCATTTCTCCATGTGTAGGTTGTCGTCAACTAAATAATTGCACATTCAGAGCAGGAAGTTGGTATTTGGAATTTCGTGAAAAGTCCTGCCGTAGCGAGAAGTGCCTTAGTTTTAATGAAGTCCATCCCAAAGCCCATATCATGTCTGTGACTGTCTCTCTCCTATTTCTCAATAATACAGAATGTTCTTCTCTTATTTGAACATTCTCGATGTACTCCGTTAATCCCATCTGGTTAGGATCCCACACCACCCAGCAGTACTCCAAAACAGAATATGCAAGCCTAGTATAGGCAGTCTCTTTAGTAGCCCTGTTGCAACATCTATGTGTTCTGCCAAGAAAACAATTATTTGGTTTACCTTTCCAACAACATTTTCTGTGTGTTTTTTGCACTTTAAGCTGTTTGTAATTGTAATTCCTAGACATTTAATTGAATTTACAGCCTTTGATTTTATCATGTAACTGAAGTTTAATGGATTCCTTTTAACAGTCATGTGGATGACCACACACTTTTCTCTTAAGTCAAAGTCTAGATTTGGACATACTTATCACAATCTCATAGAAACAAAAAGCATTTTCTGTTAACAGTGAACTAAAAATTATTGATCACGTGAAGAATGATGCAAAAACAAGCTTAACATGTGAGTGTGTTGTATCTGACAGAACAATCAGTGTGTGGGTAAAAGAATGAATTAAACTTAGAAGTTTTGCAAACACAGTTGAAAATGGTGTGGTAATGGACATAAACAGGACAGGACTATGAAAAGACAGTGAATGTGGCAAATACTTTATGAATACTTTTAATAAAGTGAAGTGAAGGTGTGCCACTTTCTGAGCCAATTATTAAATCCCAAGTTGCAAAATTTCGCCTCCAATTTAGCCAGCAACAAAGACTTTTTTGCTGCCAACGAATGGTGAATATACTTCACATTGTCCTTAAATTCTACTCAGAGCCATGGTATGTGTAAATTTAAGTGCTCAAGTGTATAATTGTTATGAAATGGCACTTGCTTCCATGTAAAATGTCCAGGAAATGAGATGGGTTTGAAAACAAAGACAGAGTTATGTCATCCAAATGATTCAGGTAGCATAAGCTGAAACCTAAACAAATAAAGACATAATTAATCACATCCAAATGATATATGTAGCATAAGCTGAAACCTCTTTGTATAGGCTAGATTATAAGCCCGAGATGTTTGAAGCATGTAATCCCATCATCAATACAAAATTGGCTTCACCTAAAAACACATTAATTCAGCTGATGGTTTGTCATATGAGCATGCAAGGCTTATCACCGTGAATGGCTCACTTCACCAGTAAATTTAGATGAGATTGAAACGTCCTTGAAATCTGTAAATCTGAAGACTGTTACATATTCAGTACACCTGGCGTAACAAAAGCACCAGTCTGGCCACAAATGTTCCATTCAACCATATTCAACAGATGAAGAAAACAAAGTGACACAGGTTTCAGCAGCAGTGACATCTTGTCTGTGTATGATGTTCTATAATGCATTATTGATCTTGAACTGCCAGGCAGTTGTTGAGAACAAAAAACTTACTTCAGGATCACACATGTACATTATTGATTGTGTACAAAATGAGCATGTTAAAGTGATCGAATATAAGGTTGAAGGTGAAGAAAGCATTAGCATTGACAATATTCCTAGTACACGTGCAATGTGACTAACAAAAACAAAGCTGTTATCAGAATTGGGAGACTAAGTGAAAGAAACCATATTCAGTTGTTGCACATGAACAATATAAAACACTAAACACAAAAGGAAATGCACAAAATGACCCAATAAAACAAGCTGACTGCTTAGAGCAGTGGAAAGCTGAACCTACAGTTGTTTACTGAGTATACTGTTGCAGCCAGTTCTGCTACTCTTCATTGCTCACTTTGAAACCGTGAACAGAGCTTGTTTTTGGAGTACTAGCTGTAACAGCTTACATATTTGTAGCAGCCCCAAATTTTTGACATTTCTAGCTGTGTTTGATGCAAGGAAACAGTGGTAAACTGTGATGAACTACCACGTAACAGACTTTTCACAGCACAGTTTCATTAATGTTTTTGTTTTTTAATATCTTGCCTCTCAACTGAATGATAACAGATGATTACATAAAAAAGAAATGTTCACAGCAAGACACATGGTCTATTATTCTGGCACCCATCTCTGTAATGCCTTGTGGTTCTCTGGATCCTTAGTGATCTGCCTCCCTTGTCCCACTTCCCTCAATTGTTTCTTTTTCTCTTCCAAATGTTAGGAATATAATTTTTTACTTCTTCATATGCTTTTTGTTAGCTGTACAGGACGTAGTGCCTCATAAATAGTGGCTATGAACATATGTAATTGTATATAATTGTAGTTCATGATATTTTGATACATCTCTTTAGGGTAAACAAACAGGGTCAGTGTTGTATTATGTTCACTTTTTTAATAATTATGTATGCCAGAAATTTTATGTTTTTGAACTTTTTTCATTTTATTATATAATCTTGTCGTGTTTTAGTAGGAAACGACCTGATTTTTGTCCATTCAGGAAGGAGCAACCTCCATTTGGTGGTGCACCTTTCAGATCAGGAATGGCAGAACCAAGGAACATTCCACCTAAAGATGTCCGACCACCAAGTAATATTCCGCCAATGGACCGGACAAATGATTGTGAAATAATTGTCTGTAACAAGAGTCAGAGGTGAGTCTACATTTCTCACGCAGGGTTTTCTGCTTGTTTGGATTTTAGGCTCATTGTGTCTGCTTACCTCATCAGGATGAACACTAATAAAGGAATCAGTATTTTTCTGGCATAGTTTGTTCAGTTTTTTCCATTTGGGTTCATTTTGTTATTTTTGTGGTTTCAATAAAAACTAAACAAGACAATATTCGGTCAAGGTGTGTGTGTGTGTGTGTGTGTGTGTGGGTGGGGGGGGGGGGGGGAGGGAGGGGGGGGGTTGGTCAGCATTAATAGAAATTAAGCTTGATTTAGTTTTACATAGTTTGATGAAAGCAACCAGTGTCTTATCAGGAAAGTTTTATTATTATTATTATTATTATTATTATTATATTATTAGGAAGTCACTAGATCAGAAAAAGTTTCATATACCAATACAAAGTTTCACACTGCTCATAGCAGTGCACAGTGCTCAGAATGCATTAAACAGCTGCCAGTGAAAAATTACAGAGAATGGCTCCACTTTAATCGTACTGTGCTAACATATGCATGGTTAACATTCCTTATGTTTTGATGCTAAATTCTGGGGGCATAAACCTTGTCTTCATTTTTAGCATATTTATGTGGATTTTAAGGGAATTATTTCCTCGCACTTTCTAGTGTAACACTTGCTCTTGAATTCAGTCAATGGTGCAACCCTTCTGCTGTTATGTGATGCCAAGTGAATTCATCAGTGGTGCAATCGTTCTGCTGTTATGCCATCACAGTTTTGAATGTTGTAGTGAAAGTATGTTTTAAGTTGATTCCAATTTACGAGGCATTACATTTAATCTTGCGGGTACCACAGAATGATTGTTACCTACATCCGTAACTGTATAAAAGCATATATTTACTGCAATTATTTAAATATGAATTGCACTATATTGCTGAAAGTGACATTACCCTTACTGCAGATAGAAGTATTGTGACTGATAGAAAAGTAATGCTTGAAGTTTCTACTAGTCAGCTGCCTTGTAACATTTCTCTCTCTCTCTCTCTCTCTCTCTCTCTCTCTCTCTCTCTCTCTCTCTCTACTTTGGGAACTTTATAGTCACTGTAGAATGAAACTGATTTGTTTATCAAACCTTTTGGATGTTATAAAAAATCGTAGTTTTGCTGGCATAATGTACATTGTATAGTTGCTTGGATGGAGTTTGTTGATGCATACTAGCCTTGTGTCAAGAGACTGGTTTTTCAGCCTACTCTACATGCTGCATACAAGCAACTCAAGACCTGAAAAAGAACGTAAACAAGAGCCTTTGTGACTAATGCTCAGACAGTTTTGCTGTAGACCAACTCTATTAATGCCTTTGAATGAGCTTAGAAGTGTGCATGAGGTGTGTAGAATATTCCTCAACCTGGCAGGGAGTTGGCACTTATCAGTATAAGTTTTTGTTGTGTTTGTGATATGTGGTAATGTAAGTCAAGTGTCCAGTTGATTTCTGGAATAGTTTTGTTCACTTGTCTTTTTAAAAGTAGTTTTGATGTGTGTATATTTCATTCAGTGGATAAACTTAACTTAGGACAGTTTATCAGCAACACAAATTCATCCAAAGCTTTGAGCAAAATATGAGCCTCATTTTGTTTTGGTTCCTAGACCCTTTTTCAATTGAGAAACAAGAGTCTGGTTTCTCTGCAAAGGATAGGTTACTGAATGGCGTGAACAGGTACTTCAATGGGAGACTCTAACTTGTTGTTTGCATGTTGTTGTGGTCTTCAGTCCTGAGACTGGTTTGATGCAGCTCTCCATGCTACTCTATCCTGTGCAAGCTTCTTCATCTCCCAGTACCTACTGCAACCTACATCCTTCTGAATCTGCTTAGTGTATTCGTCTCTTGGTCTCCTTCTACGGTTTTTACCCTCCACGCTGCCCTCCAATGCTAAATTTGTGATCCCTTGATGCCTCAAAACATGTCCTACCAACCGATCCCTTCTTCTAGTCAAGTTGTGCCACAAACTTCTCTTCTCACGAATCCTATTCAATACCTCCTCATTAGTTACGTGATCTGCCCACCTTATCTTCAGCATTCTTCTGTAGCACCACATTTCGAAAGCTTCTATTCTCTTCTTGTCCAAACTAGTTATTGTCCACGTTTCACATCCATACATGGCTACACTCCATGCAAATACTTTCAGAAACGACTTCCTGACACTTAAATCTATACTCGATGTTAACAAATTTCTCTTCTTCAGAAACGATTTCCTTGCCATTGCCAGTCTACATTTTATATCCTCTCTACTTCGACCATCATCAGTTATTTTACTCCCTAAATAGCAAAACTCCTTTACTACTTTAAGTGTCTCATTTCCTAATCTAATTCCCTCAGCATCACCCGATTTAATTTGACTACATTCCATTATCCTTGTTTTGCTTTTGTTGATGTTCATCTTATATCCTCCTTTCAAGACACTGTCCATTCCGTTCAGCTGCTCTTCCAAGTCCTTTGCTGTCTCTGACAGAATTACAATGTCATCAGCGAACCTCAAACTTTTTACTTCTTCTCCATGAATTTTAATACCTACTCTGAATTTTTCTTTCATTTCCTTTACTGCTTGCTCAATATACAGATTGAATAACATCGGGGAGAGGCTACAACCCTGTCTCACTCCTTTCCCAACCACTGCTAACCCTTTCATGCCCCTCGACTCTTATAACTGCCCTCTGGTTTCTGTACAAATTGTAAATAGCCTTTCGCTCCCTGTATTTTACCCCTGCCGCCTTCAGAATTTGAAAGAGAGTATTCCAGTTAACATTGTCAAAAGCTTTCTCTAAGTCTACAAATACCAGAAACGTAGGTTTGCCTTTTCTTAATCTTTCTTCTAAGATAAGTCGTAAGGCTAGTATTGCCTCACATGTCCCAACATTTCTACGGAATCCAAACTGATCTTCCCCGAGGTCCGCTTCTACCAGTTTTTCCATTCGTCTGTAAAGAATTCGCGTTAGTATTTTGCAACTGTGACTTATTAAACTGATAGTTCGGTAATTTTCACATCTGTCAACACCTGCTTGCTTTGGGATTGGAATTATTATATTCTTCTTGAAGTCTGAGGGTATTTCACCTGTCTCATACATCTTGCTCACCAGATGGTAGAGTTTTGTCATGACTGGCTCTCCCAAGGCCATCAGTAGTTCTAATGGAATGTTGTCTACTCCCGGGGCCTTGTTTCGACTCTGGTCTTTCAGTGCTCTGTCAAACTCTTCACGCAGTATCTTATCTCCCGTTTCGTCTTCATCTACATCCTCTTCCATTTCCATAATATTGTCCTCAAGTACATCGCCCTTTTAAAAACCCTCTATATACTCCTTCCACCTTTCTGCCTTCCCTTTTTTGCTTAGAACTGGGTTGCCATCTGAGCTCTTGATATTCGTACAAGTGGTTCTCTTCTCTCCAAAGGCCTCTTTAATTTTCCTGTAGGCAGTATCTATCTTACCCCTAGTGAGACAAGCCTCTACATCCTTACATTTGTCCTCTAGCCATCCCTGCTTAGCCATTTTGCACTTCCTGTCGATCTCATTTTTGAGACGTTTGTATTCCTTTTTGCCTGCTTCATTTACTGCATTTTTATATTTTTTCCTTTCATCAATTAAATTCAGTATTTCTTCTGTTACCCAAGGATTTCTATTAGCTCTTGTCTTTTTACCTACTTGATCGTCTGCAGGTTCTTTCAGTTTATCCAGGTCTCATCTCCTTAAATTCCCGCCTTTTTGCAGTTTCTTCAGTTTCAATCTGCAGTTCATAACCAATAGATTGTGGTCAGAATCCACATCTGCCCCTGGAAATGTCTTACAATTTAAAACCTGGTTCCTAAATCTCTGTCTTACCATTATATAATCTATCTGATACCTTTTAGTATCTCCAGGATTCTTCCATGTACACAACCTTCTTTTATGATTCTTGAACCAAGTGTTAGCTATGATTAAGTTATGCTCTGTGCAAAATTCTACAAGGCGGCTTCCTCTTTCATTTCTTCCCCCCAATCCATATTCACCTACTATGTTTCCTTCTCTCCCTTTTCCTACTGAAGAATTCCAGTCACCCATGACTATTAAATTTTCGTCTCCCTTCACTACCTGAATAATTTCTTTTATCTCGACATACATTTCATCAATTTCTTCATCATCTGCAGAGCTAGTTGGCATATAAACTTGTAGTACTGTAGTAGGCATGGGCTTTGTGTCTATCTTGGCCACAATAATGTGTTCACTATGCTGTTTGTAGTAGCTTACCCGCACTCCTATTTTTTTATTCATTATTAAACCTACTCCTGCATTACCCCTATTTGATTTTGTATTTATAACCCTGTAATCACCTGACCAAAAGTCGTGTTCCTCCTGCCACTGAACTTCACTAATTCCCACTATATCTAACTTTAACCTATCCATTTCCCTTTTTAAATTTTCTAATCTACCTGCCCGATTAGGGGATCTGACATTCCACGCTCCGATCCGTAGAACGCCAGTTTTCTTTCTCCTGATAATGACGTCCTCTTGAGTAGTCCCCGCCCGGAGATCCGAATGGAGGACTATTTTACCTCCGGAATATTTTACCCAAGAGGACGCCATCATCATTTACTCAGTAAAGCCGCATGTCCTCGGGAAAAATTACGGCTGTAGTTTCCCCTTGGTTTCAGCCGTTCGCAGTACCAGAACAGCAAGGCCGTTTTGGTTAATGTTACAAGGCCAGATCAGTCAATCATCCAGACTGTTGCCCCTGCAACTACTGAAAAGGCTGCTGCCCCTCTTCAGGAACCACACATTTGTCTGGCCTCTCAACAGATACCCCTCCGTTGTGGTTGCACCTACGGTACGGTCATCTGTATCGCTGAGGCACGCAAGCCTCCCCACCAACGGCAAGGTCCATGGTTGTTTACATATGACCCCCAAAAATGTTTTCAGAAATAAGTGCCACCACTAAGATTGTGATGGTATGGGTTAACAGTAAGAAAACCATTGCTCTAAAATTCCACAATGTTGCTAACAAGGACATGTTTATCCCATCAGTCTCTATCAATGACGAACCAGTTGGTAACAATACTGAAACCAAATTCTTAGGACTTTGGCTGCAGAGTGACATCAGATGGAATAAGCATGTTGAATATCTCAATGCAGAACTGAGCAAAACGTGTTTCCTTCTTTGTTCATTAAAATCATACTGTAGTGAGAAAACGGTATTGAATGCATATCATGCGTACTTTCATTCTCGTCTTAGATATGGTGTTACCTTCTGGGGAAACTCGACAACAGCTAATAGCACCTTTAAACTACATAAAAGGGCCATTAGAATCTTGTTTGGGTGCAAGCCTAGAGACTCTTGTAAACCATTGTTTAAGAAAACTGGTATTCCTCCATTACCATGTGTATACATTATGGAAACCCTTTTCTTCTTTAAATTAAATGTAATAGGCAAGGACTGGAGACTGCAAAAAACTGTGATATATATGATCCCTTTACCAGACAAAACAGAAACTTACATATGACTCAAATCAGCACAGCACTGTGCCAAAAAGGTTTATAACAAACTTCCTGAAAACATAAAAGCTAGGTCAATACATTTGGAAAATCTCTAAAGTCATATTTACAGCATCACTGCTTTTACCTCATTGAAGAATATTTAAATTTATGAAATGTGCTATGTAAATACTTACGTGTAAAGTGGATTATTGTAACCTTAAATATGTATGTCTTGAAATGACTTTCAGCCTGTATATTTATAACTTGACTTGTCCAATGTCCAATGCATAAGCCGTTATGTAGACAACAGGACCGATAAAAAAATACAATACAATACAATACAATACTGTTCAGTGCCCAAAGCGCAGAATGTCATGATGGTCATATCTTGACTGATTTATAAGGGATTCTAATGCAGTTGTACCAAAAAGAAAAGTAACTATTCCTGTGAATGGCACCCGACATATGGTTGACGACATATGGAAGTTTTGGTCTGGCCGTGAGTTGTACCCGGATAGCCAAATGGTAAGGTCACTGCTCGTGGTAAGCGGGAAACCCGGGTTCAAGTCTTGGTCCAGCACAGATTTTCACTGTCGTCATTCCATTCTACAGCTGATGGTAGTCATTATTCGCAATTGCAAAATCTTCTAATATGACAGTATTAGTTTGGAGATAGTGTCCTTGTAACTAGTGCATGCACGGTATCAGTATGTTGCAGAAAGCTGTGTGCAAAAATATGATTTTTCAGAGAATCGTATCTTGTGTTTTATTGATCACAGAGATAAAAGAGGTCAAATGATTTGGATAGCCATTGGCCTAGTGACCATTTTTACACCTATCGGAGTAGCTATCCTGCAGTACAAGGTCAAAATTTGAACACTACACACTTCCTCCAACCCAGGCAAATTGAACAAATCTATCAGTTCTTTTGCATTATATGTGATGTAAGGTGGACTTAGGTGACTCTCAAAAGCACCATTCATTCGTGAGCAGTTCATTATAAAACCCTAAAAAAAACAATCATATGTGGGTATTAAATCATACTGTACCAGCTGTGAGGCTGGCCACTTCTGTAATTTCTGTTCATGGCAGATTGTCAAAAATTTTTCCGTATGTTCTTAAATTGATGTTCTTGGATAACTTCATTCAGTATTATTATCTGTTACTGAGATCCAAAGCTTCGAAGTTACATATCTGATCTGAGGCATAAATGTAGTTTTAACTAAAATAGTGAATGCATGGCAAGGATACTAGGGTCATCACAAGGGTCCTGAGGTTGGCCAACTAAGTTTTTAATCAGCATTTATTTACCAGTAGAACTTGGCGATGCACTTTCTCTGTATAATGGGCAATTAACTCCTATACAAATATGCCCAAAGGGGTACTGCAGCGGTAAAAAAAATGGCCTAAAAAGGGTCATAATGCGCCTAAAAAGAACTTAAGATGATTGCCAAAATCTGTTCAAAACTGGAAAGTCTGCCAATTTAATAAAATATTTCTAATAACATTTTTACTTTCTTAAGATACAAATCATAAGGCTGGCATTTTCGATGAATTGCGATTGATTAGCAAAGTATCCAGAAGAAGTGTAAACCAAATGATTTTGTGTTAACCTTGTCTAATGCATACTTATTTTCTGTTCTTATTTGTCAAAGTATATAAATGCATTAAAGTACGTAAATAAACTGTCAAAGCTTTACTGAACATAAAAGGCAAATACACTCCTCTTTAAAAGACTGTCAGAAAAGCGGGGAACCTGCTGTCTCATTCCACCTTCTTCACCAAAAATTTTGGCATGCAAACATATTCGTGCTTCTTTTGTGCTGATAGAAATTAGCAGAGAGAGAGTGATTGTGGAAGAGAGAAGAAATAGTGCCTGTGCCTGTGTGTGTGTGTGTGTGTGTGTGTGTGTGTGTGTGGAGGGGGGGGGGAGGGAGGGGGAGAGAGAGAGAGAGAGAGAGAGAGAGAGAGAGAGAGAAAGTGGCTGTGAGAGAGAGTGGGAATGAAAAAGAGAGGCGAATTCGAATTGAGACTATACATAGGCTTGGGGTGTCCTCCCAGATCAGCGAACTTTAACGCACAGGTGAACGCATTTTGAACTGAAATTTTAAATGTGTGAGTACATTGGAAAAAATAAGTTGGTTCCTCAGAATTTTTGTACTGCTGAGGTATGGTGCAGACGGTGGCATAGGGGAAGAAAGGCAGAAGAAGACAGTGTAAATGAAAGAGGACACAGTGATTGTGGGATATCTGGTAAATCAAGTGGAGAAAGAAAGAGACATTGGGAGAGAGAGACATGTAGGCAGTGGCAGTAGGTACGAATGCATAACCATGAAGAGAGACTGGCTAAAAGGAAGGAAGAGTGCGAATATGTTCACATGCCAAAAGTTTTTGGCGGGGAAGGCAGAATGAGGTTTGAGGCAGCTGGTTCGCAACTTTTCTGTCAGTCATTTAGAGAAATTGCCACTGGTTGAAAATTGTTTGAGCTGTCGCATTGTTGTTCCACGCAGCCGACTTGCAAAGGTGTATGCAGTAAACTTCCACATTGTCCTGCTTCGAAGCAATTTGGCAGATAGTATCATAGTGGGGAGTTCTGTGTGTATATGCTTTAAAAGGCACTGGGGGCAAACAACAACATTTGGAGGGCTTGTGGTTGAAATGCTCTTGATTGGTCACAGTGCTGTCTTTCCATTCTAATGGTCAACAGAAGTGTACTTAGGTAGGAGAGTTTAAAACTTTGTAGGTGGTTGAGAAAGTGTACTGGGAGGTGTAGGTGGTTGAGAAAGTGTACTAGGAGATATCTGACTTGAGTAAAGGATGTGGAAAAGAACTTCAGTGCAGTATATGCCACAAATGCACCTGAAATTACAGGTGTGGCTCAATATTGGTAATTCCATAACCCAGGCTGTGTAAGGTTGAGTTTCTTTCCCTGTGTTGGAGGGGTTCTAGTCCAGCAGCTGCCATATACATGTTCTGATGCAGAATGATCAGTTAGCAGTGTACATATTCTGCCTGATGAGAGGATGACAGATACTGTCTAATGAAATGGTTGAAGGCTCTTAATGAATCAAATATCTGCACTACATGATATACAAAGAAACGTATGTTGACTTGCCTCCATGAAGTGTCATCCACCTATGGGAGATGCTCATTGTCTTTTTGCTTGGTCAAACAGCAGAAACACCGGGGTGGCAGGACTTGATGCCATTAATGAGTTTTATGCAATGGTTCTTGAAAGTGCTGTGCTGTTGCTGTCTGCTGCTGAAGTTGTTACATTAACTGTTGAGTGGTTTCCATGCTTCCCAACACTTCATAGTTCAAAAATAACATCATGGTTGTGCTATCTCACAATCATGTCATCACCATATTTGCAGACAGCAATTGACATTTATTTCTATATAAAACTTGATACAGTTACATGAAAGAAATGTGGCATCATAAACATGGGAACAGATAACTTCATCGTTTGCTGAGCCAGGCAGGTCACAAGATGAAAACATTTCCTATTCCCGGCCCAAGCAATAGTGCAGCAGCAGTAGCAGCAGCAGCAGCAGCAGCAGCAGCAGCTGACAGGCAAAGTCCAAATGGGAAACCAAACACAATGCAAAGAAACACCCAGTTCACCATGTAAGTCACATAGAGATCACTGTAGGATGGTAGCAAAGGCCAACAATGAACCAGCTTATATAATCAGCTTTATTTGTGCAATAGAATTCTTTGATCTATTTCATTTGTGCTTCTCCTCTGCATGTGGTTTAATACAATATCTTTTCTGTCCCATGATATCATGCTGTTGCAGTATTTATAGAATACTATAGCTTCATCAGGCCATAAAGACCTTGTGCTTTGAACTCCCATGCTCCCTCGTTGGCAGCAGTTGTGTGCTTCGGCATGTTTACAATTACAAAAACTGTATCTGGGAATTTGATCAAAATAAGAATACATTGTCAGTACTGCACTATTTGGACAAGTATGTGAAACATAACAACCGCCCTACATAGCAAAAGATCTTGCAGTGGGATGAATTTTGACTTTATAAATACAATTGTAAATAAAGACCTTGTGCTTTGAACTCCCATGCTCCCTCGTTGGCAGCAGTTGTGTGCTTCGGCATGTTTACAATTACAAAAACTGTATCTGGGAATTTGATCAAAATAAACAGTGACAAAGCACAAGAATACATTGTCAGTACTGCACTATTTGGACAAGTATGTGAAACATAACAACCGCCCTACATAGCAAAAGATCTTGCAGTGGGATGAATTTTGACTTTATAAATACAATTGTAAATAATTCGCTTTCAGCACAGAAACTGTTCAAACTACTTTTGATACCAGTGTAAACGCAATCCAGTCGCTGTTAAATGACATTATATATATGTTATAAGCTGAGTTTACATTAGCTTTCATACTCCAGGTAATCTCAAAGAGGTACACTCTGTCCCTTTGGTCTTGCAAGAGACACTTTAAGTGACTTATTAGGACATCAGTTGTGCTCTTGGTCAGGGGTTTGCTGCAAAACGCCAGACAAGAGAAATGTTTCATTCTTTGCATGCGTACATCGTCGACAATTCTTCTTGGTGAATTAAAACCATGTGTCAGACCAGCACTCAGAATTTCAAATCAGCAAACACACTGCTGCAGAGGGAATATACATTCTGGAAACAATCCCACAGGCTGTCACTAATCCATGTCTCTGTAGTATCCTTTCTTCCAGGAGTGCAAGTTATGCAGGAGAACTTGTAAAGTTTGGAAGGTACAAAATGAGGTACTGGTGGAAGTAAAGCTGTGGGGATGGGTCATGGGTTGTGTTTGGGTAGCTCAGTCAGTAGAGCACTTGCCCACAGAAAGCAGAGGTACCAGGTTTGAATCCTGGTCTGGCATACAGTTTTAATCATTCCACTGCAGAGTGAAAATTCATTCTGGAGAAAATGATTGTTTGTCTTCAGTGCTGGAACATTGAAGTTATGTTGTAACATTGAAAAGGTAGAACTTACAGAACTGAATTGACCACAGTTCCCCAGACACGAAATCAACGAGCTAGAAAAAACATACAGATATACATTTACTAGGATGTCACCTTATCACTGCCATTTCAACCCAAACGGTGGAACCTTGAAGTTACTCCTATCATTACCATTTACCCACGTATTATGTCAATTTTTTGAGTCCCAGCCCCAACTGCATTAAATGGATGTTAAAACGACTCATTTATAAATTTTCCCTTCCTCCTTAGTGCTTTCAGAGTTGATGGTATTGTAAGCTGGAGTGAATCGGGTTTTTAATATCATTCATTTACTGTAGTGATATTGCAATACAAATTTGAAGTGTTAACTGTACAACCTTGATGATGGTACATTCATGTGTTAATTTTTTATTCATAATTGCGCTTATTATTTTAATTGTTGACTGGTTTCACCTCACAAGGTGAGGTGAATTTTTATTTATTTTGTATGTACAAACCAAATTGGAATCTGATCACTATTTTGAAGCTTAAAAAAATATATTGGTATATTCACAACAACGTATTACATTTTCTATCCGAAACAAGTTTTTGTAGGTTAATTAATTTCAAAATTACTGCTTCAAAAACACTGGCATTCAGGAAAATTTACAAGCAAATATCAGTTTCAGTAAGTATATGACATTATCAACATGAAACATATTTACTCAATAATAAAATCATCTATTCCATCGAGTATATATTTACCTTGCCTTCATTTTAATTTGACTCTTGATGTTCTGTATCACTGTTAGGTGTTCTGGAGGTAGAATCAGAATCATATGATAGGGACTCCTTGCTTTCAGCACTGTAAGTATCATTTTCATTGCAGTCCCTTATAACAGTACCTATTTGTGGGGTTAACATGAAGTGCTTTGCTTGCCGTGACTTTCCTTTTGTTAGATTAAAGTGAACCTATTTCAGTGGCATTTTGAAGGCTGTTGTCCAAGAAACGTCTTGTTATTCAGTACCATATGTATCTGTGTCTTCTGGAATCTGTCATCAGGGCAATAAGGAAAAATTCCTGCTTTTCCAAATCCACGGTCTGTTGTGTGGAATGAAAATTATTTGCATCCTTACTTCCATCAGGAAGCTCAAGCCCTTAACCCAGAAAAGTTTCCGTGCCACATTGACTTCTGCCTGTACTTTTTGTGGAAGTGTGCCATTCCACCTGAATTCACACACTTTGTACTTTTTACAGATGAGGCATCCATCCTTCACAAGGGAAGGTATCTTCAACAACCACAATCAACATTTGTGCACAAGGAAAAATCCGCTAGCTGCCTTTGTTTGTGGTCACCAAGAGCACTTCACCATCATCATTTGGGCTGGTTTGATAGGCAGTAACATGATTGCTCCATGGATGCTCCCCCAACGACTGAATGCAGATACTTAAAATTTGTCAGGGAAACACTGCCTGAGTTGTTGGAACATGCTCCACTCGCCTGTGGCAGCATATATGGTATTGGCATGATGGTGCATCTGCTGACTTCTCTCATGGGGTGCAATATCATTTGGATGGTATTGGATAGGGTGCAGTGGACCGTTGGCATGGCTTGCATGTTCCGTCGATGCTTGATGCCCCTTGATTTTTTGTTTTGTTTTGGTACACCTGAAATCTGTTGTTTATGAAATATCTGTCAAGACAGATGAAGAGTTAATAGTGTGAATTATGCCAGCTTCTGATGTAATCCCCACTTTGCCGGGTGTGTTTGAAAGGGTGTGATAATCACTTGGATGTTGTTTTCTGGAATGCATTCAAGCAGAATGATGTAATTTTGAGCAGTTTTTATTACTGTTTTCAAATAAAGGTCACAAAACATGAGCCCCATCTTCTTTTGCCTCAGTGTCTCTGAGAAAATCAAAACGTTGACCTGCTACCATGTCAACTCGGATGACGCATTATATGCTACCTTCCTGGCAGTGCTTAACACTGTTAAATGATGCCTGGTGCTGAAAGTTAAGAGTTGTGGGTATGGGTTGTTATGCGAAAGTTGCTTGTTATGACCCACTCTACCAGCCCTCTCATTTTTTACATTCATTTTAGAAATATCCAGTAGTTTCACAAATATGGGTAAAGAAAATGCTGCCTGTCAATCCAGTAGTGAAACAGTATAGTCAGCCAAGTTTGTTTCTATTTTGGTTTTTGCCTGCTGTGTAAGTACATTTGCAATGCTTTGTCTGGTTTCAGGGAATATGCCGAATATATTGAACACTGGTTGAAAGGAGTTGGTCTTACTGTTGATTTATTATTCCCAAATGAGGAAGTGCCCCTAAGTAGGGTACTAGCAAATATAGCAAGCCGTGGAACATTGTATGCAATAGTGGTTATGCCACAGAATGAAGAGCATCGCAGTCTCACATTAAACATTCTTCATGGCTTGCCACAAGGTATTTCTGTTTCATGTTTGAATGTAGATTGAATTCGTATTTAAATTTCCTTGGTGTTGTGACTTTTAAGTTCATCAGAATATTTCAAATATTTATAGAGTATGTCTATAGACTGAAGCAGTGAGTGAAAATTTTTACCAAGGCTGGGAATCAAACTGGGGTCTTGTGCTTATTAGGCAGGTGTGTTAGCCATGAAGGTTCAATGCTGAGGTGTTATTCCACAACATGGAGAGCCTCAGCAATTCTGTTTGTATGTAAGGGGGAATTTAAAGTAGACTGTGGCGGCAGTGAGAATTTGGATCAAGGAGGGAGGTGTGCCAGGGTAATCCGTGCAGTTGTGTGGACCACTCTGCCAAGGTGGCTTAGTGGCTAATGCACCTGCCTGGTAAGCAGGAGATCCAGGTTCGGTTCCCGGACTTGGTACAAATTTTTGCTCACCGCTTCAGTCTATATTCATAAAATTATATCTGTATGAGTCCAGCTAAGTCTCTGAAAGTGTGTAATTTCATTCTGTAACTATAGAGTAACCATAGTGTAGGGACTGTTTTAATTTTTACAATTACTATTTACTGGTGTGTAATGATATTTATCAAATTCATCATTTAAAAAATACATTCTGTAACACAGATATTCAATTAATAGTCATTGTTATTTTAATTTGAAATTTAGTTACATTTCCTGTCATTCTTATCTTAGCATATATATGGCAGTAACAGTCTTAAAAGTAACTGCAGTGTTTAGTTAGCTTTCATTCTCAGAGTTGTAACGACAGTAAATTTTGGCGATCAACAATATATGCAAATCGTAGCCAAGGCTTTATTGTGGTAACTGGGTCTAAGAGTTCGCAAATGATTTGCATAGACCATTCAATGCTAACATTTGAGTTAATAGTCATTAATGAAGCAAAGCCTATAAACAAGTTCATGGCAGTATGAAAATTCACTGACAATGAAGTGAATGTTTGTATGAAGTAAGTACAAGATGAAGAATGTGTTTAAAAGGATACTAGTTCTACATGATATGTTGAGTTGCAGGCAGGCACAAGAAAAAGACTGCTAAACAAGTAAGCAAGCTTTCGGCCAAAAAGCCGCCTTCTTCCTCTCTCTCTCTCTCTCTCTCTCTCTCTCTCTCTCTCTCTCTCTCTCATACACACACGCACACACACACACACACACACACACACACACACACACACACACAGCAACTCTCACACATGATGATGTCATTATTCCATCCTGGATTTTCCATTGTTTTAGTTCTTCACAAAAAATTTTCTGGGACTCCAGAAGGTAAGATTTTGTGCCCTGAAGCAGTTATTTGTGATGTATGTGCAGGAGAAACTCAATGCAGGCTTCCCCATTAACCAAGAAGTTATCGAAATAAAGGTGGTATTTCCTTTAAAATAAATATGGTCTTATGTGTGTGAGGATGATGAAAATGGCTAAACTTGAAATGAAAGATAATGGCAATAATTATGATGTGATCACGCAGACTGGTAGCATTAGATGGTAGGGGTGGGGGGGTCCTGTTTTGAAAGTAAATATTCTTGTAACTTATTAGTTTTTATTTGCTTTTTTAATGCTGCAATTTAAGCAACCAGTAATTTTCAGAAATGTAAAAACTGATAATGTTGGCTTTTTTGTTAGATTTGAAGATATTTTTTGTCAATAACACAACTTGTAATTTCGATAAGGCAGTATTTGGTAAAAATAAGAAAAAAATATAAAAGTATCTTCAAAAACCTGAGTTCATCTATATTAAGGGGCCCCATTATCATAGGGTAAATATGATCGATTTTGTTACATGAAAAGACTACAGAAATTGATCTAAAACATACTGCACCTACAATATCAGGGATGTCTACAAAAAGGCATTCTTTTAGTGATGAAATATTATCACTTCAGTCATATGCCATCTGAATAATGTTTTCTGCAGAGTTGAAAATCCTAACCAGAATAAACATATCACCAAAAAATATATTTACATTATGCACGAGTATTATGACGCAGAGCGTCGTTATATCGAAAGAAAAGTACAGATTTCTAAATTCTTACCCAAGGCAGAGATATTGCCATATTCACTATGTGATCAAAAGTATCCGGACACCTGGCTGAAAATTACTTAAAAGTTCGTGGCGCCCTCCACCGGTAATGCTGGAATTCAGTATGGTGTTGGCCCACCCTTAGCCTTGATGACAGCTTCCACTCTCGCAGGCATACATTGAATCAGGTGTTGGAAGGGTTCTTGGGTAATGGCAGCCCATTCTTCGCCAAGTGCTGCACTGTGGAGAGGTATCGATGTCGGTCGGTGAGGCCTGGCACAAAGTTGGCGTTCCAAAACATCCCAAAGGTGTTCTATAGGATTCAGGTCAGGACTCTGTGCAGGCCAGCCCATTACAGCGATGTTATTGTCGTGTAACCACTTCACCACAGGCCATGCATTATGAACAGGTGCTCAGTTGTGTTGAAAGATGCAATCACCATCCCCGAATTGCTCTTCAGCAGTGGGGAAGCAAGAAGGTGCTTAAAACATCAATGTAGGCCTGTGGTGTGATAGTGCCATGCAAAACAATAAGGGGTGCAAATCCCCTCCATGAAAAACACAACCACGCCATAACACCACCACCACCTCTGAATTTTACTGTTGGCACTACACACTCTGGCAGATGACGTTCACCACGCATTTGCCATACCCACACCCTGTCGTCGGATCACTACATTGTGTACTGTGATTCGTCACTCTACATAATGTTTTTCCACTGTTCAGTTGTCCAGTGTTTACACTCCTTACACCAAGTGGGGCGTCGTTTGGCATTTACCAACGTGATGTGTGGCTTATGAGCAGCCTCTCGATCATGAAATCTAAGTTTATTCACTTCCTGTCTAACTGTCATACTACTTGCAGTGGATCCCGATGCAGTTTGTAATTCCTGTGTTATGGCCTGGGGATAGATATTGGCTTATTACATATTACACCCCTCTTCAATATAATAAAATGTAAAATATTTGAAACTAACAGTAATAACATTTGTTTCACATATGATTCTGTCTCGCATACAGACGTATGACTCAAGTGACACCCAATCACCTGACCATGTTTGAAGTCAGTGAGTTCCATGGAGCAGCCAATTCTGCTCTCATGATGTCTAATGACTACTGAGGTTGCTGATACGGAGTGCCTGGCAGTAGGTGGCAGCTCAATGCACCTAATATGAAAAAAGTATGCTTTTGGGGGTGTCAGGATACTTTTAATCACATAGTGTAGTACCAGATAATTTCCATATGGCAGAATGAGGTCGCAATTAACACACTACTTTACAGTAGTGACATAGCATTAGAAAACAATACATAATTGTCTCTCAATTATATGAGGAGGTTACATCCACTGTGCAGGTATTACATTACATAGGCTTCACATGAAAAGTGTTAACAACACAGTTTATAGAATGAGTAGCACCAATGAACAACATGGAAAATGCCCATATCACTGCAGGCAGGTCAGTAAACGATGTTTTGCATCAGGGCTTACAAGAAGGCAACTTGTGCCTGATGGTACTACTGGTAGAATATTCATTGAAGCAGAAAAGCTACTGAACAATTTACAAATTGTAGTAAAAGAAACAAAAATTATTGCAATAACAAGAGACAATATGAAATCTTCGTACAATTAAAAATCTATTTTGTAGTTGCCACACAGTGGTATATAAAATATTTGAAACTAACAGTAATATATAATTCTATGCAACAGCGTATAAGTAAGCAAAAAAAAATTCCAGTACAGAATCATATGAAAATGTAAAGTTAACGTGAACCCCAAGTAACTTGTTCAATAGTAAAAAGATACCACATGAGTTCAGAAGTGTGGTGTGGTTTTTCTATCGCCATTCTTAGCCACAGTGTCCTGTGAGGAACATTTTGTAAATAACTCGTAAACTGGCTGGCAATTAGTAACGAAAAGACATGTGAATTAGAACCTAGCGAACAACTGCAGTAAGGACCAGTCTTACAAGTAGAATGTCCTCATATCTACATGTGACAGAAAATACTATACATTAATACATATGTTTATAAGATGTAGCCCAGTGTTCATGTAAATGGTAGTTGAAAAAATTGTATAAGTGTAATGAGGTAGAGACTAAAAGCAGTATATAGAAATCATAACTGTCATATTAGCCAACAATTCACAACCAGTTGAACTGCTACATTGTTACTATTAAGTTTATTATTATCAAAGACATTAAGCTACTTTTCATAAGGAATGCATGTATGACAATGAATAATAACATAATACTTCTGGTATTTAATTTATGTCATTTTAATTGGAGGGCACATGGCATTGCTTTCTGGTATGATTACCTTTATACATTCTAGACTTTTTACATACACATAGATCTTGGGCTACATGCGACATAAAAATTTGGGTAAATTACGTCTACCAGCAGTTTGCGTTTAATATGACATTGATAATTTCTGCTGTGCTGTTGTTAATCTGAACCTTCTTACACTTATACAGTGGTTATGTCTACCATTTACATAGACATTATTTGGACTAATGTATAGTGCTTTCTGTCATATGAATATAACAGGATCTTACTTCCTACTTCTGACTGTTTTCTTACTGTTTACAGGTAGTTGTACACAAAGTTCTGAGTCATGTCTCTTCCCTATATTAGTTGCCAAGTATGCAATTTGATTGTAAGATACAAAACTGATTTGTATCTTACAATCAAATTGCATACAAGTGACAAGAAGCTTGCCATTATGCATAAGTGCATGGTTTCAACGATGTGTGGTTCTTCACATATTCTTTATACATATATATATACACACACCATGTATAATAAAAACTTTCATTATTTTCATTCCAGTATCAATTTTAAGTGTATGTTGTTGACATATAATAGTCAGTTGAATGCTTTGTTGGCGTGTTGTTTGCTTAAGTGATATACTATTTATAAAATGTGAACAAATTGCATAAGGTTTACAAGAGCAATTATCTAAAAAAATGTTAATTTTTGGACACTGTCACTAACAATGCGGGGGGGGGGGGGGGGGGGGGCGGGGGGGGGGTTGTCTTACTATGAGACTGTTATAACATAAAGTTTAACAGATATATTTCAGAACAACACAACGCATATGAGTCACAGAGTAAGTTGACAACCAAGACATGTGTACACGTTAGCATTCGAATGAGCACTGAGTCCCAGTCTAGCGGCCGCTGCTCGGCTGGCCGCTTAGGTGGCGCAGCTGCTGCATGGCTGGCAGACAGCACTGCACGAAGAGGACGCGTGTAATTGCGCGGCAGCACTTCGAATGATCAGCGAGTCACAACACTTTTCCCTCCCTTTGAAATTGTTGCACTGGTCTTGATGGAGGTGTCCTGGAGATGGCAACATCCATGGGCGTTGTTTGACTTGACGTAAAGTCTCGAGGAGGAGGCTTCCCGTATGGACGGAAGTGTCCCCGATGATAACGGGTCGAGATGACAGGAGACGTATGGGTCGAATCTGCTGGGGCCCCATGCACTAATCTGCCCGTTGCGGCAAGTCCAGTTGATATGACAAGAGACATGGGCGATGTGTTGTTGTCCTTTGGAGGAGGAGGCAAGTAGATTTGCTCTGACAGAGGATGGTCATCTGGTTCCTGCATGGGCACGTCTCTTGGTGGCGTTCGTTCTTGTGCTGGCATCGCGATGACGGTGAGAAGGCTGCGTAGCGAGTATTGAGAGATGCGAAGCTCCCGAGCGTCAGGTAGAGCCGAAGGTGGTGTAGCAGCATTCGGAACAGGCGTTGCCGGCACACGAGGCCGAAGCTGGTCCGAATGATGCACTGCAACACCCGTGTCCGTCTGGATTTCATTCAGGCGTCTGCCCCGGTGTCGTAAGATGCGGCCCGGGCTCCATTTTGGCCGCCTGCCCTATCCCCGTACCCAGACGAGGTTGTCGGCGGTGAACCGGCCAAGTGAAGGCACCCACGGCTGTGAGATGGAAGGCCGCAGAAGATGAAGTAGCGTGCGGGACTGTCGGCCATGTAAGAGCTCAGCCGGGCTGTGGTCGCCCATGGGGGTGAAGCGGTAAGACGCCAGAAACTGGAGAAGCGTATCATCAGCAGCAGAAGAAGTCAGGAGTTTCCTCATCTGAGCCTTAAATGTGCGGACCAGTCGTTCAGCCTCACCGTTGGGTTGTGGATGGAATGGCGGAGCCGTGACATGCATAACGCCGTGACGAGCACAAAAATCCTCAAATTCGGAAGAGGCAAATTGCGGACCATTATCAGTAACAAGAGTAGAGGGGAGGCCTTCCAAAGAAAAAATGCGGGCGAGAGCACTGGTGGTTGCCGTGGTGGTAGGCGTCGTGCAACGGACAATGAAAGGAAAGTTAGAGTAGGCGTCAATTACGAGGAGCCAATAAGTACCTAAAAAGGGTCCCACAAAGTCAGCATGAATGCGCTCCCAGGGCTTCGCAGGCGAAGGCCACGGTGACAAAGATGACTTCGGGGCAGCGGCCTGTGACGCACAAGGGCCGCAGGCAGCGACCATGTGTGCTATTTCAGAGTCGATGCCAGGTCAGTACACATGACAGCGCGCCAGAGATTTTATGCGAGACACCCCGGTGCCCTTGGTGAGCCACCGAAGCCGCAGACAGTAAAAACTTGTGATAGTATGCTATTTTCCCAAAGAAGGCCTGCAGTTCCTTAACAGATGTAGGGCGAGGAAGGGCATCGATCGCAGCGACAGTTTGCTGAAGCGGACGAATACCATCCCGAGAGAGTTGAAAACCCAAGTACGTGATAGATGCCTGAAAAAATTGTGATTTCTGAAGATTACACTTAAGACCGGCAGTCTGTAAGACATGAAAAAGTGTGCCGAGATTTTGAAGATGTTCTTCAGTGGTGGAGCCAGTGACAACAATGTCGTCCATGTAATTGATACACCCAGGGACAGGGAGCAATAATTGTTCCAAGAATCGCTGAAAGAGAGCAGGGGCGCTAGCAACTCTGAATGGCAAGCGTTGGTATTGATAGAGGCCGAAAGGCGTGTTAAGGACCAGAAACTGCCGGGAAGCAGCGTCGAGAGGAAGTTGATGATAAGCTTCTGACAGGTCAATTTTAGAAAAATACTGGCCTCCAGCAAGTTTAGTGAACAGTTCTTCAGGATGGGGCATAGGATAAGTGTCGATGAGGCATTGAGCATTTATAGTGGCTTTGAAATCGCCACAGAGACGAATATCACCATTTGGCTTAGCAATGACAACGATAGGAGAGGTCCACTCACTGGAAGTGGCAGGAAGCAAGACCCCTGAAGTAGTGAGACGATCCAACTCCTGTTTTACCCGATCACGAAGGGCCACAGGAATGGGCCGAGCCTGAAAAAACTTAGGCCGAGCAGTGGGTTTGAGCGTGATATGAGCTTCAAAGTCGTTTGCATGGCCTAACCCAGGAGAAAAAAAGGTACGAAAATGTCGTCAACAAGGAATCCAGTTGAGCATAAGGAATAGCATCAGAGACAATATTGACAGAGTCATCTATGGAGAACCCAAAACGCGAAAGGCATTGAAACCAAAAAGATTTTCTGTGTTGCTCTGGTCGACCACAAATATGGGAACAGTGCGAACAACGGATTTGTAAGATACCTCAGCATTAAACTGTCCCAAGAGAGAAATCTTCTGTTTATTGTACGTCCGTAATTGCCAAGTGACAGGTGACAGGAGTGGAGAATCCAACTGAAGATACGTCTGAGAATTAATTATAGTGGCAGCAGAACCGGTATCCACTTGCATGCGAACATCTCGACCAAGGATTTGGACAGTGAGGAATAACTTCCCTGAAAGGGAAGAAGTGCAATTGACAGACAACACAGAATCAGAATCAGCGTCATGTTCATGAACATCATGTATGCGGTCGGATTTGCAAACGGAAGACACACGACCTTTCTTTTTGCAATTGTGACACACAGCCCAACGTTGGGGACAATCCTCGCGTGAATGTTTCCTAAAACATCGCGGACATGAAGGAAGTTGCCGGGGGTTTTGCTGCAGTTTCTTAGCGGGTTGTTTACGGCTAGGCCGAAGCTGCGCGTGGGAGCGCACTGCGGCCACGTCGGCCGGCGGGGACGGGCCGCACACGTCGTCAACAGCGCACAGAGGTTGTATTTCCCCGACATCACCCCACACCTCTATTTGCGTCCCAGCGGCGCGAGAAATTTCAAAAGACTGCGCAATGGAGAGAACTTCATCGAGAGTGGGATTCTCCAACTGATGGGCACGTTGCCGAACTTCTTTGTCGGGCGCCGACCGGATAATAGCATCCCGTACCATGGAATCGGCATAGGATTCTTTGTGAACGTCAGTAACAAATTGACACTTTCGACTGAGGCCTTGAAGTTCAGCAGCCCATGCGCGATAGGATTGATGTGGCTGTTTTTGACAACGATAAAAGGCAACACGAGAGGCTACCACATGCGTTTGCTTTTGAAAATAGACAGACAGAAGTGAGCACATTTCAGCAAAGGACAAAGACGCAGGATCCTTCAAAGGAGCCAATTGCGACAACAGCTGATACATTTGAGGTGAAATCCAGGAAAGGAACAGAGACTTACATGGTTGTTCGTCCGTGACATGAAATGCCAAGAAATGCTGTCGAAGACGTTTTTCATAATCAGACCAGTCTTCTGCTGTCTCGTCGTAAGGAGGAAAAGGAGGTATAGCCAATGACAAGAAACGCCCCTCATTTGACGCCGCGACGAAGTCGCGAATCGCCGCTGTTAGAAGCGTTTGCTGTTCAAGGAGATTTTGCAATAGTTGCTCGACAGTAGCCATGGAACCCTGTGGGTCAACAGTGAAAGGAAAAATCCACTATCTCGTCGCCAATTGTTACAACGTCAAGTTTAACACACACATTTCAGAATGACACAACACATATGAGTCACAGAGTAAGTTGACAAGCAAGACATGTGTACACGTTAGCATTCGAATGAGCACCGAGTCCCAGTCTAGCGGCTGCTGCTCAGCTGGCCGCTTAGGTGGCGCAGCTGCTGCATGGCTGGCAGACAGCGCCGCACGTAGAGGACGCACGTAATTGCGCGGCGGCGCTTTGAATGATCGGCGAGTCACATCAGAGACAAGTTACTTGAGGCTAATGTTAATTTTACAATTTCATATGATTGTGTGTTTTACTTGAATATTTTTGATTTCTTATACTCCGTTATTTTGTGTCATAGATGAAACAAATGTTATTACTGCTAGTTTCAAACATATTTATATACCACTATGTGGAAATTAGGGAATTGATTTTTAGTTGTATGAAGGTTTCATATCGTCCATTGTTATTGAAATAATTTTTATTTCCTGTTGTTATAATTTGTAATTTGTTCAATAGATTTTCTGCTTCAGTGAATACTCTACCAGTAATGCCTTCTGCCAGGACATTGTTCTCTTGTGAGTCCTGAACACCGTTTAGTGCCCTGCCTGCTATAGTATGGGCATTTTCCTTCTTGTTCACTGATGCTATGTGTTATAAGGTAATTCATTCTATAAGCTGTTGTTGTTCATGATTCATATGTGGAGTCTATGTAATACAGGGTGTATAAACTCCGGGACAACCTGGAAATCTGGGAGAAACCCGATTCTTTTTATCCGGGAAAAGCCTGGGACTTTTTTTAGAATTCTGGAAATTTTTCATTGCTTCAGTCTTCAGTTAAATTTTTGTAATTTTGACCGGCAAGAACTGATAGTCAACCAAAAACTTTTACTGTATCTCAGTATTGCTGAATAATACTGCAGCAATAAAACATAAACTAGAGAATAAAACCAAAATAAGATTTGTTGCGAAGGAAATGCGCCATTTACAGCAACACAACACAGTGCACAAAGTGCATGCCAAAAGCAAGATGTGTCAAAGGGTTTAGGAGGAAGGCTATGGAATACTTCATAACAGCAAACTGCTTCCAATGAGCGCGACATCACAACTGTTTACATTAACTCCGTTTTGAGTAGTTGCCAGCAGGTTCATGCGCGTGTGCAGTTGGGGTATGTATAAGCAGTGCTTTCTCTTGCTTCTGGCTACTTGAAGTGTGGCTGCAACAATAGCAAGAAGCAGTCTAGGAGAGCCTGGGCTCTTCCATTGGAACGATTGTTGCTTTGTCTCTGGGTCATAACTGTAAATCCAGCTCTCGTCACCAGTGATAAGCTGTGGCAAGAAGGTTGGATCATCAATGCGGTCTGACGAAGGTCCATGCTCACTTCAACATGCTGTGCCTTCTGATTGGCACTCAAGCAAACACAGTGTGTTACGGAAATCACTGTGGACATGCAACACATCCTCCCAGTTGAATGCCATTCCGCACACTGACTCATCAGATATGCAGATCTCACCACATAGTGGTTCAAAGATCTACTACTACTACCTGGATGGCAGCACCAGCCCCGAAAATTTTGGATTCCACCTCGTATAGTGGGTCTGTACAAAGGCAGTGTACTCGACAGAAGTATTATGGAAATGGAAGGGTACGTAGATGAAGAAGAAATGGGAGATATGATACTGCGTGAAGAGTTTGACAGAGCACTGAAAAACCTAATTGAAATAAGGCAGTGGACTTCTCTAAAATGAGCAGTCACAGAATCTAGAAAGAAAAACTTAGGTGTAAAGAAACACTGGGTAACAGAAGAAATACATCAGAAGATTGATGAAAGAAGGAAGTAGAAAAATGTTCAGGGAAAGTCAGAAATGCAAAAATGAAAGTCACCTTGGAATGAAGTAAACAGGAATTACAGGCAAGCTAAAGCAAAATGGCTGCACAAAAAAGCGAAGAAATTGAAAAAGAAATGGTTGTTGGAAGGACTGATTCAGCATGTAGAACAGTCAAAACAGCTTTTGGTGAAATTAAAAGCAAGGGTGATAACATTAAGAGTGTAATGGGAATTCCACTGTTAAATGCAGAGAGGAAAGCAAATACATGGAAACAGTACTTGAAGCTCTCTGTGATGGAGAAGACTTGTCTGACGATGTGATGGAAGAAGAAACAGGAGTCAGTATGGAAAAGAGAGGGAAGACAATGTTAGAATCAGAATTTACAAAAGCTTTGGAAGACTTAAGTTTAAATAAGGCAGAAAGGACAGATAACATTCCATCAGAATTTCTAAAATCATTGAAGGGATGTGGCACATTGGTGTGTAGAATGTATGAGACTGGCAATGTACCATCAGACTTTCAGAAAAACATCAACTACATAATTCCTAAGATTGCAAGAGCCAACAAGTGTAAAAATTACTGCACAATCAGCTTAATAGCTCATGCATCCAAGCTGCTGACAAGCGTAATGTACAGAAGAATGGAAAAGAAAGTTGAGGATGTGTTACAAAATGATCAGTTTGGCATATGGTAGGTACTGTCCCCAAAGAGGCAGCTCTGGTGTTGAGGTTGATAATGTAAGGAAGACTTAAAAAAACATTCATAGGATTTGTTGACGTGAAAAAAGTGGTTGACAGTGTCAAATGGCCCAACATGTTCGAAATTCTGAGAAAAATAGGGCTAAACTATAAGGAAAGATAGGTAATGTACAATATGTACAAGGCCAAGAGGGGCCAATAAAAGTTTGAGACCATGCACTAAGTGCCAGGATTAAAAAGAGTGTAAGACAGGGGGGATGTAGTCTTTTGCTCGTACAGTTCAATCTCATTGAAGAAGTAATTAGAAAAATACGAGGGCTATTCAAAAAGGAGGAAACGTTGTGCCAAAAAAAAAAAAAAAAAAAACAACTAAGTATAAGAAAAACATTTTATTATATACATCTGAAAGGGCGGCTGACATACTACTTTTCCACATAGTCACCAAACACATTGAGGCACTTATAGCGGTGCACAAATTTTGAAAGACCTTTGTCATAAAATTCTGCCACCTGAGACTTCAGCCAGTGAGTCACGCCAGCCTGGGATTCCACGTCGTCATCAAAGCACTGCGTTGCAAGCCAGTTCTTCATCTTGAGAAACAAGTGGAAGTCACTTGGTGCAAGATCAGGGCTGTAGGGCGGATGAGGGAAAATTTCCCATTTGAATGAATTAAGGAGTTCTTTAGTGCAGTTTGCTGTGTGAGGTCGGGCATTCCCGTGCAAAAACAAAATTTCGGACTTCAGCTTTCCTCGGTGTTTGATTTGAACTGCTCTTCTAAGGCTGTGCAAAGTTTGACAGTACCGGGCAGAATTTATGGCTGCTCCATGTTCATGAAAATCAATAAGAAGCACACCTTGCCTATCCCAAAACACTGTCGCCAGCAGCTTCCTTGCTAACAAGGTTTGCAAACATTTTCTTGGTTTTTGGGGGGGGACCTTGTCTGCCCCCACTCCATGGATTGTAATTTTGTCTCGCAATTGACGTGTTTCACCCGTCTCATCACCAGTTAAGATTCAATCCAGTAATGAATCACCCTGTTTGTGATAGGCCTCCAGAGATGTCAATGTTGTCCCCATTTGCTGTTCTTTGTGGTGCTCTGTAAGCATTTTGGGCACCCATCGTGCACAAAATTTGTGGTAGCCTAGCTTTTGAGTGACAGTTTCAAATAACAAAGTCCGTGAAACTTGTGTGTGTGTGTGTGTGTGTGTGTGTGTGTGTGTGTGTGTGTGTGTGGGGGGGGGGGGGGGGGGGCTCCGTTATTGTGAAGCGACAGTTTTCACGAATCGTTTCATCGACTTTCGTGACAAGATTGTGTCGCAATGCTCGGGCGTCCACTCTTCTCTTCATCATGAATGTTGGTTCGGCCATTTTTAACCGAATGCACCATTTCCAGACAGAACATGCACTCATTACGTTGTTTCCTTACACTTCGCACAGTTCATGATAAATTTCTACAGATTTTAGGTTTTTTGCCAACAAAAACTGTATCACAGACCACACCTCACAAGTGGCGGGATTTTTGATTACAGCGCACATTTCAAATTCGAATATCGAAAAAACCAGATGTGCAGAGACGTTCCTGCTGTCATGGGTGGATGCCAACTGAACTGCCGAGCACGCACATACCAAAATATACACGATAAGTGTGCACCTAGCGGCATCAGATGGAAACTTTCCATACTTTCTGAATAGCCTTCGTAAAAGAAAGATTTAGGGGTGGAATTGAAACTCAAAGAGAAATTAAATTAATGATAAGATTTGCTGATGACATTGCTATCCTCAGTAAAGTGAAAACAAATTGTAGGATGGAATGCACATTCAAATGAGCACAGAATACGGATTTAGTGTAAATTGAAGAAACACAAAAATGAGGAGTAGGAGAATTGGTGTAGTTTCCTCTTACTTTCAGCTGTTCGCAGTACCAGCATAGCATGGCCATATTGGTTAATGTTACAAGACCAGATCAGTCAGTTATCCAGACTGTTGCCCCTGCAACTACTGAAATGGCTGCTGCCTCTCTTCAGGAACCACACGTTTGTCTGGCCTCTCAACAGATAACCCTCCATTGTGGATGCACCTATGGTACAGCTATCTGTATCGCTGAGGTACGCAAGCCTCCCAACCAGCGGCAAGCAATAATACGGTCACCAGGGTGTATACGACCCAGGACAACCAGGAGATCCGGGAAAAACCCGGGAATATTTTCATCCGGGAAAAACCCAGGAATTTTTTAGAATTATGGGAATTTTTCATTGTTTTAGTTTTCAGTTAAATGTTTGTAATTTTGACTAGTAAGAACCGATACTCTACCAAATGACTTTACTGTATCCCCGTACTGCAGAATAACACTTCAATAATAAAACATAAACGAGGAAAAAAAAAACGAAAATAAATTACAAAGGAAATGTGCCATATACAACAACACCACACAGTGCTCTGCCAACATCAAAATGTGTCAAAGGCTTTAGGAAGACTATGCAGTGCTTCATAACAACAAATTGCCTCCGATGAGTATGAAGTCACAACTGTTTGCATTAGATTCGTTTTAGCAGTTACGAGTATGCTCATGCGCATGCACAGTTGAGTCGCATTTGAGTAGTAGATTCTCCCACTTCTGGCTACAGGAATGTGGCTGTTGGCTGTGCAAGCAGTCACAGGAAGCAGCTAGATGCTACCAGGAAAAGGGGGCGCCAAACTCATCTTCTCGAGGGGGGAAAAAAATTTGTTTCACAAAGCGCCTAGCATCCAGCGCACGTTGGTCTATCGATTGTTCATTTGATTTTGAAACGCATCCCAGAATGTTTTTGAACACATTTTAAGTTGATTTCTGAATGAATCATAAGTTGATTTTTCAATGCATGCATAGTGTATGTGATGTCTCTGTCAGGAGAATCCTCACCGCATCTAGACAAAAGGGGATGGGGCTATGCGAGCTGTTCGGAGTAAAGCCGAACGGATGAACGCCAATCGCTGTCCGATTATGTGGTTGATTGGGTTGGCGAATGATCAGCATTGTTATAATTACTAGCAAAATCCATAGATTCAGACTACCAGAGTGGAAACAAACGACTAACAGGAATAACAGGTGAGAAAGATTACGTATTATCTTTTTGGTGTATCCAAGAAAGTGAAATTCTGACAGAAAATTTTTGAACAGATCACTACACTAGTAAGGACCAGTTGTACAGTCCCTGGCTAGCAGCCACTTAAGTTCTATTCTGGAAGTAACATGGAAAACGTGTTGTACGAATATGTAACAACGCCTAACCGGAGAATAATCGTGGGATAACTAAACCTGTGATTCTGGCAAGATTAGTGAAGTTAATTGGCGAACAAATTTTGACAATGGCAGGAATAGCTACAGAATTCTTGATGACAAGATTGTTTGTTAGAACAAGGAAGGATTATCGAAGAATAAGATGATTCCAAATTTATATAAAAATTGCGTAATACTCCTTTTCGATCTTGTGCTTGAGAAACTGGTACATATGAATGAAATTTGAAACTATTATCTAACATAAAGCTTTTTGCTTGTAGTAGGCCTTATACGCATTTGATATTGGTACTTCATGAATTATATTCTGTTGTGTTATAAAAATGACCATTTGTGCCAAAGCAGTGTCGTTTATTTGGTGTATGTTACAAAATTGCTGCAATATTAGAAAGGCCTATTTTGTTTTATCTAGCAGACAGTGACAAAATAGACGTAATCAAATCGAGAAACCACACCAGTCTTGAGTATTATTTGTATTAACAGCTTTATCAGTATTAGATAACGGCATTTCGATTTTTATTGTAGCAAAACGTTTGACGAAATTTGATGAGGTAATAGATTCTTTCGCAGAAAGGAAAGCACGCCATGTAAAGCTGTAGCAAGATTAGAGAGAAAAAAATGCTAGGAGCTAAGGATTGAAGAAATGTGTACTTTCTTGCTTGTCTCTTGTCTTTATTGGTTTTATGTACCCTATATTTAATTTTATGTCATACAAAATAGCAAGTTCTTAGCTAATAGACAATAAAGAGTGCAAATTTTCTGAAGAGTTCTTGTTCTCCCAATTACAAATAATCCCATTCAGTATTAATTGCGAGGTTTTTTTTATATATATAAAAAAAAAAAAAAAAAAAAAAAAAAAGAAAAAGGAGGAGAGAGAGGGGCGGCTGACAAATGCTCCGACTGGGAGCAGGAGAGGCACCACATGACATTTCAATTTTCCACTGTCCTGTGTAGGTTTACAAAATGTACACGTTTCAATTCCACAGAGTGAAATACAGTTACGTGCTATAGAAGAATGCTGTACGAAGAGGCGTGGCACTGCACTTGGGTGTAGTTAAGACCAAACAATTTGTCTTACATATCCTCAAACACATATGTTTTATGTTTCAGACTTTTCAGAAAGATGTGCGCTACAAGATGAACATATTTTTGAAAATTCGTTTTTTTTTTTGTTTTTTTTTTACCGGTTTGCAAGTATTTTAGATCCCGGGCTGATGCGCAGAGCGGTCTGAGCTATAGTGGGTAGTTTCCATGTGACCCGTGTGTACATTTAGTGATTTTGCTGTTTCCCCTTCATTTACTCTCACGTCAAATGAAAACAAAATGTATATCTGTGGCCGAGAACTATCAAGTGAATTAAAATACATTCACATAATTATGGAAGGCTAAAATGTGTTATTAGTATCAGATTTTATTTTATTTCCACATTTTTGAGTAAAGCATTAATCACCTCGCAGAACAATGAAGTTATTTTTGTCTGTTTGCTAAAGAAATTTGACTTACATTAACCTTTTCCGCAGAGGCAGTCGATGTATTTCAAATGAAATGTTTAATTCCACACTACTGGCTAGTTTCAACTGTTTGCTGCATTTCAAGTGCACGTTTTCATTTTCTAGCACCTATGGCATTATGCCTCAGTAAAGAACCAAACATGATATAATACAGTACTGGTGCTCCAAGAAAATTTACATCCCGAAAACCACACTGAAAAGCTTAATATCAGGTCGAGGTCTACTTCATTGGCTATCTGGACATAAGAATGTGCACTTTAAGTATACACTTTAAATGTGCACGTTTTAGTATGGTTCATGAAATTCTGATGCTCTTGCAGTATCCTCTGATGTCTTGTGTCTTTTGTGACATAATGTATGATCTTTTAATGTTTTGTGTGTGCGTACATACGGGCTTCGTACGCCATGGTAGCTGCGCAAGCACGGTGTCGCCTGTTATCTGTGCTCTCTGGCAACTGCTGAAGCGAACCTATTTCTAATAGGTCGTGGGAAAATATTGCAAATGGTGGTTTGAAATATCCTTTTACATAAGTTGAATTATGTGCAAGAATGTACCATGAATTTCTTAAATGAAAGAGCGTTTGACTCTCATTTAAAAATCAGCTCTTTGATGATGAGCCATTTAGAAGAATTTCGAACCCTGAAGATCGGACATTTATGTCATTATTAAAAATTTTGCTGGCACATTTGTGTGATATATCTTAAAGTGTAACATGCGCAAAAAAGATCAACATTATATGTGAAAGCTTAGCTTCTCTTGCAGCTTATTAACCTTAGAGACCAATTTTATATGTGAAAGCTTTGCTTTTCTTGTAACAACACTATGTATATTAATTTAAACTATTAACTTTCCCCATTTGTGTGTTCGTGCTACATGACAGTGATGTTGCTGTTAGCGGACTACATCACGTGTCCTATGCTCGGAATATCTGCTCTCATCGGCTGGCGAGATTATGTGACATGAGCTATGACTGGCTTACAAAAGCACATTGCAATCTCGATTTCAATGATTCGCAAAGTGTGGTGTTTGGTGGAATTCCATTGTATACTTTCATAATGCAAAAATACCCAGCGTACATGTTGCTGCACATCAAAGACATTTGCAAAATGTGTCTTTTTTTCCCCCAAGTTTCATTTTCTAAGGTACCGGGAAATTCTATGCCCGTGTTAAAACCATAACCATTCAAAGGATTGATAAGTTTTGCAGCTCCGAGGGAAAATATACTGTCACTTAACACGGAAAAAGTGTGTTTTCACCCAGGAGAAAGTGTATTTTTAACCGGGAAATTTGGGGAATTTTTTTTTTTTTTTTTTTTTCTTGTCCGTGTATACATCCTGGTCACGAAGTATAAACAGTAGGCGCCTACCATATTATGTTAAAGTATCCAAGCAATGATATGGTAGGCGCCTACTGTTCATTCTTTGTGACCATTAAATAAATATTATTTTTTGCCTGTCCTTCAATTTGTGGGCACCATTGAGAGGTGGCTGTAGATACACACTTAAATAGATCAATGTGACTGTCAACTCCTAAGTAGCCAGTATGAGCTAGTGCTGCTATTTTCAGGCCCTGAATTGTTTTTACCAAGTTCTTTTCACCTTTACCTTTTGCATCGAAACTGTGTAAAAGTAAACAGCATTTGATTATTTTTGTAGGACCAGTAACATATCGCTTACAGATTGTACTTTGCAATGTTACATGTTCGTATGGTTACATGTTCATATCAGTAAGCTGCAGCTTATACGAAGTAAACCAATCATTAACATGGAGCATGGTTTAGTACTTCACAAGACATTTAGCAATTGGAGGTACTATCCTCATGCTTTCCTCCTATATATAAACTACCTTATCCAGATAATCACACAAGTATTTACTTGTAACACAGGATCCAAATTGTGTTCCCACCACATTACCAGAAGGAAAAAATCAATTTCTTTTGCTGCATGTAACTGTAGCTTTGTTCCAAGGAGTAAATGTGATTCCCCAAGCAGTTAGAAATGACTGACATGTTTCATATCACCGGAGTCTTTGCAGAATTGCTATTTGCACAAAGTCATTACATTACATATTCAGCTTTTCTGTAGAATGTTATGCACTTTTGTGTCGATTAAATTGTATCACATCTTCGTGAGAAAGCAACGATATTAAAAACAGTACTGTGATTTTTTGCCCTATTTCTCTCTGATCTCAGATGTATTTCATCCTTTATTTCTCTTTCATTTACTTGTTTTAGGTTCCTATTCGTATAGGCATCTGAATGTTGCACATGTGATTCTCATATTTTTTGTTCTATTTGATATTATTCTATGGTTAAGCAAATATATTATCAGCTAAAAATGCCACTGTCAGAGCACAAGAAAGGGGAATATGTTCCACCTTAAAAGACTGTCGTAAAATTGGGGAACCAGTTTCCTCAGTTTGGCTTTCTCAACGAAATGTTTGGTGTGCAAACATATTCACGTTCTTTTAAGAAAGAACAATCTAAATCCCTTTATGCAGACTCTCTCTGTAGTGGAGCCATTATACTTACCATCTTCCTCTCACTGCCACTATCTGTATATGTCTCTCTCCCACTATCTTCTTTATCTCGAATTGTCACTTTCTCCTGTCTGTCTCTCCCATTGTCACTGTCTTCACCTCTTTCTCTCGCTCTTTTTCACCACTGTCTCCTCCTTTGCCACATTCACTGTCTTTTTACCTCACAGCCATTATCCCATTCCTTTCTCCTGCATTGCTGCTGTCTCTTACTTTCTCACTTACAATCTGCCGTCTCTATTCACCCACCATTGCCACAACTCCACACGTCCTTCGGGATTGTTTGCTCGTGCTTTGGACCCCTATGCTGGGAAACTTTTTAACACTTGGATGTAGGGAATGGGGGAAAGTGGGCAAATTTTTTCGTGTTGCAACATACATCCTTCTGAATCTGCTTACTGTATTCATCTCTTGGTCTCCCTCTACGATTTGTACCCTTCACACTTCCCTCCACTACTAAATTAGTGATCCCTTGATGCCTCAGAATATATCCTACCAACCGATCCCTTTTTCTAGTCAAGTTGTGCCACAAATTCCTCATCTCCCCAATTCCGTTCAGTACCTCCTCATTAATTATGTGATCTACTCATCTAATCTTCAGCATTCTTCTGTAGCACCACATTTAGAACGCTTCTATTCTCTTCGTGTCTAAACTATTTGTCATCCATGTTCCACTTCCATACGTGGCTACACTCCATACAAATACTTTCAGAAAAGACTTCTTGATGCTTAAATCTACACTCAATGTTAACAAATTTCTCTTCTTCAGAAATGCTTTCCTTGGCATTGCCAGTCTACATTTTGCATTCTGTCTACTTCGACCATCATCAGTCATTTTGATCCCAAAACAGCAAAACTCGTCTACTACTTCAAGTATCTCATTTCCTAATCTAATTCCCACAGCATCACCCGATTTAATTCGACTACATTCCATTATCCCCGTTTTGCTTTTGTTGGTGTTCATCTTATATCCTCCTTTCAAGACATTGTCCATTCCATTCAGCTGCTCTCGCAGGTCCTTTGCTGTGTCTGACAGAATTACAATATCATCAGCAAACCTCAAAGTTTTTATTTCTTCTCCATGTATTTTAATTCCTCCTCCAAATTTAGTTTTCCTTTACTACTTGCTCAGTGTACAGATTGAATAACATCGGGGATAGGCTGTAACCATGTCCCACTCCCTTACCAACCTGCTTCCTTTTCTTGCTCCTTGACTTTTATAACTGCCATCTGGTTTCTGTACAAATTGTAAATAGTCTTTCACCCTGCATTTTACCCTTGCCACCTTTTTTAGAATTTGAAAGAGAGAATTCCAGTCAACATTGTCAAAAGCTTTCTCTAGGTCTGCAAATGCTAGAAACGTTGGTTTTCCTTTCCTTAACCTATCTTCTGTGAGAAGTTGTAGGGTTAGTATAGCATCGCGTGTTCCTAGGTTTCTCCGGAATGCAAATTGATGTTCTCCGAGAGCAGCTTCTACCAGTTTTTCCATTCATGTGTAAAAAGGTTCGTTTTAGTATTTTCCAACCATGACTTATTAAACTGATAGTTCAGTAATTTTCATACCCCGTGGCGCGTGCTTTCTTTGGAATTGATATTATAATATTCTTCTTGAAGTATGAGAGTATTTTGCCTGTCTTGTACATCTTGCTTACCAGATGGAAGAGTTTTGTTGTGGCTGGCTCTCCCAAGGCTATCAGTAGTTGTGACAGAATGTTGTCTATTCCCGGAGCCTTAGTTTGACTTAGGTCTTTCAGTACTCAGTGCTCTTTCAAATTCTTCTCATAGTATCATATCTCCTTTCTCATCTTTATCTATGTCCTCTTCCATTTCTATAATATTGCCCCGAAGTACATCTCCCTCATACAGACGCCTATGTAATCCTTCCACCTTTCTGGTTTCCCTTATTCGCTTAGGACTGGTTTTTGCATCTGAGCTCTTGATATTCATACAGGTGGTTCTCTCTTCTCCAAAGGTCTGTCTAATTTTCCTGTAGGCGGCTTCTGTCTTACCATTAGTGATACCTGCTTCTAGATCCTTACATTTGTCCTCTAGCCATTCATTCTTAGCCATTTTGAAGTTCCTATCAATCTCATTTTTGAGACGTTTGTATTTTCATTTGCCTGATTCATTTCTGCATTTTTATATTTCGTCCTTTCATCAATTAAATACAATATATCTTGTGTTACTCAAGGATTTCTACTAGCCCTCGTCTTTTTACCTACTTGATCCTCTGCTGCCTTCGGTGCTTCATCCCTCAAAGCTACCCATTCTTCTTCTACTGTATTTCTGTCCCCCATTCTGTCAGTTGTTCCCTTATGCTCGTCCTGGAACTCTCTACAGCCTCTGGTTCTTTCAGTTTATCCAGGTCCCATCTCCTTGAATTCCTACCTTTTTGCAGTTTCTTCAGTTTTAATTGGCGGTTCATAACCAATAAATTGTGGTCAGAGTCCACATGTGCTCCTGGAAATGTCTTACAATTTAAATTTAAAACCTGGTTTCTATATCTCTGTCTTACCATTATATTGTCACGTAGAAGAAGGTGTAATTAGATGAATGACGAACACTAACTTCACTTAACGAAGGTTTATTCAGCGCTTGCACATACAAGAGCGCGGAGCGAACTGCCTCCGGCCAGAACACATACAGTATATATACAGCTACAGAACATTCCAGTACAGTGATGGTTGACGTTTGTGGGTGCTTCCAGAATGTACTCGAACCGAATATAGAAATTAAAATTGTACAGTCCAGGTGAGTTTTGAAGTCTCGATCCTCCATGCAACAGTTTAGTTTCATAACCACTTCACCACTGTACTACTCAGCTTCTTCTGCAACATTGCTCCCTCCTTAAGAGAACAGCATCTCGGTATTACGTCCTCCTAGTCCAGGAACGCGTCATCGGTCCTGCATACTCCGACTCCCGATGACTGATTCTTGCCCTGTTGATGATTTCTTATAACTTCTTTTGCCGCTAAGCTCGTTGTTACCTTTCTGCTTGTTGCCTGTCGCTGCAGTTTCGAATTTACCCTGAGTTGCAGGATCCTTATAGGGCTTCATTCGAAGGACGTGGGCCGTATCTCTGATCTTTCGTCGTCTTGTGTCAGGGTCAAAATCTTTAACTTCATAAGTAACATCAGACGACCATCTTACAACCTTATAAGGTCCAAAGTAGCACCTGAGGAGCTTCTCAGAGAGACCAACCTTCCGAACAGGAGTGAATATCCAGACGAGGTCACCAGGCTGGTAGACAACAGGGCGGTGGCTCGTGTCATACCTTTGGTGATCATTTTCTTGAGCCTGCAGCGTGTGGAATCGAGCTAATTGCCTAGCTTCCTCAGATCTGGTTAACATGCGGCCGATGTAGTCGTTGTCCATGTCATCAGGATGTAACAGAAACAGTGTCCATCATCGCCGTCGCCTCACACCCATACACCAGGAAAAATGGCGTAAATCCTGTGGTGTCTTATTTGGTGGTGTTGTAGGCAAACGTCACGAAAGGTAGCACCTCATCCCAGTTGATCTGCTCGACACTGACGAACATTGATAGCATGCTGGCCAAGGTCTAAGGCATTCAGGAAGCCCGTTAGTTTGCAGATGGTAGGCAGTCATCATGTGATGAGTAATGTTGCACCGACGGTTTATCTCTGTCACAAGATTAGATTGAAAAACTTTCCCTCGATCCGTAATTAACAACCTTGGGGCACCCTGTTTTAATGCAATGTCTTCCACGATGAATCTGGCTGCATTGGATGCTTCGGCTGTTTTCATGGCTTTTGTAATGGCATAGCGTGTTAGATAATTAGTGCAAACAATAATCCATCTATTGCCACTAACAGACTTTGGTAATCGTCCGAGGAGGTCAATCCCAACATGCTGGTAAGGCGTTTCAGCTGGTGGAATTGGTATGAGTCGGCCAGGTGGTTTCTGAGGAACTGCCTTTCTCCTCTGGCACTCTCAACAGTGCGACACATAGTGACAGGCACTCCTTAATAAACCTGGCCAGAAAAATCTCTTGCAGATTCTATCGTATGTCTTAATAAATCCTAAATGTCTGGCCTCAGGTGTGTCGTGGAATTTCTGTAGAACATCTAAGCCCTTGTGTTTAGGAATCACTGGTAGCCACCTCTTTCCAAACGGATCAAAGTTTTTCTTGCAAAGTAATCCATTAACTACCTTAAATTGTCCTTGCACATTCTCTGACCGATTTAAGGCAAGCATAATTTGAGATATCTTGGCATCATCCTTCTGCTCAGCAGAAAGATCCTGGAGTGCAGTGAGACAGCCAATATCTTCATCAAAGTTTTGATGGTCTTGTACAGGGTTTCTTGAGAGACAGTCAGCATCTTGGTGTTTTCTTCCACTTTTGTACAATATGGTAATGTCATACTCTTGAAGACGTAGTGCCCACCTGGCGACTCGTCCTGTTGGATCCTTTCGACCTGTCAACCAACAAAGTGAGTGATAGTCTGTGACAACTGTGAATGGCCTTCCATAAAGATACTGTCGAAATTTGCACATGGCCCAGATCACAGCAAGACATTCTCTTTCTGTAGTTGAGTAGTTTCTCTCAGCTTTTGTAAGTGTCCCAGAAGCAGAGGCTGTAACTTTCTCTTTCCCATCCGAAATTTGCACCAGAATAGCGCCGATTCCATACCTGCTGGAATCTGTGTGAAGTTCTGTAAGTGCTCTCTCATCAACTACAGGGTCAGTCATCAGAGCTTCTCGCAGCACTTTGAAAGAATCTTGTTGAGCACCACCCAGATAAATTTAGAATCAGCTTCTCACAGCTCTTGGAGTGGCCTGGCTTTGATACAAAAATCTTTGATAAAGTGACAGTAATAAGAACATAATCCGAGGAAGCTTCTCATATATCTAATACTTTTAGGAATACGAAAATCCATTATAGATCTCACCTTTTCTGGGTCTGGCCGCACACGTTCGTTTGACACAAGGTGTCCAAGTATTTTTATTTCTTTTGCTCCAAAGAGGCACTTTGTTGGATTAAGTTTCAGTCCGTCTTGTCGGAGACACTTACGAATGGCCCTCAGTCTTTTTATATGTTCATCAAATGTCTCTGAGAACACTATAATGTTATCTAAATAACAAAGACACATCGTCCACTTCAGGTGCCTTAGAAGATTATCCATCATCCGTTCAAAAGTTGCTGGTGCATTACACAAACCAAGCGGCATTACCTCAAATTCATACATGGCCTCAGGGGTGATGAATGCAGTTTTCTCACGATGAGCTTCATCTACT
This sequence comes from Schistocerca piceifrons, assembly GCF_021461385.2. Lineage (NCBI taxonomy): Eukaryota > Metazoa > Arthropoda > Insecta > Orthoptera > Acrididae > Schistocerca > Schistocerca piceifrons. Next base: position 84,145,259 of record NC_060140.1, on the reverse strand, counting down.
TCGATTTGCCAGTATCCCGTTCCATGGTTGAGAAAAACTTAGCCCCCTTCATACAATCTAGTGTGTCATCAGTTCGTGGAAGTGGGTAAACATCCATTTTAGTTACCTTTTTAAGCTTCCTGTAATCAACACAAAAGCACCATCTGCCATCCTTCTTCCTGATGTGTACCACTGGTGATGACCATGGGCTCTGCAAAGGCTGAATGATGTCATTCTTCATCATTTTCTCTACCTCGTCGCGAATTATTCTGTTGCTGACAAACGGTATGCTCTCTGGCTTATTGGTTGATGTTCTCCATTGCTAATCCGGTGCTTTGTCATTGATTTGTCTAATTTGCTCTTCACCTGTGGATTGCAGCATTCAGAGAACTCAATAAGAATGGCAAGTAGCTTTGTCTGTTGTTCCTGAGTGAGATTTGGTGATAGTCGAGCTAAAAGATCTTGTCTTGTAGTGGTGGTGCTAATTTCACCCACAGACTCAGCATCAGAGGTTTCTGTGACGCTCAGCTGTTCTTCAATTAATGGCTCAGCGTTTGCTACGTCCACGCATCTTGGAAGGATCTGCGGTTCTCGGCGGCAGTTAACTATCCACAATTCACGGAATCTGTTCTTAAACGAGATGACAGAGGCTGGGATGACCAAGTTATTCTTCAGTAGTATGCTTATCATCCAGCACACATAGTCTCCACACACTCGGATGCGCATCTTCCTGTCTACAGTATCTTATCTCGTCTAGCATAATCTTCGAACGACCACAATCTATAATTGCCTGAGAAGCTTTCAAAAAGTCCCATCTGAGAATGACGTCATGACTACACTCCTGTAAGACAATGAATTTTATGGGCTGTGTATGGCCATCTTCCTATAGGTTTTACATATTTCCCATTAGCCACCTTCAGCAGAGATGTTTTGTTGTCGACGAATACGGTTTTCTGCAACTGGGCACGGTACTTCTCTGAAATCACTGAATATGATGCTCCAGAGTCCACAGGAGCTTGGCTGGTTGGCCATCCATGAGGATATCAATGTAGTTTCCTATCATTTTAGTAGTGAACAACAGCAGAGGAATTTTTTCTTTGGTGGCATCACCTCCAAGGAAGGTCGCACCTTTTAGTTTTCCAGGTGGCTAGGTGATCGGCTGGAGCTTCTAGACGACGATGGAGACCTTGATCGGCGTGTTGGAGAGAGTCCTCTCCAGCGGCTAGCTTGCGGCGATGGTGACGTACATCGTCCTGCACCTACATCTTCTTGTTCATCTTCGTCGTCCCGGAGTTGGCATCGGCTAAGATCTAACTGCTGTCTTCTGGCGTGGGCCTCATCAAATATCCGCCATCTTTCTCGACAATGGCGCACCACTTGTCCCGGTCATCCACAGTGGAAACATACTGGTTGGTTATCCTGGGTCCTCCAGACGTCAGTATTCCTTGGTGCCCAAACAGGTTCCTCATGCGGCATTGTAGGAACGTAACTCCAACTTTTTCACCGTTTTAAAGGGAAGTGAAGGACGAGAGATTGGGTTCAATGTCTGTTCCACTTCTTCCCTTATGACCTCTTGAAGCATCTCGGTTTTTTGCTCGCTGTGCAATCCAAGTACCTTCTGAACTTCCTCTCTCACTATCTGGCGAAGAACACTTGTGAAATCAGTTGCTGCTTCTATCACAGACATTGATACGACATTTGGAAGCTGCTCAAACTTCTTGTGTGTATAATTTTTTTTTTTTATTTTTTTAATTTTTTTATTTTATTCTTTTTTTTTTTAATGCATTGTCTCGATATACTGGCACCATTTTATGAGGTTGTCTGTTGTCGAAACCTCCTTCAGGAGTAGGGCTTCATACATGTCCTCAGCAACACCCTTCATGAGATGTGCAACCGTATTTTCCTACTTCATTCTCGGATCCACAGTTTTACACAGCTCCAAGACATCTTGAATGTAGGATGCTGTAGTTTCTCCTGGACGATGTGCCCTGCACTTTAATTTATCTTCAGCCTTGTACTTCTGTCATTGTGTGTTGCCTAAATACTTGCGCGGTTCCACCTGGAATACTTCCCAGCTTGTGAACTTCTCCTTGTTGTTCTCATATCATTGCTTGACAGTGCCCTCCAAGTAGAAAAATATGTTAGCCAAACACACGGTGTCATCCCATTTGTTAAATTTGGCTATACACTCATGTACCTTCAGCCACCTGTTTAGATCTTTGCCGTCATCACCAGAGAACCTGGAAGGATGTCTCATGTGGTGACACACAGTTGCTGTCATCGTAATGTCCTCTTCTTCTTCTTCTGTCTCTGATAGATTGTGATCTGTTGAATATGGCTCGAACTCAGGTTTCTCGCCACGTAAACAGCGGCTCTGCCATGGCCTGATGGGAGCCACAGTGTCACTGATAATGCGCACTGTCACTGATAATGCGCGCTATCGCAAGTTCCAATACCCAGTGTCTCCACCAGAATAATGTCACGTAGAAGAAGGTGTAATTAGATGAGTGACGAACACTAACTTCACTTAATGAAGGTTTATTCAGCACTTGCACATACAAGAGCACGGAGCGAACTGCCTCCGGCCAGAACACATACAGTACACATGCAGCTACAGAACATTCCAGTTCAATGATTCTTGACATTTGTGGAGACTTCTAGAATGTACTCGAACCTAATATAGAAATTAAAATTGTACTGTCCAGGTGAGTTTTGAACTCGCTCACCCTCCATGCGATAGTTCAGCATCATAACCACTGCACCACGGTGCTACTCAGCTTCTTCTGCGACAATATAATCAGTCTGAAATCTTCCGGTGTCTCCAGCTCTCTTCCATGTATACAGCCTTTGTTTATGATTCGTAAACCATGCTCTGTGCAACATTCTACCAGTCGGCTTGCTCTTTCATTCCTTTCCCCCCGTTCATATTCACCTAAGACTTTTCCTTCTTTTCCTTTCCTACTATCAAATTCCAGCCCCCATGACTGTTAAATTTTCAGCTGTCTTAACTATCTGAATAATTTCTGTTATCATCCTGCATTACCCCTATTTGATTTTGTATTTATAGCTCTGTATTCACCTGACCAGAAATCCTGTTTCTCCTGTCACCGAACTTCACTAATTCCTACTATATCTAACTTATAGCTATCCATTTCCATTTTTAATTTTCTAGCCTACCTGCCGGATTAAGGAATCTGACATCACGATCCAGTCTGTAGAATGCCAGTTTTGTTTCTCTGATAACAGCCAGTTCTGATAACGAAGTCCTCCTGAGTAGTCCCTGCCTGGAGATCTGCATGGGGGACTATTTTACCTCCAGAATGTTTTACTTAAGAGGATACCATCATCATTTAACAATACAGTAGAGCTGCATGCCCTCGGGAAAATACAGCTGTAGTTTCCCCTTAACGTCAGCTGTTTGCAGCACCAGTACAGCAAATCCATTTTGGTTGGTGTTACAAGGCCAGTTTAGCCAGTCATTCAGACTGTTGCTCCTGCAACTACAGAAAAAACTGCTGCCCTCTTCAAAAATCATACGTATGTCTGGTCTCTCAACAGGTACCCATCTGTAGTGATTGCAACTATCGCGCGCGCGCGCGCGTGTGTGTGTGTGTGTGTGTGTGTGTGTGTGTGTGTGTGTTTTTTCTGTCATTGACCGTCAATATCTCTTTTATCTCCCACTGTTGTTGTCTTCATCCACCTCTGTTTTTCTTTCACTGCCACTTTCTCCATCCTATTGTCAGTTTCCTCTGCCTTTCCCTCCCACTGGCACTGTCTCCTCTCTCTTGCGCTGACCCTGTTTCTGTGCTACTCTTTTTCAGCACAAAAAAGGTGCATATGTGATTGAATCCCCAAATTTTTGGTGAGGAAGGTGGAATGAGGATTGAGGAAGCTAGTCCCCAATTTTTCTGTCAGTCTTTTAAAGAGGGCCACATTCACTTTTTTTGTGCTCTGACAGGATCATTTTTCAGCTGGATCCCTTCCTTTCCCATGTTATGGCAGCGTGTGCTCCTTACATAAAACAAATTCTGTAGATCAGTAGAGTTTTGACAGTTTTCTTAGGTACTTCAATATTTCTGCACACTTTCAAACAGTGGAAACTCCAGGTTGGAATATCTACAGACTTTGACACATATAAAGATCAAATAAGAACACATGACATAAGGTTAACACAAAATCGTCTCCCATCAAATGCACATTCACTTTACACTACTTTACATAAAAATACACAACATTTTAGGCTACACCTACAGTATACCAAAAAACGCATTGTTTGGTTTTCATGTTCAAGGAATTTTGTATGGAAAGATAGTTTTTTGTAAGCTGCTTACGCCACCAGATGTCAGTGTTGAACAATTTCCTGGTCATGACAGAATGTATAGCCGTGAAGTGCCCATTATAGAGACAGTGCATTGTAATATTTTATTGGTGGAAAAAATTGCTACTTAAAACATAGTTTGGTGACCTCAGAACCCTTTGCCATGTGTTCACTATATCAGTTAAAACTAAATTTACACCTCATTTCGGATATTATGTGCACATTGTATGTGCATAAATAGAGTAACTTCGAACCTCTGGATCTCTGTCACATAGAATGATAAAAAAAAGTTATTCTCCAAGAACATAATTTTACAAGCATATGATAAAAATTTTGACGATTTGCTGTGAGTAGAAATTGTAGAAATGGCCATCACCAGAGTTGGTACCTTTTGTATACAAAAAGTATTTTTTTAAACCGTCCATGAACGAATGGTGCTTTTATAAGCTACCTAAGGCCTGCTGTAGAACACAACTACTGTAAAAGAATCAATCAATTTGCTCAATTTGTCTAGGCTGGAGGAATTGGGCAATGTTTAAATTTTCACCGGGGTCATTCCATATCAAATCGCCCAATAAAAAATAAATTTTACACCCACCTCCTTAGATTTTCGTGAAATTTGGCTCAAGTGGTTCTAATACCATCCTGACAACACCTGCAATTTTTTTTACTGTATCTCTTACAGTTTTTTTTATAAATTTTTAAAGTTTTTATGTTTTGCATTTTCTGAACCTTCGGAAATGGTCAGTTTAATTTGTATTCAAAACTTTAAATTTGCTTATCTTAATAACTCTTTTAGATAACATCATGAATTTTTGCAGCAAGTTTATTTATTATACAAATTTGAAGATAGAAATGATGCTATTAAAATATATTAATATTTTCTATGAAATATATATATATATATATATATATATATATATATATATATATAATATTTTTTTTTTTTTTTTTTTTTTTTTTTTTTTTTTTTTTTTTTTTTTTTTTTTTACGGATGTTTTGTTTTATAAGAATTGCAATATCTCGAGTCTCAGACCTGATAGAATGCTCAAATTTGTTTTAATTTACTCTTAAACATATAGGCTACTTGATAAAACAAAAATAATGATGGCTTTTTAACATGTTTATTAATTATAGTGGATTACATTAGAATTATGTACAAAGATAGTTTACTTATGGCACTTATGTATAACCCAACTGATTGCTTGAAACATTGAATTTTTTGAGTAATTTTGTCTTTTTAATAAACATTAATGCTGATTCAAACTGTTTTTCCACTTCATCCAAGAGCTTTCAGTTCTTTTGATACAGTCTTTTTTGAAGTAATACATTCTCCCAGTGCCGCTTGATTGAGGTGCGTCTACTACACAGACTGTGTGCTCCAAAGGCACTATGCAGGAATCTTCTCTTTCAGGCCAATAAAATGATGCAGCGGGTCCTGAAGGATGTAGAAATAGAATTTCTGCATCTTCTTCATCATTGAATATTGTTTTTACCAGTCCAAAGTACCAGTTACCATCATAATTTGCAGCCACATAGCAATTTATGGATGGTTCAACATGAACCCAATCAGAAGAAGAATGGGAAGAAAAGACTAAAGAGGGTTTTACACTATCTGTAGTCCTTCTAATTTCAAGGTTGTTTGTTGGAAGTGGTTTGAAGTTATGAAAACTTCTAGTTCCAGGAATGGTTCGGGTTGCTGAAAAACGTTTTTCTAGTTTTAACCGTAGCAAATCAGCTTCTTTTTTGTCAATAAAGTGAAAATGAATGTTTTCAATATTTTTTTCACAAAACTTATACACATCGATTGCTGTCATTATTTGTTCTTTGTCTGAATGCTGTAGACTGGTGTTCCTTAAAATTCTTTTAATAGTTCCTACCAGGCCATCACAAATTGACTTCCCATGACTTGTTGCAAAAAAAGAGTGTTGGGCCTTCAAATTAAAGTCTCTCAAGTGTTCAGTCAAATTTTTAAAACTGTTTCTATTTTTGTACTGCCCAGCACAACCATCTGTAAAGTAGTGAACTGAGTCAATGTGAGTATGATGTAATGACAGCCACTTTGTAATTTCTTTTTGTACAAAGTTAACAAAACCAGTGTCATGTTCTTGGTCATCACTAATAAAACAGTGGTTGGAAACAAAAACATTGTTTTCCTCATTTCTTAGAAAAACTCCAACTGGGTGTAGAGTACAACCACCTCTATTCCAGTGGTAACTTTGGGTCTCATTTTGTATAACAAAGGAATAATTTTCACTGAAATCCATCACAATAATTGCTGTTTTGGGTGGTGCGTCTTCTTTCAATCTTTTAAAGGCTGCTGATTGGGATTTTGCTATAAACGAGTGTGGGGTGAGCTTTTCCAATGACCTAACCAATAAAAAAATGTAGTCTTCAACACTGATAGACTGGTCATTTCTGCCCTGTCTGTGTTAACCCACTGACTGATTACAGTTTCTTCTTCTAAATCATAATCTTCACTTAGTTTTTCAGTTAAGCACTCTGTTAGTGCAGTATTTGCAGGACAGCTGTTGCAATGATGTAGCATGCAGTTTTGGTTTTGTGTGTTGCACACAAGCATCCTTCAATTTTCACAGCATCCAGTAATAGTTTAACATTCTGGTGGATACTGCATACACATACAGTGTGTGTGCGCCTGCAGCACCAGCAAGGATACACCATTTAGGTCTCAAGAAACAAAATTTTGAAAATCCTACTTCTACCTCAGGATTCTCCCATTTGAAAGAATAATAGAGTTCTCTCAAGTTACACAAAATGAGTCTTTTTTGCATGTACACATTTTTTTGAACACTTACTTTGTCTTTTGTTCCAGGTAGCACTCTGGAACTTTCATCCTTTTCATAAAAATCTGTTACCAGTCTTACTGTATTTTCAGAAAGAGTTTTACCTTTTTTTGGACCAGGAGTTTCCAAAATACCCTTTTCAGATTTTAGCTTTCTAGCTTGTCGCACCATGTACTCACTTACATTAAATTCTTTCATCACTTTATTTCGAGTCCAAGAATCTGGAGCCAAGGTCAGAATCTGGATTTTTCTAGACCTCCCAACAGATGAAATCTTCTCTTTCATAAGAGAAATCATTACATCAAAATCCTTTGCTTTCTCAACCACACTTTTATCTTCTTCGTCATCATCAGAGCTTGGTGCATCATATTTTAATGCTTTTGAAACCGCCTTTTTTGCAGTCTTTTCAATACTGCTAACCTTCCTTTTAAAATAAGACCCTTTACTTTGTTCTGATAAGCCATGAAGCTTTATCGGTGTTAAACCTAAATAATCAAGAGCAATGTTTGTTTGTACGCGGGATTCATTTCTGGATTCCAATGATTCTAATTCAACCATGACTTCTTCATCTGTTTCACTTTCATTGACTTCAACTCTTAATTTTTCCTCACAAAAGTTACGGTATGTTGAGCAAAGCTTTTGTCCAGGTTTTATGCTAATATTTTTTGTCAGTAATTGTTTAGAAAGATCCAAGCCTACACTTCTCAACGATTTTTTGATGGGCTTTTTGTGTTTTTTTAGTGGGTCTACACATGTTGTTTGATACTTTTCAAAAACATTTAAAAAGTAGTAGCTGTGGTGTGAATATATATTCTTAAATTCACACAGATTAATTCCAGATCGTAAGTGGATCAAATCTTTTTCTTCCTCACTCAATTCTGATACCGGTTGTAACTTTTTTGAAGGTGTGTAGGTTGTGATGGGTATAGTCATGGAGTTGCAGCCAGATTGAAATATGATACAAATGGAGAAAATAGGTCGAGACCATCCAATACATGGACAGAAAGGGTGAAGACCAGCAGGTGTGGGTTTCTGAGCTGTATTGATTTTTTTTTGTCTGCTTTTTTGGAAGTTTATTGTTGACATTTTTAAATGCAATGTCGTTGTTGAGCTTTCTTATGTTCCCTCTGCCACACACTGTCAGGTGGCTTGCAGAGTATGGATATAGATGTAGATCTATTATTGAAGCTAACAAGGAGCAGATTTGACATAAGTTTCTTTGCTTTGTGCTGTTGTGGAGCTGAATTTCATGCCGTGATTTGTACTAAGGCAGAGCAGCTTTGACAATCGCGCCAGCACTTTGTGCTGTGGCAGATAGAATTGAGTTTTGTGTAAAATCCAATTGAGGTTGGTGTTCCAACTGGTGATGGAATATCCAGAGTCAAGCTGCAGTGGTAAGTCTAGAAAAAGACAGAGCTATGGTAGTCAATCTGAAGTATCTAAAAAGCTAAGAACAATGTCATGTGAAATAGATGAGCATTATAACTGCAAGAAGAATTATACTGATTTGCTAACTGATGCAGAAGAGTCTACATTAATATCTAATTTCAATTTGCTGAAGGACTGGAATGAGCAAAGTTGTCACCTGACAGGACTGATTTCTGTTGACAATGTACCGTGCCGAATGACCTGCAGAGACGAGACAGTAGCTGCTTTACGTGATTATACATTTCATTATAAGGTCAGAATAATGAGAGAGAGTACTGTGACAGATTTGTCTGTTTGTCAAAAGGCCTTTATATCATTGCATGGCATTTCAAAAAAAAAAAAAAAAAAAAGAAAAAGATTAGAAACTGTCAGGAATTCCTTAAAAAATGAAGGCATGATGCGCCAGTTGATAAATGAGGGAAACACGGAAACCAGATTCATAAACTTTCAACACAAACAGAGCAGAACATCTGCGTTCGCATCAAGTCATTTAAAGGATGGTCGTGTCATTACAGCACAAATAAAACACAGAAACTGTATTTGCCTGAAGAACTCAAAATCAAGATGATGTTAAAGATGTTTCAAGAGACACATTCTACTTGTTCCGTGTCATATGAAACTTATCGTAAAATATTTAATACAAAATTTAATATCTCATTCGGTTTCCCTCGAAGTGATACATCCCATTTTCTCTAACTTTCAAAGGAGGCACAACTTGCACATGCAACAGATGGAAAAGAAAGAGCACACGTTCAAAGTAATATTAAGAGAGAGAAGATCGAATATGAACTGCACCGCCGTATTGTTGATGCATTCTATCAGCATAAAAGACAGTCTCAACAGAGAAGCAGAAAGTTTACAAACACAGAATCGATTTTTATGGATTTACAATGAAATCTTCTATTTCCAAACATCAGCACCAACATTGTCTATTATAAGTGACAGCTTTCTCTTTATCTATTTAATAAACATTGACTGTCAGACAGTAATGCAGTGTTTTACATTTATACTGAAACTATAGGGGAAGAAAGGTTTAAATGAAGTAGTTTCTTTCCTGCATCATTGTTGCTTCATGTCTGGATCGTGAGGTTAAAAATTTGGAAATCTGTGACTTGTATGGTTTTCAAAACAACTACTACAACCTTTTCAAGTTCATCCATTATCTTGTCGATCATGCAAAGCGATCTGAATCAATTCATGTGACATTCCCAGTAAGAGGACATTCATACCTGGAAAGTGACAAAGACATGGGCCTCATCAGATGTAAAACAAAAGCTGAACTCCCAAAGGACTGGACAGACATAATTAAAGATGCACATGCAAAACCCATTCCTTCTCAGGTTATTGAAGTTGATGGCTCAATGCTGCATGACTGGACTGATTTCTTGCAACCAAGATACTGACCAAAATGTTCATTCCCACCACGATTTATTAAGGAGATGAAGATAGATCGTCACTATCCAAGGCTTATCATACATCATGACGCTTACAATGAGTCTTGGATCACATCAGTTGTTATAGCTCTTGCTGGACGAATTGAAGAGGAACAAGAACTTGAAGGAGGAGAGATTTTGTTCCCTTCACCCTGTTACAAAGGTAGGCTGGTAAAGACTTAAGTCACAGTAATTAAATGAAACTAGATCATATCAGTGTGTGAAATAGCAAGTCCTGCTTTATTACAATTAACCTATTGAGATACTACGCTAATAAGAGGTCCCATGTCCAATGTTATAGGACTACTAACTATCGCCAAGGAAAAGTATTGTGATCTGCAAGAACTGAAGAAGGTGTTCTGTGACACAGGGGCCAAAGAGTACTATACAAATATTCCTTTCCAGCAGTCAATTTACAAACACGTTTTGTGTTTTTTGTTTGTAATACATAAAAAGTGAGAGAAATGAAGACTGTGGGTTATAAAAGCTGTGGTTTATGCTGATAACTGAAATTACCTCCTATTAACTATATTTTAATGTATATGTTGTAACCATTTATTGAATAATTGTTGGTAGTTTTATACCAGGTGATTTAAAGATACTAAAGTTGAGAAATGGGTTTATTAATCATTATAATTTACATGAGTTCAATGAAAATAAAAACAGAATATCGATAAACAGTGTTGTTCCTAAAACCTGATCAGTTGTGAATGTCCTGTACAATAATTACTAGATTCAGATACTAATAGAACTTTCAAGAGAGTTGCAGGGAAGTTTTATAGTGAAGTGTCATCCCAATATCACATTACATTCTGACTTTCACAATCAGATTAGTGCATTACACAAAGAAATTAAAAAACAGACTTTCAAATAAAAAGACATACAGGGTCCAATTTTTAATAATATTTTTTTCCATTTTTAAGGAATCCTAAAGAATGTACTGTATAAATTACAAAAGCATATTTCAATAACCAATGAAACTGTAAAGTTTTAAACTTCAAAATTGCTCTCCTGCAAAATCTATAAAGTGGACTTAACCCCTTCTTTCTGTGTGGTGTTCATATGATAATACAGCACGCCTCTTGCTTCGGTTGGTATACAAATGATTTCTAGGCCAAGGGCTATCCAAAACACTTGACACCATACCTCTGTGATCATTAGAACCCAAGATATGAATTCTTGAAAAATTCTGTTTTTGCGTGCATTGTTTTGGAACACATTGGTACTGCGCACTGTCTATGCAAAGGATTACCGTAATTTACGAACTATAAGGTGCACTTTTTCCTTCGAAAAATTGCCTTCAAAATTCAGGTGCGTCTTATACTCGATATTAATATAAAAATGTACAATATTTGGTTTAAAATTCCCATCAGACTTAAAGATAGCCGTATATTCAGTGCCACGGGAAACCTATCTCTATGTGGAAACAATGGATTCAGCTGGCTGATGAACACGAATTGTAGGAATTCACAAGCTTGCTAACACTGTCTCATCCTGCCCCACCATCACAAACCCAGAACACTGTCTAGCCTATGATGCATCATTGCAGTTTACAGTGCCAGTGAATTTCAATTGAAAGTGATTTGTGTTATCAGTAACGACAACATTTTTGTTAGTAACTAGTTTTGTAATGGAAAAAAATAAAAAGTATTTGTATGGTGCGGGCCATAAATTGAAAGTAAAAGCCTATGCAGAAGAACATGGAAACAGAGCAGCTGAGCAGCATTTCTGACCTCCACCAACAGAAAAAACTATTCGCAATTGGCGGGCTAGTAAAGAAGAACTGAGGGGGGCAAAAAAAAAAAAAAAAAAAAGTTGTTGTTGTGGTCTTCAGTCCTGAGACTGGTTTGATGCAGCTCTCCATGCTACTCTATCCTGTGCAAGCTTCTTCATCTCCCAGTGCCTACTGCAACCTACATCCTTCTGAATCCTTATCGTTCGATTTCACAAAAACTATTTGTCCCAAAAATTTGATTTATACACATCTTCTTGACTGATACCTTCCCCCATAAATGACTTAATTTTGTGTCAATGTTCAACACAGTTATTGTGCAGCATTAGATGTAGTATACCATTGCACGAAATTTTGAAGAGTTTGCAGAGGTAAAAGTCCATAGCGTATACTTTCCATATTACATTCAAATGAATAAAATTTGATATTGCTTTTAAATGAAGAAAATATTAAGCACCAAACAAGGTTTGAACTCAGGACCTTTTCCTTTGCAGCCAAACACCTTAACCATTACGCTAACGCAGCTCGTCATTCATTAGCTCGCACGGAGCACTTTAAAATGTCACGCAAAATACCGACAAACACTGTTGGTACGACTATGAATTACTCACGTTTCGCCGAAGTACAATAGGAAATAAACAATTACCGCTGTTCTTTATTGCGAAAAAGCGGTTAGTGAGAATGATACAAACCCCTATCCTTGCTAGTGCCGGAATTAGGAGGCTTATTGCTTGTTTGGTTTAATTAATTAATAGAATATAAAGCAATTGGTATAAAGAATGCTTTTTCCAAACTTTCTATAAAAGAAAGTCTGCTATCAAGACATTGCTTTTGTTCAATTACTTTATTTATCACTGAACGTTTCTAAAACTGGAGACACTCGTCCGTGCTCTGCACTGCAGTCGAGCTCTGGCAACGTCGTTCTCTGTTGATTGACTTACTGTGTTTTGTGACGTCAGATGCACAGAACGCACCTAAACTCGGCCGCCGTCGTAAATGACGTGCACTTAGTCACCTTTTTTTGCCATTTGTTGTACTGTACTGAAACAAATCTTCAGTGTTTCAATTTAAAATGATTTGGTGTGTTAAAAATATAGATAATTGTTGTGTTGTGTGTGTCAGCTGTTTTACCTTTTTCGTACTGTGTGTCATGATATCATGTTTATTTCTAGAACATCGAAATATGCCATTGGAGGATGCTATCCCAATGATAGAACATGACTTCAAGGCACACATGCGTGGTGAGAAACCAGCTGGTCCACCAGTTCCGGGACCAACTCAAGGACCAACTGCTCCTGTGAGTGCAGGGCCGAGTGTGCCAGCTCCTATATCAGTGGTACCTGCAGCTCCATCTGTTGGCCCTTCGCTGTCTGACAGGCATCCAGAAGCTATCCAGGTGTTGTTAAACCTGTTAGCAGACAACAGACAGCTGACTGTGCTTCAGTATGATCGCATCATTCGTTATCTTCAGGACAAAAGAGAACTCCAGCTGAAGCTTGAACTTGGTGACGCTAAGGACATGCCACCAGCTAAAGGTAATTCTGTCAGACTCTCTCATGTTTGCTTGGATCAACCTGAACTGATGACTATATCCCTAAGTGCTGGTTGGAATGAAATGGTTTTCACTTCTCAGACTACCTTTTTCATAATTGCTCAAGCTCAGTAAGGAAGGTGAACAGTGACACCAGCTTGGCTGAGGGTTAGGATAATTGCCGGGAGTGGAGCAGTGAGTGAGCAGCAATTTCTGTTGTATTGCTAACCATGGGAATCTATACCATGTACTTTAGCTTTTTATGAACATCTACCACCTTTAAACAGCAGTTTGCCTGAATTTATTTGTAGTCAGAATCTGACTGACTTCAAAATTGGACAGATACTTAACAGTAGTATTGTTTCCTGCAGGAAGTGGGAAATTTCTAGATAGGGGCTAGTGGTGTACTTACGTTTCTTGTTGCAATATTGTCTACACTCACCATGACGTATAACGGGAATGAAAGATGGTGTGTTAGCTGGCTCTACACGGCCAATGAGAGTCCAGCAGGTAGGCTATGTTTTAAATTTTTGTTTGACAATTACCATTAAAAAAGATTCACATCTTGTAATAAAAAATACATTTTTACAAATACTGTTGTGCAGTCAATATTAATAAATTATGTTGCACAACTATTTTCAGTTAAAAATTAATAAACGAATTTTTTTTTCGATAGTTCTGCAGCTTCTTAAAAACATGTTAGCACCAATGAAGAGTAAAAGATGTAAATAAAACACTAAGGTAAGGTTCCCTACCTTTTTCCCTGCAATAGTGAAATATTGCAAACATGGTGGTATACAGTTGACTTAAGAAAAGTAGGTGAATCTTAGGGTTGTTGTAACTTTAAGTTTCTGTAATATGAGAATGTGGTGCAACAGAGAAACACTAAACATAGGAACCTCTATAATAGAGAAAGATGCAGAATAACAGCTGTGTGAAACAGTTAGTGAGTTAAAGAAAGTTTGAATACTTATTTCTCAGTGTAATAGAGAGACAGTTTTCTATACCACCAAGAAGCCATTTTCGAGTAAATAATATTTTTATTGATAATAGTAACAACTATGATTTAAATAATACTGTTACTAAAAATAATAATTGTTTGAACATTAACAGCATTTAAAAAGTGATAAAAACTACAGTCTTTCTGCCAAGAATCTGATTTGGAGAAAAAAATATAAATAACGACAATATTACTAATAGACAAGCCTACAAGTGTATAAATTCCACTATGAATTGTCTAGCCTTTGTGGATGATCTAGTGATAATTTCAGGCTCTGGAGATATGGCAACAAAATAGCTTAACCAATTGAAGACACAGTGAACAAATCCTGGGCTTCAAATCTCATTTGAGAGGACACACTTTATGACAACTATAAAATCATCACCAAGAGAACTGGAGGTTGGACAAGGAAAAACTAAGCATGCAGAAACATTTAAATACCTATGTGAGTGGATACAGCATAACCTATTTGAGAAAGAAGCCTTTGTATTGCACATTAACAAAATGAAAATAGCCTAACAATTGACTAAAGGTATCTACAATAAGAGATCAATTTCATTAAGTGCCAAAATTAGACAATACCTACCCTGTTATTATACCGTAGGCCTTATATGTGGCAGAGACTGTTACAAAGAAAGGTTTAATGTAGAAACATGAGGCCAAAGAAAGGAAGATTTTTCAAACAATCCTGGTCCCATCAAAGGAGGCATTACAACTGTGAACTATACAAACACATGGAGAAGATAGTGACATGTTTCAGAAAAGAAATATTGCCTTTCATGTGCATCCCACGAGTGAGCCCTGGAAGTATATTAACGTACTTTCAAGATAAGAAAACAAAGGCGTATGGTTCACAGAAATGAAGTCGGAAAAGGTCATTGAGAACTAAAATTTCTTCTTAAAGTGTCCATGAGCATGATCTGCTCAAGGAAACATGAATGCACAGATGTTTCCAGGAACAGCCGAAGCTGAATACAGGAAGACATGAACCCATGAGAGAAAAGAAAAACACCAAAAATGAAGGCAGGAGCATTGGGCGGCAGTTACAGCTCAGGGAAAGAAGCAGTTGACTTGACATGGTCTCTAGTTGACCAGGACGAAGAAGGAAAAATATTAATAAATATGGAAAAGATTTTGTGGTGTTTGATATCTACACTCATTGTTTTGTGTTTGGAAGCAGACAATATTTTTCACTGTGTAAATGTGTAACATAATAATAATAATAATATGTAAGTAATATTCACTTTCCTTTCAAATGTTACATAATTTGTTTACATAATAGGGTTAATAAATGTAAGTGAAAAAATGAATCAAAACTTTAAAAAGTGATTAATGTGTTTGTTATAATAGAACAATTTAATTTATCATATAATTTAAAATAGAGTGTTCAAATATTATACTTTTTCAGAAAATGATACATCAGAAGTAGCAGTATTGAAATCTGATACTGAGGAATTTCGTCATTATTTTCCCTGTCGGTACAATGTAAAATTTTATTAACTTGTAAAGGCTCTTGGCTTTAAATAGCCATCCATGTACCATTTGCAAGATTCAGCATGAAAACTGCTCATTTTCTTTCTTCACTGAATCATTCATTTGGAAAATATGAAATCTTTGATTGTTAACGAGTGTACACTGCTTTGTCATACATAGAGCATTAAGCTCTTGAACCATCTAAGTTTTTTCATCAATGAAAATGTCGACATCATCTGTTTGTGATGACGCAAAATATCTTTTGTAGGTTTCGTTTTTTGAAAAAAAATTTAGGTCTGACTTTTCCTTTAGTGTACAAAGCATCAGCATGATCAGCCTGTAAACACCTAAAATTCTGATAGACTTAACATAATGAGGATATCTACTTTGGTGCTAATTCTGTGCAATTGATACAGTTAATATCATTATTATTTTTGTCCTAATTGGTGAACATGCCAACTAAATTTCTAATTCAGAAACATTATACATATTGATCAGATAATTATTAAAACATCAGTGTAGGGGGCTTTTACTAAATGTGTCAAGTTGGTTAATTTTGCTAATACAAAACATAAATCGCATATTCACTTCTTCGTGTTGACATTCATGATCATTTTTTTTTCAGTTCTTACGTGAGTTGCCTTCCGTTGAAAAGAGTAGCACTTACTCCCAAAGGTTATAAAGACTTACTTCATTTGCAAAGTTGATACCAAATGGTCAATCGCCCAATAATATTGTGAGACCTTTACCCAAAGCTTCCTTAAAATGATAATTCTTAGGACTTAACAAAAATTTGTATGTCTCGGTTGTGGAGGTCCTGTAATCATATATGGAATATCAAACCATTGTCAACTTTGTTGTTCAGAATCCTTGATTGAAAACATTGAAGAGCTGTGAAATATAATATGTGCTTCTACAGCTTTACTTGAACAAAGTCTAATGAGAAGCGATTCAGCTATTGTATCAAAGATTTCTATTGTATCAAAGATTTGTGGAAGGAAATGCGATCTGGTGTAGGAAGTAAAATCCATCTACTATTTCAACATAGGTTTGCGTTGGCTATACTGTGTGGACTTGAGATTTCAGTGTCGGCTAATGTGGACTTGCCTGCTTAAACATTTCACCGGTACACCAAGGAGGAGAGGGCGGCATTGCTGCTAGAGGCAATGTCAGTGTCCACCCTCCCCTCTCTCCCTCTCCATCTCCATCATCTCCGTCCCGCTCTCTCTCCCTCCCTCCATCTCCCCCCCCCCCCCTCTCTCTCTCTCTCTCTCTCTCTCTCTCACACACACACACACACACACACACACACACACACACACACACACACAAAAATCTGTTGAGACTAGTGGACCGGAGATGTCTCGTTCCATTGTTACCAATGCTTGTTTTAATAATTTTAATAATACTGTGAGGAAGTTAGTTACTGAACTGAACAGAATAGCTACATTGTTACACAGCTTCGCCATCACTGGTGGAGAAAGAAAATCATGATGACCCTAAGATTTGCTTATTTTTCCTAAGACAACCCTATTCACAATAAAATTACCAGCATTTTATTTATGATTATATAAGGAAACTTGGAGATGGTAATTTACTCTCACAGGCTTACCTATTTTCATCTGGCAACCTTTCTCTATTGCGTGGAAAAAGGTAGGCAACCTTACTGTGACATTTTATTTATTTCTTTTACTCTTGATTGGTGCTAAATTTTATAATAAACTGCATGAGAATAGCTATCAAAAATTCTTTAATTAATTTTTAATTAATAATAGTTGTATAGGGATACAGGACAGCAACCCTGGCACATTTTATCCATATGTAGATCGCGTTGTATAGAATATACATTTTATTAGGAAAGTCAATGTGGGAAGGTTGAGTTAAAGTCAGGGTCTTAGACTAGACTAGTACCCTATCCATTACACCACACAACCAGTCAGTAAAATACCACTTTTTAATGCTGTTGATCATCGCTATTAAGAAACCCCTCACTTGCAGAGGCGCACCAGGATGAGTTGCGGCAGGGTGTGGTGCGTGGGATCTTAACCTACATCACTGTATGGTTTCAAAAAGTCAATCCCACTGCTGGGGACCTCTCCTTGTGCAGTAATAGTGCACTCAAGTTGTTACAGTGCTTATGGTGAGACTGCTCCACCTTGATCCAATTTGAGTGATGGATAATTTGCAAGTAGGGGCATTCAACATGTTGTCATGGCACAAGGTTTGGTATTGAGGTGGATTATTTAGGTACAGAGAACACTGCCTTGTGGTATCATTGTAGTAAATATTTGGATGGGCAATGTGAGCATGTGGAAACTAAGCAGTAAGTTGGCTTTTACACTAAATTGATGTCCTCAACACTGCCTGATTTAATTACACTATATTCCACTACACTGGCTTTACTTTTGTTAATGTTTTTCTTATATAACCTCTTCACAAGACATCTAGTATGTTGAACTGCTCTTCCAAGTCCTTTCTGTCTTTGACAGAATTATAATCTCACTGGCAGGCCTCAGACTTTTTATTTCTTCTCCTTGAATTGTAATCCCTCTTCCAAATTGATGCTTAGTTTCCTTCACAGCTTGCTTAATATACAGATAAAATAATGTTGGAGATAGACTACAACTCTCACTCACTCCCTTCTGTCTTCTAAGATGAATCATATCAGCATTATTACTGTGCTTGTTCGTACATTTCTCTTGGACACACACTGATCTCTCCCCAGGTCAGCTTCTATCAGTATTCTGTTATTCTGTAAGTAATTGCAACCATGATAATAAATTATGGTCAGACACCTCTGCCCCTGTAAATGTTTTACATTTTAAAATATGATTTTGAAGTCTCTTGTCATATTATTATTCAGTCTATCTGAAACCTTCCAGTGTCTCTAGTTCTTGTCAAGCTTCTTTCCTGATTCTTAAAGTGAGAGCTGGCAATGACGGAATTATGCCGTGTGGAAAAGTCCTCCAGCTGTCACCACCTTACATCTCTTTCTCTCAGCCCATGATCACTTACAACTTTTACTTCTCTTCTTTTTCATAATAAGATGTTCCAGTTCTTCAACACTAATAAATTTTTGTCTTGCTTAGCTATCTGATAATTTCTTTTATCTCATAAATTTTGGTTGTCCACCCAGGTCACATTGTAAGTTCTGCATGATATTTCAGCAAACAGATTCATTCCCATTTTCCGTTGATTTCTGATGGGTATTTCTCTGTTTGTGTTGGCGCCCTATATTTATAGCTGTTCTCCCTCCCCAGTCACTTCAATCATCCCCATAACTGTGCAGTGGGTAGTAGTGGTAGTAGGTGTAAAGCTGTTCAGCTGCAAATGACAGTCTGCAGTCTGTGCTATCGCCTGGTGTGTGGGCCTCATTGTACAAGAACACTTCGCTTCTGCCCCTTCACCCCACTCGCCCCTCTCCCCCCTCAGCCTAGTTCGGGGTTCGATGCCTAACTCAGGTTGTTCATGGTGGCTCTCTTCTGCCATGCATACAGTTCCCTAGTGTATGCCTAGATGCATTGGCAGTTGACCAATATGACCCAGGTTAACACCCGAGAAATCTAAAAGCCAGAAATACCCCAGGGAAACTTCACATCACAATTTTTTTTATCTCATCGTACATTCTTTCAATCTCTCATCTGTTGAATAGCTTTCTCATTTTTCTGTGCTTATTTTACCAAGCTGATAGAAGGCCACTTTTTCCTTCTTTCTGTTACGATATTTGTTGCTGTTTAATCACCACCACTTCTTCCTCCTTGCCCCCTGACTCAATCTACCCTTTCTCGATACATGAAAATGTTGAAACATTATTTTGAGTAACTTATTTTAGGGCATTATGACAGTAAATGCTCATTATAGGTAAAGAAAGTATAAGAAAGTATAAGTTGATCAAATATCTTGGACAACTTCATGTGAAAAGAAAGAGGTTATTTCGGTCACAGGTGTATGATGGACAGCATTATGCATACTATTTTAAGGATTAAAAGCTGATTCTCGAAATCAATTGTGCTGTAAACAATTTTACATAAATGAAAAGAAATGAAAGCATTTTAATGTAGATAAGCTGGAACTGAAATAATGTTGGCAATTTAATTTCATACATGTGAATAGTATGTAATGCAGTTTCAGTTTCATTTCTTTTTCTTCTTTTACAGAGCCACCAGCAAAGCAGCAAGTGGATTTACAACATCGTATTCTGAACATTTTGAACAATTCAAACAGTGGCACTCCTGGCCACCCCAGCGGCGCTATTGGCAATATGAGTCACCCCAGCGGCGCTATTGGCAATATGAGTCATCCCAGCGGCGCTATTGGCAATTTGAGCCACCCCAGTGCTGGTATTGGCAGTATGAGCCACCCCAGTGCTGGTATTGGCAATATGAGCCACCCCAGCAGTGGTATTGGCAGTATGAGCCACCCCAGCAGCGGTATAGGCAGTATGAGCAGTATAACTGGTTTGAGTAATCTCAACAACATGAGTAACCTGGCCCCTGTTCCTCCGCCCACACCGGTGTCAGCACCAGCACCATCCAGCTGGTCAAGTGGCTCTCAACCAAGCACTCCTGCACCTCTCCTGAATGATCCGGCTGTACAAAAGGCACTTGACAGCTTAATGCAAGGCAACCTGCTCCACAAAATTACACCCACCTCTGCTTCTGGCCAAAGTGTCACTGTATCTACTTCGTCCACTCTCAGTACGCCACCAGCACAACCACTGTTTGGGGCATTTGCCTCATCTGGTCGACGATTCTAGATTTATATGTCAGTTGTATCCTCTTGTTCCCCGCATACCTTTGTAGGTATAAAGTAGATAGGAATGACAGTGTATATTTTTATTATAATTATTTTAGATCATGGTGTTCATGGATTCAGTGTAGGACACTCATTATAAGTTAAGTCATATTTGCATCTTTTTAACAAAATGTTTGATGGACTATTGATGTGGCCAATAGTATTTTCCTTTTTTTTAGCTATGCTGAGAAGAAAAAAAGCCATTTAGCAGGGAAAGTGCACACATACGTAAATAAACAGAGGGAGAGAGTGGATAGGTGTTTGATTGATGCATGTGGTTTGTGTGTGTTGACTTGCATACATAAATTCTCATGTAAAAGTGACATACTGAAATTCATATCTTGAGACAGAACATGCAAACATGCAGATATTTGTAATCAGTCCAAGTAATGTTTTTAATTAAATTAATGGTAGTTGTGCTGACCCCAGTACTGTAGAAACTGTTTTGTTTGAAAGGGAAAAAAAAAAAACAAAACAACAGAAGACTTGTTTTCCTATGGACAATTGTTTCTTTTGTGGTTTTTTTTTGTTTTTTTGTACCCCCCCCCCCCCCCCCCCCCCTTCATAGTGAATTTTCATAAACAGCTTCAGTGTCAGTATGAATGTTGGCACAAAAATGATTACATAGCTGCACAAAGCTGCAGGCATATGAAACATGGATAATCTTAACAAATAATTAACTTTCAATTGTCATGTAAAATATCTTGACATAGTAGCTGACCACAGTAAAGTACAAATTTCTTTAAAATTTTTATACTGTGTGTGACTGAAAATGCTGACATACTCACAGAAGGTACTGTGTACAGATCTGTGGTTTTGTCATCGTCAGCTGTGCAAAATTTAATTGCATATTCCTGTGAGTGAATGCTTGATATCTCAGATCAAAATGTCATGACATAAAATTAAATTTGAATCCAGTGTTAAATTTTATTTGCTGGATGTTACTTGTGGAATATTTCATTGTATAGAATGAAGAAATAAATGTAATTTTTTTTCTATGTTTATCATTTTTCAATTGCAAATAAATGACTTCTTTTTTTCCACCATACATTTTCCAGGCACATAAACTGTTACAAGAATTAATAATTAAACAATCTGTTACAAGAATTAATAATTTTCAGGACTGTGTTAAATGCTGCATAGAGCACCTTTTTTATAGAAGAGAGAATGTTGTTCCACATGCCTTCTCAGATAGACATTGATATTGTGTGTGTGTGTGTGTGTGTGTGTGTGTGTGTGTGTGTGTGTCAAGTGCAATAGGATATATAACACATTCCATTTAATGGGAAAACAGTGTGTTTACATCCCAGTCTGGATAATGGAAACACCTCAAGAAATTTACCATTAAATGTGTTTTCCCCTATGCTTGCCTTTTTATTTGACATATAATGTGCACATTCCTTCCTGCAGCATATTTGATATTACTTTCTCTTCTCGCAAAACACAGATCCATCATGTGAATGTTGTACTTTAAATGCGAATAGTTTTGTATAATACAATATTTATATTTGTTTTTTTCATTTGTATTATTTTATGATTATTTTAAATCTGATGTTATGCCAGTGTCTGGTCTGTGTGTCACCATATAAAAATGATAAAAATAAAAGAAAATGAATATGTAATCTGGAAATATTTTTTACTACATTACATTGCCTTACACATAGTTTCTACTTACAAAGGCATTTCTGTACTTGTCTGGATTATTTAAAAGTATGCGTGCTTCCAGTTTTTGTGTAAGATATATTGTGATGGAAGCCCTTTTTTTTTACTCTGGGCCTTGTATGGAAATGTCTGTTGAAGCTAAGCTATTCAAACAAACATAATCCATATGTCATTCAAAGAAATTTAATTGAAGTTCAAGATGGAATGGGTGTATCCGCAGAGGAAATTAATGTACGGAGGTAATGAAATGAAGAAATAAAACTTAGCTGTTTGTGACTGGATATTATGACTTGCCAAGTGGGAAAGATTACTGTGATGGGACACTTTTATAAGAAGCTCAAAAGCATTGTAATGTTGTTACCAATACAACAAATCATTGTGTTACAAAAACCTTAAATAAATTTACAAAAATGTATGAGGTTTTGATAAAGCTATTCAAAACCGTGAAACGTAATACGTCAAAAATCTTGTGTGCATACTGCCGGTGGACATAGTGTTATTTAGTGAAGTACTTAAGATTACTGTCAAATGACCTCAGCTGACAGATCTCCGATGTTCTGAAGAACTACCTTGTTACATTAAATACGTTAAAACTGGACAGCTCTATAAAAATGAAGATTGTACTGAACAGAGATGAAAAAGTGAATAATGTTGGTGGTGTGTGAAGTCCTTGTAAATCATCAACGGAGAATATTTGCAAAAAATAAATAAAGTAACAAAAATGAGGTATGTGACAAACTTCAATGTTGATTACCTCCTCTAATAATCTGATAAGCTTTGACTAGTATCTGTGACTTATTAGTAGTAATATTTACATTATCAGTGTAATATGTTGTCATAACTAAATTAATAAATGGTTTTATCTCTTTTGTAACCATATACTGAAGTATAGTTAGTATTTTATTAGATAATTAAAAATAAAATATGTAATATATTCTTTTTTTTTTTGCACATTAATCTTGATGCTCTTGTGCCCATTAATTAATTAGTTTTTTATGGTTAGACATTGTTGATTTGTTGTGCGTGTGTGTGTGTGTGTTGGGGGGGGGGGGGGGCAGTGTCTATAATCTGTAATACTAATGGTTCGTTGATGTTGTGGGTATGCTTCAAAGGCACTGCATTGTTGTCATCCGGCTAATGTATTCATCCATTTTTCCTAACTATTTCCACTCTTAATACAAGTCAGTTTACTGGTGTTTTAGCTTTCTCATGTCTAGTATCCATTTCATTATGATTGACCCCTTGCTTCAGGATTCTCTTGTGGTTTCACAGTGTGATGCAAGTAATGTTGTAGCATCACTCCAAAGTATTGAATGTCTCTGGTTTCATTTGATGTGTAAGTGTTAAGGTTGTGAAGGGATAGAATTCATGGACATATTATTGAAAAAGTTTGGTTTCCAACCTTTTTGCAAATTGTCATAAAATCTCTTGTTTAATTGACATTTTCTTTCACTGTATGCTCTCAGATGCTGTGTTGTCAACTCCTTGTCCTGGAAGTTGCAATCGACTCTCGTCATGGTGATCTGTGAAGAGGAAATATATTTTAGTATTTCTGCAGACAGAAAAGAAGTATACCTTATCTACTGGCCACTTACAAATTTGAGTGCCCTGCATACTGAAAACATTGGCAAAATCCTGATCAATTAATTGTGTGCACAGTTAACATATCTTCAATGTAAATATCTACATAAATTATGTTTTTACTACAATTTCCTTGTTATTGCACTGCAACAACAGCACAATGCTACTGTGCTCAATTGCAGTCCTGCATGGATTGCTGTAAAGAAAGAATGATTTTGCAAGTCAGCAAGGTATGACATATTGATTTTCATTATGCACTTGATTGATGAAATGAGAGTTCATTTCTTACAAAATGGATATTGGTTCAGGAGGAGTAATGTTCTGTTGCCACATACAGACTGACTTATATTTTGCTGATGCACAATAGACACACACTAGTAGTATTTATGTTACGTTTAATTTTACTAAATTATTTTACATGTATTCAAAAGATGATTTGGTATGGGTCATCATACTCTCCTCTGTGTCCAAGGAGGATTGGATCTGATTTAGAAAGTCTAATGTTGCAAAGACAGTATGAATTAGCGTAGACTTACTCACCATCTAGAGGGGGCATTGAGCAGCAAAAGTTCTTAATAGTGTAATTGACTGCTTTTCTGCGAATGGTATCATGTTGTTGTTGTGGTCTTCAGTCCTGAGACTGGTTTGATGCAGCTCTCCACGCTACTCTATCCTGTGCAAGCTTCTTCATCTCCCAGTACGTACTGCAGCCTACATCCCTCTGAATCTGCTTAGTGTATTCATCTCTTGGTCTCCCTCTACAATTTTTACCTTCCACGCTGCCCTCCAGTACTAAATTGGTGATCCCTTCATGCCTCAGAACATGTCCTACCAACCGATCCCTTCTTCTTGTCAAGTTGTGCCACAAACTCCTCTTCTCCCCAATTCTACTCAATAGCTCCTCATTATTTATGTGATCTACCCATCTAATCTTCAGCATTCTTCTGTGTAACTACATTTCGAAAGCTTCTATTCTCTTCTTGTCCAAACTAGTTATCGTCCATGTTTCACTTCCATACATGGTTACACTCCATACATAAACTTTCAGATCGACTTCCTGACACTTAAATCTATACTCGATGTTAACAAATTTCTCTTTTTCAGAAACACTTTCCTTGCCATTGCCAGTCTACATTTTATATCCTCTCTACTTTGATCATCATCAGTTATTTTGCTCCCAAAATAGCAAAACTCCTTTACTACTTTAAGTGTCTCATTTCCTAATCTAATTCCCTCAGCATCACCCGACTTAATTAGACTACATTCCATTATCCTTGTTTTGCTTTTGTTGATGTTCATCTTATATCCTCCTTTCAAGACACTGTCCATTCCGTTCAGCTGCTCTTCCAAGTCCTTTGCTGTCTCTGACAGAATTACAACGTCATCGGTGAACCTCAAAGTTTTTATTTCTTCTCCATGGATTTTAATACCTATTCCGAATTTTTTTTTTTGTTTCCTTTACTGCTTGCTCAATTTACAGATTGAACAACATCGGGGAGAGGCTACAACCCTGTCTCACTCCCTTCCCAACCATTGCTTCCCTTTCATGTCCCTCGACTCTTATAACTGCCATCTGGTTTCTGTGCAAATTATAAAGAGCCTTTCGCTCCCTGTATTTTACCCCTGCCACCTTCAGAATTTGAAAGAGAGTATTCCAGTCAACATTGTCAAAAGCTTTCTCTAAGTTTAAAAATGCTAGAAATGTTGGTTTGCCTTTTCTTAATCCAGCTTCTAAAATTAGTCGTAGGGTCAGTATTGCCTCACGTGTTCCCATATTTCTACGGAATCCAAACTGATCTTCCCCGAGGTTGGGTTCTATCAGTCTTTCCATTCGTCTGTAAAGAATTCGCATTAGTATTTTGCAGCCGTGACTTATTAAACTGATAGTTTGGTAATTTTCACATCTGTAAATGCCTGCTTTCTTTGGGATTGGAATTATTATATTCTTCTTGAAGTCTGAGGGTATTTTGCCTGTCTCATACATCTTGCTCACCAGATGCTAGAATTTTGTCAGGACTGGCTCTCCCAAGGCTGTCAGTAGTTCTAATGGAATGTTGTCCACTCCCGGGGCCTTGTTTCTGATCAGTTCTTTCAGTGCTCTATCAAACTCTTCACGCAGTATCATATCTCCCATTTCATCTTCATCTACATCCTCTTCCATTCCCATAACATTGTCCTCAAGTACATCGCCCTTGTGTAGACCCCCCATATACTCCTTCCACCTTTCTGCTTTTCCTTTTTTGCTTAGAACTGGGTTCCCATACGAGCTCTTGATATTCATACAAGTTGTTCTCTTTTCTCCAAAGGTCTCTTTAATTCCTGTAGGCAGTATCTGTCTTACCCCTCTACATTCTTACATTTGTCCTCTAGCCATGCCTGCTTAGCCATTTTGCACTTCCTGTCGATCTCATTTTTGAGACGTTTGTATTCCTTTTTGCCTGCTTCATTTACTGCATTTTTATATTTTCTCCTTTCGTCAATTAAATTCAGTATTTCTTCTGTCACCCAAGGATTTCTAGGTGCCCTCGTCTTTCTACCTACTTGATCCTCTGCTGCCTTCACTACTTCATCCCTCAAAGCTACCCATTCTTCTTCTTTATTTCTTTCCCACATTCTTGTCAATTGTTCCCTTATGCTCTCCCTGAAACTTTGTACAACCTCTGGTTTGGTCAGTTTATCCAGGTCCCATTTCCTTAAATTCCCACATTTTTGCAGTTTCTTCAGTTTTAATCTACAGTTCATAACCAATATATTGTGGTCAGAGTCCACATCTGCCCCTGGAAATGTCTTACAATTTAAAACCTGGTTCCTAAATCTCTGTCTTACCATTATATAATCTATCTGATACATTTCAGTATCTCCAGGCTTCTTCCGTGTATACAACCCTCTTTTATGAACCTTGAACCAAGTGTTAGCTATGATTAAGTTGTGCTCTGTGCAAAATTCCACCAGGCGGCTTCCTTTTTCGTTTCTTACCCCCAATCCATATTCACCTACTACGTTTCCTCTTCTCCCTTTTCCTACTACCAAATTCCAGTCACCCATGACTTAAATTTTCGTCTCCCTTCACTATTTGAATAATTTCTTTTATTTGATCATACATTTCTTCAATTTCTTCGTCATCTGCAGAGCTAGTTGGCATATAGACTTGTACTACTGTCGTAGGCGTGGGCTTCGTGTCTATCTTGGCCACAACAATGCGTTCACTGTGCTATTTGTAGTAGCTTACCTGCATTCCTATTGTTTTATTCATTATTAAACCTACTCCTGCATTACCCCTATTTGATTTTGTATTTATAACCCTGTATTCACCTGACCAAAAGTCTTGTTCCTCCTGCCACCGAACTTCACTAATTCCTACTATATCCAACTTTAACCTATCCATTTCCATTTTTAAATTTTCTAACCTACCTCCCCGATTAGGGATCTGACATTCCACGCTCCGATCCGTAGAACGCCAGTTTTCTTTCTCCTGATAACGACGTCCTCCTGAGTAGTCACCGTCTGGAGATCCGAATGAGGGACTATTTTACCTCCAGAATATTTTACCCAAGAGGATGCCATCATCATTTATCCATACAGTAGAGCTGCATGCCCTCGGGAAAAATTACCGCCGTAGTTTCCTCTTGCTTTCAGCCGTTCGCAGTACCAGCACAGCAAGGCTGTTTTGGTTAATGTTGCAAGGCCAGATCAGTCAATCATCCAGACTGTTGCCCCTGCGACTACTGAAAATGCTGCTCCCCTCTTCAGGAACCATACATTTGTCTGGCCTCTCAACAGATACCCCTCCGTTGTGGTTGCACCTACGGTACGGCTATCTGTATCGCTGAGGCACGCAAGCCTCCCCACCAACGGCAAGGTCTGTGGTTCATGGTTCATGGTCAATTTTAAATTGACGCAACATATTCAGTTCTGCACATCTTCAGCTACTGCACCAGTGAGAAGTGTAAAACGTGGTGAAATAATAAATAGGATGGAAACTTCAAAATTTTAGGTGTCTGTATTAAAAGCTGAGAATTTAAACTGGAAAGAGCACAGTTTGTAACTCCTAAAACAACTTAGTTCAGCCACATTTGCACTTGACATATTTTGCATATTTTCATTCAATAATGTCATGTGGAGTAATGTTCAAGGGCAATTCATCTTTATGAAAGTAAGTCATTATTGCTGAAAAATCTGCTGTGGGAAAAATATGCGGTGTTCATTTTGTAGACATCTGTTTAAAAAGTTGGGAATTTTGACTACTGCTTCATGGTACATTTATTACCACATGAAGTATGTTGTATGTACCCAATTACAAACCTAGAAGGAAAACATGTCATTATTCCGCATTAACCCTTAACTACTATTGACCGTCTGTCAGACCGCTACAAATTTTTGTGTCGAGATATTTCTCACACACCTGCAAAGCCAAATGGACTCTTCCGGGTACCTTCTTACTGGCTGTCAAGCTACACGTGCCAGCATTCTTGCATTGTTGCTGCTCTTTGTTTCATAATTATTAGCCTTGAGACGTCTCACAGACATATCATAGGGTTTGCGTGCTGCGTTTTTGTTGCATGGTACTGTTTCTCCATGGCAGGGAGAGCTGGGCCTTCTATGCAACGTGTGTTATGTGAGGCAGATGTGGACGTTCAAGATTGCCCCGTTGAATCTTCGGATGAAGACTTTGATGACAGCGATAATGACCCTGGTTTTGAGATATTTAGTGATCACGACACTAATTCAGAGCAGGAAACTGAAAGTCATGAAGATGTGACAACTGATGACGATGGAGCTTACTTCTTCGGTAAAAACAGATGTTTTCAATGGAGAAAAAAGCAGCCAGCAGCTAACGTAAGAACTAGGCAACACAACATCGTCTTGCAGCTTCCTGGACTGCGACCGATGGCGAAAAGTCTTGGAGAAAACCCTGCTGTTTTGGAGGTATGGAAACTTTTCTTTACACTAGACATTCTAGACAAAATCATTCAATGGACACATCTGAAAATATCTAAGCTTAGAGCACAGTATGCTAATGATCGCTTATCCTATCTACAAGATGGTGTTATTGAATTGAAGGCTCTAATTGGTCTATTAGTGTATTCAGCCATTTTCAAGTCGGGGGAACGAGTCTGTTTAAAGCTTGTTTGCAACCGATGGAACAGGCAGAGATGTTTTCAGATGCACTGTTAGCAAAGAAAGATTTCTGTTTTTATTGTCTGCATTACAATTTGACAATCCAGATGATCGGGTGGAAAGAAAGAAAATAGACAAATCAGCAGCAACTTCACAAATCTTTTTGCGTTTCACCGAAAACAGCCAACTTAGCTACTCTGTAGGTGCAACAGTGTGTGCCAATGAAATGCTTGTTCCTTTTCATAGAAGGTGTGGGTTTAGAATGTACATGCCAAACAAACCGGCAAAGTATGACCTGAAAGTTCAGTGTTTGACTGACGCTCGTACAAATTACTTGTACAATGCACACATTTATTCTGGAAAAGGCGGCGACGGTCACACCCTTCCCAGCCATGAGAAGGGTCACAGTGTTCCCATACAGGCTGTTCTTCGATTGGTGAAACCCATTGAAAACACAAGGCGAAATGTTGCAGGTGATAGCTGGTACTCATCAGTAGAACTAGTCAATGAACTTTCAAAAAAAAGGTCTCACATATGTTGGTACACTGAAAAAGAACAAAAAGGAGATCCCACAGAACTTCTTACCTAACAAGAAACGTGGTGTGAAGACATCTCTTGTACGGTTTTACAGAAGAAATGACACTGGTTTCCTTCGTGCCCGAGAAGTCCAAAGCTGCAATACTGATCTCTTCTATGCACCATTCAGTAAACAATGATCCTGAATCAGGAAAACCTGAGATCATCATGTTTTATAACACAACAAAAGGTGGTGTGGACTGTCTCGACCAAAGGTGTGCAGCTTATTCGTCAAGTCGCTGGACAAGAAAATGGCCTTTGGCCGTTTTCTTCACATTAGTGGATGTTGCTTGCGGTGTAAATTGTTACGTGGTACATTAAGCTTTTCCAAAGGCGGAGGTAATGACGAGATTGAGCTTCATGAAGACTCTAGCAAGAGACCTTGTTGAACCTCATATGAAGCGTAGAATTTCTATTGGACGCTTGCCACAAGAGTTGAGTGGCACCATCAGAAGAATACTTCACTTACAAGATGAGCCTCGGACACCGAAAGAAGAATTTGAAAAACGTGTGCCTTTTGCCCTCCTTGTCTGAAGAGGAAAACAAGGTATCCTTGTCAACAGTGTGGTGTTCTGATTTGTTTGGAGTGTTTCAGGAAGGTCTGTGTGAAGTGTTTGCAGGTGGAAATTGACTAAAGTATGATTCATTGGCACATGAGAAAAAGTATTTAGTTTTTACTTGAAATTTTAGAAGTAAAATGTGACAAAGTTTCTCCATTCATAGACTTATGGACTGAAATATTCGCTCTACATTGCAAAAATGAGTCGTAAACTGAAAGCAGAGTTCGCACACAATTTATCGTATGTCAAGTTGGATTTTTTCACCTAGTTGTATTGCCAATTTGTAATATAATCCCTCTGATGGAAATCTGTGTGTGAGTAGAGAGCTAACAACTTGCTGTTATTTTCGTAACTCATAAAATAAAAATATACTCCAGATTTCGCTTTGTTTTAATTGTCGAAGGGTTTAAAATACTGAATGGTTTTAAAAAAGTCAATTTTCTACAAAGGCCACCTCTAAGAAGTGTAATGAATGACATGAAGTCAATAAAGTATATATATTCTGCAAAATTCTCATTTGATATATAAAATATAAAAATGCGGTCTGAGAGACCTCTCCACAGTAATTGTGTTCCTGTGAATGACCATAGTAGTTAAGGGTTAAGGTTGTTTTCAGCACAAAAATAGTGCATAATACTGCAACCAAAATTTTGATGACTTACCCCATGATATACAATGTCTGACAGATAGCAAAGTACAATTTGAAAATAAACTGAAAAAATCTCTTCTTGACAAATTATTCTAGAATTTCTGTTATTGTATTGTGTAAAAAATGGGTAGCAATTACTAACTCACATCTGTATATTTAATAATTAAAAAAAGCCTTATAAATGTTCAGCATGTTGCCACATTTACAAACTTGTGATGTAAATGTAAAATGACTTGTTTCACTTCATTAAGATTTATTGTGCAAATGTTCTGTGGAAAATAGAGGCATGAAACCAACTATCTCACACACACACACACACACCTGCGGCCAAGGAGGGGCGACAGTCGGGCCTATGTTGGGAGTTGTTTGTATGTGGCTACTGTCCATATTCCATCTTTCCCATTGTTTTAATATTATGAAGGGTCATTATTGAGTTGGTGATTGATGTCACATTTTTGAGAGTGTACAACTGAATTACCAGTTATATTTCAAGGGAACAGTTTCTGGCCCTGAGTAAGCTGAAATTTTTAGACACCAAGAACTGTACTTAAAATGTTTATTAGCCATCATAAAGAATTAATAACTGATGCACATAACTGTTATAGAGATACATATGTAGGAGACTTTGTTTCTGCTTTTATGTACAGTCGTTAGTTCCTCTGTACCAGATGCTACTAAACAAAAAAATGTAGTTGAGAGAGAAAAAACAGACTCATGTTACAAACCCCACAGTAAAACTGACTATAGATGCCATGGTTTGCAAATTATGTAGCATAATTGCAATTTTATTAAAATATATATCAAAAGGAAAATTACATAAGAGAATGTAAAATAAGACATTAATCACGTGCTTTAACTTGGCCCCTATCTGATCGGTGAAAGTTGACTGACTTCATGGGTCTCTTGAATGTTGAATATTGAATGTTCACTCTCGTTGCTAGCCTTAGCATGGACATATCAGTGGAAGGGATTCATAAGTTTTTCCTGTTACGTATCAACTTCTTCTAGATTTCATACATAATAGTTATTTCGTAGCAATAAGATACAGTTTTCGATTACTCTCATGTCACTCCTGCAACACATTAACCCAATACATGTTTGTTTCTTACATAAGCTGTAGGCTGTCTGTCCTAGGAAGAGGAGGAAGCCAATGTGCTACAAGCTGATAGTAACCTTTCGCTCCCAGCATTCTCCGCGAAGGGACCAAGATGAAGTGTACAGTTAGTAATGTATGTGGTTTGTAGGCAAAGTAGTGCAAACACATAACAAATCTAAAAGTACACTGTCTTCAGCTGCCAGAGGCAGTTGAGCAACAGATTTTCACTTCTTGCAGCCAGGTTTGGCTACAGTGCAGCAACACATGAACATCTACATGCCATATGGAAACCAGTCTCATTGGGTTAGCTGTAGTGGTTTACATGATGTACAACCAAAGATTAAAGTTCAACCTGGAGTCTCATTACCCAAAGTAGAACAACCGAAACGTCTGTTTTTCAGAGCAAAAAACATCACAGGCATTAGAATCAACATTCTGGTTTGTCTCCCTTTGTCCATTAATGATTTGTGTTAGTGAATTCTCCCTTTTTACTAACGATTTCAGTTCATTTTAACACGCCCAGCAGCCTCCCTTTCAGTCCATCCATAGGGCATGGGTACATTGTCATGCCATAATTTTTGTAATTTTGCACTTTCCCTTTGTTTGTTGTTGTTGTCTTCAGTCCTGAGACTGGTTTGATGTAGCTCTCCATGCTACTCTATCCTGTGCAAGCTTCTTCATCTCCGAGTACTTACTGCAACCTACATCCTTCTGAATCTGCTTAGTGTGTTCATCTCTTGGTCTCCATCTACGATTTTTACCCTCCACGCTGTCCTCCAATGCTAAATTTGTGATCCCTTGATGCCTCAGAACATGTCCTACCAACCGGTCCCTTCTTCTTGTCAAGTTGAGCCACAAACTCCTCTTCTCCCCAATTCTATTCAATACCTCCTCATTAGTTGTGTGATCTACCCATCTAATCTTCAGCATTCTTCTGTAGCACCACATTTCGAAAGCTTCTATTCTCTTCTTGTCAAAACTAGTTATCGTCCATGTTTCACTTCCATACATGGTTACACTCCATACAAATACTTTCAGAAACGACTTCCTGACACTTAAATCTATACTCGATGTTAACAAATTTCTCTTCTTCAGAAACACTTTCCTTGCCGTTTCCTCTCTACTTCGACCATCATCAGTTATTTTGCTCCCCAAATAGCAAAACTCCTTTACTACTTTGTCTCATTTCCTAATCTAATTCCCTCAGCATCACCCGACTTAATTTGACTACATTCCATTATCCTCGTTTTGCCTTTGTTGATGTTCATCTTATATCCTTCTTTCAAGACACTGCCCATTCCGTTCAACAGCTCTTCCAAGTCCTTTGCTGTCTCTGACAGAATTACAGTGTCATCGGCGAATTGTGTGATCAAGACAAACATTGAGGCACCACGTTTCCTCCCGTGATAGTATGGGACAGAAATGCATGCCTTTCTTTGTGGTGTCACAGCAGATTTCTCAGACCTGACGCCATTCTATCCACTTTCTGTCCCTCTGTCAAGTGATGCGGCACCCACTGCACGCAAATTTTGTGGTATTGCAAGTGGTCTGTGATGATGGCATGCACAGAGCAATGGCTAATGCCAACCTGTACATGATTTCATTCTCCACAGTTTGTCAGTTTATAGAGACGAGTTTTTCAGTCCACCCCCATCACATTAGGGATAATGGCTTGTGGGCCTGTCCTGGACACAGATCATCTTGCAGTGATGTGCACCCTTCCCAGAACTGCGCTTGCCTCCATCTTAACACTTGGATGAACCCACTAGAAGGTCAGTGAAATTCGGATGGCATCTCTGCACACGCCTGTTTTTAATGTGTAATTGCTGATAATTTCATTGTTGTATGTCTGTTAGTTATTGTTCAGTGCTGTGTTGAGTAGAACATTGTGTCACACAGTTTGCGAATTTTGAGATGGAGTTAAGAGGAGCAATGCGTCTGCATTAAATTTTGCATGCAACTTAAGAAAACCTTTACAGAGATGCACCAAATTATGCAGGAAGTCTACGGTGATGAGTGCTTGAGCTGTTCTTTGTAATGTTGGGACCAAGGTTCAGTCTTCACAGTGGGTGGGAAAATGTTTTCAAAGACAAAAAAAAAATGCTCGTCAGGTCAGGTCAGGTCAAATATCAAAGCCACGCTGATAATTTTCTTTGACTTCAAGAGGCATACCAAGACTGCTTTCGGAAGTGGAATTGGCATTGGGAGCAGTGTATCAGTTGTGGAGGAGAGTATTTCGAAGAGACCATGCACAATAAGTAAAAGGTAAGTGTAGCAAAATTTTGTGGAGAAAGTTCTGGAATGTTTTGAACAGACCTCGTAGACCAGTTACCAGCAATCAAGGTCATAACCCAACAACTGTGTGCACCTGTGATGTGGCACTATGCCATTCCCGTACCACATTGTTGACAGTATCGAAATGTAAAAACAGAGGGCACATGCCTCGTGGACTGTGTATTATGACAGGTATTTGGTTTTCGTTCTACTTCTCTTTATAGATGCATTGCTTGTCAGTGCAAAGGATACAGTTCGCCTAGGGAAAAGGAGGAGAGACAAATGGTGGTCTGCAGAAGTAGACAAACCAATTGAAGATTGTTGTAAAATGTAACTTGATTGCTATTCTCAGGAGGCACCAGAATGTGTAGAAAACTTCCAAGGCCTAAGGAAAAACATTGTCAAAACTATGAGGAATCGCAAGAGAAAATATGAGAGAGAACACTTTACTGAAATAGAAATGGACTTCTGAAAGAACAATATGCCAGACTTTAGTAGGACATTCAAGACTAAGTAGATACGATTCCCAAACCTCATCTTTAAGAACAAGGAAGGAGAGACAGTATGTGATGATATACGCAAAACAGCTGGATCTTGGCCAGATACTTCTGTACAGCTCATGAACTGTGAAGTGCTGTCTGAGATATTCAGTGATAACCAGAAAATACCAAATCTCTACTCAGAACCACAAACTATAAAAGAAGTGAGGAGCATCATAAATATCTTAAACAACAAAACAGCTTTTTATAGAAGATATAATCACTGCTGAACTTATGAAGTATTCTAATGAGAATACAATTATCAAACTGCTACATAAGTACAAGTAAGAGCTGCTTCCAGAAGGGTAGGCATCGGCAATAATACATCTGACACACATTGAAGAAGTTAAGTTGGATTGTAGGAATACAGAATAATACTGTTGATACCAGTGACCTATAGGATATTCTTGAAAGCATTGTTGAATGGAGCAGAAAAGGACTAAATCTACAAATTGGTGAATACCAAGGAGACTTAGTGCAGGTAATGGGCAGAACAGATTGTGAATCTGAAAAATCACATTTCAGAAGCAGGAGCAAAAGTTTTGTGCTCTCATTCATGGACTTGAAGAAAACCTGTAACTCAGTAGATTGATGAATGCTGTTCCAAACTTTGGAGGAGATGAGTTTGAATAGAATATATAGTGCACTGATTAAACAGACATTAAGCAACACAACATCCAACGTCAAGTTGAGAAACCTTAAAGATCAGAACCAGTCAGACAGGGAGGTACTCTATCCCCTTTCCTCTTTCACTGTTAACTGGTAAGCTGATCAGGGAATGGTGATGGGAAGTGAAAGGAGTGGGTGCTAGAAAAAAGAAATACAGGTAAACTGGCATTTGCAGACAATATTGTTGGATTCATTAGAAGAAGCAGTTATCAAACCATGCAACTACGGATATAAGCAGCTGCAGTAAGCCTACAGGCCTCTTCCTAGTAGAGACCGTGTATGACATGCAGCAAGGTAGCTAGGATTATTAATTTGAATTTGTCTTAGTTGTCACACTGCTGCCTCCCGGTGTCTGGTTGCTTGCTATAATCTGGTTTTGAACAAAGTTTGAAATGATGGATGCAACACTGAATTATTTAGCTTGACACCTTTTCACATTTATTGCCACATATCATCGTGATGATCAGCTTGTCAGCAAGAATTCGTAAAGTGATTTAATCACAGGTTAGCACGTCCCCTACACTAAGAAGTTGTGACAGTGGCAACCCGTTTTTGTTAGATCTTCTCCCTAAAGATATTACTGACACACAACAGAAAGTTGGATTTATATACAAATTAATGTCACATAAGAAGTGTTCAATTTTCACTATTTATAGACTATACTATTAACGAAACAACTAAAGTGACTGATATTCGCGCTAGCTATTGGCCATTGTCTCATGTTGACACTGAGATGTTCATAGGTTGGTGCCTGTGCTTCAACTGCTTGTGATGTTGCCCATTACTGACATTGATAGACACATGTAAGAATAAATTTCAAAATAATTGAGATACATGTTGATTATTGACAAAAGAAAGCACATTTAAAGGATGCCAATCTACACCAAGCAAAATAGTGTGTTCAACTATAGGCTGGATAATGAGAAAATTAACAAAATAGTAGCAACTATGTTGCAAATATAACGTACGCTCCTGAGAGGATTCATGGTGCCCAGTTTAAGTGTGCAGACTCCAATTCCCTGTCTGTGTCGAGTCAAATTCGTTTGCGGTCAATGACACTGTAGTATAACCAATGCTGGTTCCCATGCCTTGCTGAGTTGAAATACCGTCTCTCTGTTAATCAGGTTATTACTTGTACATATTTTGACTGCTTCTTTAATGATGAAGTCCCAGTTCGTGGACTTCTTTTAAGGAATGGAGCACTTTCCTTTCTTCAGTGTTGATGTTCTGCTTGGGTGTGGCCATCCTAGTTATGGTCCTGAAAGTCTCTGACCTTATTTCATCAGCAGTCTAACAAGAAAGGTAAGATACCTTGCTCAGTGGTGCTGATAAAATCCTTCATAGGCAAGGTATTTGTAGTGGACGCAAATGGTGATTTTTACCTGCAGACAAGAGAGATGATACTTTTCATTTGCGTGAAACATCTTACTTCGTCAAAATGATGGATTTACTGCAGGACTCAGCATATTGCTGTCTCCAGAAGGCTCCAGCGGATGCCATACAATGGAAGACATCTGTGCTCCTCAAATCCAGCCAGTTTCCTGAAAAATCTGAAAAAGAGCTTAAGAGTACAAGCGCCAGTTCCACCGTAACATTATGGGGCTGCCTACGATTCATAAGGAAGGGATTCTGCTTCACCCTATTGTGAGAAATATAGGAACCCCATCATATTACCTAGCAAAATATCAGGCTTCTTTTCTGAGCCCATTGTTAGGAAAATGTTAACATCACATTTGAATCTCGATCGATTTTAAACGACTGCTGAAGCCTCTCAAACCAGCTGACGTATTAGTGAGTTCTGATGTGTCTTTGTTCACATAAGTGGATCTGGCAGATTAATTACAACTAATGGAGCTAAGTTGGAGGAGGACATCTTACATTTTTGAAAACATGTACTTACCTCTACTTACTTTTTATATAATGAACAGTATTTTGAACAAATTGATGGTGTTGCAATGGGTAGCCTGTTGTCTCCCATGGTGGCTAACCTTTTTATGGAAGACTTCAAGGAAAAAGCACTAAGTCCGCAATGTTGAAACCTAAATGTTTCTGGAGATATGAAGACAACACCTTTGTAGTTTGGCCACATGTGGCAGCAATCATTCCTGCATTTCTGGAACACCTTAACTCCCTTCATCTGAGCATTAGCTTCACCATGGAAGTGGAGAAAAATGGAGAGTTCCTGTTCTTAGATGTCTTGGTCCACAGAAAAGAAGACATTTCTCTGGGTCACAGCGTGCTTCATAAAACAACTGCTGCTGACTTGAATCTATGAGCTGCCATCACCCAATTGATGCAGTGGTATATTATGGCTCTCTTTAATAGGTCAAGTGTTACCTCAGATGCAAAGGGCTATCAGCAGAGCTCAATCATCTTCACTCTGTGTTCTTACAAAGCATTTACTCTGGTAAACCGATTTGTAATGCATTTCAACCTGCATACACTAAAGCTGAAGAACAGCCAGAAGAAACTGAGAACTCCACGAGGACGGTTTTTCTACCCTATGTTGATGGTGTGTTCTTTAATATCGGCAGGCTGTTCAAGAAACATCAAATACTACATATCTTCTGCCCTCCAATGCGAATGCAAACAGTGCTGGTTTCTGTTAAAGACAGCCTACATCTAAGGAAACCAGGGATATAAAATAGCCTGTGCCAGTGTGGAAATCATACACTGACACACGTCTCACTGTTAAAACAAGGATGCATTGAACATAGACGTCACGCCAGAAAAGTTTGCTTTGGCTGAACATCGTCTTGACACGGGAGGTAGCATGAACTACTGAGAGACAAAGATCCTTTTGTTTGCTTCCATGTACTGGGGCTCAGCATTAAAGAAGCATTCAACATATGTACAAATAACGACCTGATGAACAGAGACATAGGATTTCAGCTCAGTAACACAAGGAAACCAGCATTGGTGGTACTAAGGCAGTGTCGGCTGCAAATGAATTTGAAGCAACATAGACAAGGATTCAGACGCTGCATACATAAAGGCGCTACAGTCTGGAACCGCACGACCGCTACGGTCGCAGGTTCGAATCCTGCCTCGGGCATGGATGTGTGTGATGTCCTTAGGTTAGTTAGGTTTAAGTAGTTCTGAGTTCTAGGGGACTTATGACCACAGCAGTTGAGTCCCATAGTGCTCAGAGCCATTTGAACCATTTTTTTGCATACATAAACTAGGTGCCAACACCCTGCCCATGCTCACACTGGGTCACAATTTGCAGCCGCAGAAGATGGCAAGCAGCTGTCTTGTTGAAATATTGTGCAACTTCCAGGACATTATCCATGCAACACCTTTGAACCAATGAAGCTACCATCTATTTGCTCTTTGTAAATCTGTATTCCACACATTCTGTAGATGTAGAAAATTTTGAATATCTTATAACAATTAATTTAAAAGATTAAACTAATTATTCCATTATAAATTCTGAAATTACACAGTGAGGAATTAAGTTCTCTGAAATAAGTCGTGTCACATAACTATAGCAAGTTTACTGCACACATAATGGGAAAAAAAGTGTTTAAGAAGTGCAATTGCAGCAAGTGGAGCCACCCTCCACATTGCTACTCCTCAAGTTCCTAGATGGATGACAATAGGAGGGGGTCGGGGGGGAATTCAGAAGATGGAGTGATTTGAATATCTAGGAGATTGGATAGAAACTGTTCTGGCAGAAAAAGAAGCACTGGGAGCAAGAGTAAACAAAATGAATCTAGCATAAGGCGAACTGTTAACATGTACAATAAAAATGGTTCAAATGGCTCTGAGCACTA
The DNA here is from genome assembly GCF_021461385.2 of Schistocerca piceifrons. Classification (NCBI taxonomy): domain Eukaryota; kingdom Metazoa; phylum Arthropoda; class Insecta; order Orthoptera; family Acrididae; genus Schistocerca; species Schistocerca piceifrons. The sequence continues at coordinate 84,106,267 of NC_060140.1, read as the reverse complement.
TGGGACTCAACTGCTGAGGTCATTAGTCCCCTAGAACTTAGAACTAGTTAAACCTAACTAACCTAAGGACATCACAAACATCCATGCCCGAGGCAGGATTCGAACCTGCGACCGTAGCGGTCTTGCGGTTCCAGACTGCAGCGCCTTTAACCGCACGGCCACTTCGGCCGGCCATGTACAATATGATGACTTGTTTCAACCAATGTAGAAATGAGACATTACTAGGCAGTGAGCTGTCCTGAAGTCATATCCATCAGAAAATCTGAACCTAGTAAGAACAGGAGTACATAAGAGACTAGAACTTGTAGAATGGAGGATATTGGGACCTCAAAGTACAAGAAATGGTGAATATAGAAGACAAGTGAAGAAAGAGCTACACTGTAGTAGCAAGTCATGGGATACTCCCCGATTTTATGTCAGACTTCCTCCTGCTAAAGTGCGCGTCATTTATGACGGCGGCCGAGTTTAGGTTCGTTCTGCGCCTCTGACGTCACAATACACAGTCAGCCAATGAACAGAGAACGACGTTGCCAGAGCTCGACCGCAGTGCAGAGCACGGACGAGTGTCTTCAGTTTTAGAAACGTTCAGTCATAAATTAAGTAATTGAACAAAAGCAATGTCTTGATAGCAGACTTTCTTTTATAGAAAGTTTGGAAAAAGCATTCTTTATACCAATTGCTTCATACTCTATTAATTAATTAAATCAAACAAGGAATAAGCCTCCTAATTCAGGGGATAGCAAGGAAAGGTGTTTGTATCATTCTCACTAACGGCTTTTTCGCAATAAAGAACAACAGTAATTGTTTATTTCCTATTGTACTTCGACGAAACGTGAGTAATTCATAATCATACCAACAGTGTTTGTTGGTATTAGGCGTGATATATGAAAGTCCTCCGGGAGAAATATTGAATGATGAGCTGAGTTAGTGTAATGGTCAGTGTGTGTGTGTGGCTGCTAAGCGCAAGGTTCTGAGTTCAAACCTTAATCGGTGATTAATATTTTCTTTATTTTAAAAACAATATCGAAGTGTCTTACTTCACGAATTTTGTTCGTTTGTAATTTTTTGAAATTTCTAGTGACAACTAATATCGACCATTCGGAAAGTATACGCTATGGACTTTTACCTCTGCAAACTCTTCAAAATTTCGTGCAATGGTTTACTACATCTAATGCTGCACAATAACTGCGTTGAACATCGAAACAAAATTATGTCATTTATGGGGGAGAAGGTAACAGTCAAGAAGATGTGTAAAGATCAAATTTTTGGGCCAAATACACTCCTGGAAATGGAAAAAAGAACACATTGACATCGGTGTGTCAGACCCACCATACTTGCTCCGGACACTGCGAGAGGACTGTACAAGCAATGATCACACGCACGGCACAGCGGACACACCAGGAACCGCGGTGTTGGCCGTCGAATGGCGCTAGCTGCGCAGCATTTGTGCACCGCCGCCGTCAGTGTCAGCCAGTTTGCCGTGGCATACGGAGCTCCATCGCAGTCTTTAACACTGGTAGCATGCCGCGACAGCGTGGACGTGAACCGTATGTGCAGTTGACGGACTTTGAGCGAGGGCGTATAGTGGGCATGCGGGAGGCCGGGTGGACGTACCGCCGAATTGCTCAACACGTGGGGCGTGAGGTCTCCACAGTACATCGATGTTGTCGCCAGTGGTTGGCGGAAGGTGCACGTGCCCGTCGACCTGGGACCGGACCGCAGCGACGCACGGATGCACGCCAAGACCGTAGGATCCTACGCAGTGCCGTAGGGGACCGCACCGCCACTTCCCAGCAAATTAGGGACACTGTTGCTCCTGGGGTATCGGCGAGGACCATTCGCAACCGTCTCCATGAAGCTGGGCTACGGTCCCGCACACCGTTAGGCCGTCTTCCGCTCACGCCCCAACATCGTGCAGCCCGCCTCCAGTGGTGTCGCGACAGGCGTGAATGGAAGGACGAATGGAGACGTGTCGTCTTCAGCGATGAGAGTCGCTTCTGCCTTGGTGCCAATGATGGTCGTATGCGTGTTTGGCGCCGTGCAGGTGAGCGCCACAATCAGGACTGCATACGACCGAGGCACACAGGGCCAACACCCGGCATCATGGTGTGGGGAGCGATCTCCTACACTGGCCGTACACCACTGGTGATCGTCGAGGGGACACTGAATAGTGCACGGTACATCCAAACCGTCATCGAACCCATCGTTCTACCATTCCTAGACCGGCAAGGGAACTTGCTGTTCCAACAGGACAATGCACGTCCGCATGTATCCCGTGCCACCCAACGTGCTCTAGAAGGTGTAAGTCAACTACCCTGGCCAGCAAGATCTCCGGATCTGTCCCCCATTGAGCATGTTTGGGACTGGATGAAGTGTCGTCTCACGCGGTCTGCACGTCCAGCACGAACGCTGGTCCAACTGAGGCGCCAGGTGGAAATGGCATGGCAAGCCGTTCCACAGGACTACATCCAGCATCTCTACGATCGTCTCCATGGGAGAATAGCAGCCTGCATTGCTGCGAAACGTGGATATACACTGTACTAGTGCCGACATTGTGCATGCTCTGTTGCCTGTGTCTATGTGCCTGTGGTTCTGTCAGTGTGATCATGTGATGTATCGGACTCCAGGAATGTGTCAATAAAGTTTCCCCTTCCTGGGACAATGAATTCACGGTGTTCTTATTTCAATTTCCAGGAGTGTAGTTTTTGTGAAATCGAGTGTCAAAGCAGTCGAAACATCGTGTGTCTGCACAGGCGAGCAGTGCAATGATGACAAAATCGCGCACATCGCGGAATGCTGGGAGCACGTCTCTGTAGCAGCGAAAGGGTTAATGCAGCCATGGTGGATTTACTTCATAAACTGCGCGCTCCCCGCTAAACGTAAGTTTGCGAACTATGCTATGGCGCTGCTTCTCTTGGCGCGTACAACTGACAACGCAGCAATCTCCCGCGACTGGGCGGGCATGCGCGAACCGCCAAGATAAAAGAATTGCAGCACTTTACTTGGCAAGGACTGAACAAGTTGTTGGAATACTGAGCCATGCTTCTTCTATAACTGTCCATAATTGTGAAAGTGTTGCTGGTGCAGAATTTTGAGCACGAACTCACGTCTCGCTTATGTCCCATAAATATTCAATAGGATTCATGTCGGGTGATTTGGGTGACCAAATCGATCACTCGAGTTGTCAAGAATGTTCTTCAAACTAGTTGCGAACAATTGCGGTCTGGTGGCATGGCATTTTGTCATCCATAAAAACTCCAACATTATTTGGAAGCCGGCCGGGTTCTAGGCGCTACAGTCTGGAACTGCACAACCTCTACGGTCGCAGGGTCGAATCCTGCCTTGGGCATGGATGTGTGTGATGTCCTTAGGTTAGTTAGGTTTAAGTAGTTCTAAGTTCTAGGGGACTGATGACCTCTGAAGTTAAGTCCCATAGTGCTCAGACCCATTTGAACCATTTTATTCGGAAACATGAAGTCAAGAATGGTTGGAAATGGTATCCAAGTAGCTGAACATAACCATTTACAGTCAGTGATCGGTTCAGTTTGACCAGAGGACCCAATCCATTCCATGTAAGCACAGCCTATTCCATTATACAGGAACTACCAACCTGCATAGTGCCTTGTTCACAACTTGGGTCCATGGCTTCGTGAAATCTGCACCACACTCAAATCCTACCATCAACTGTTATCAACAGAAATAAGGACTTATCTGACCGAGCCACGGTTTTCCAGTCCTACAGAATCCAACTGAAATGCTCATGAACCCAGGAGAGGTACTGTGAGTGATGAGCTGTTAGCAAAGGAACTTGGGTCAGTCGTCTGCTGCCATAGCCCATAGCTGTTTTGCTGCACTGTCCTAATGGACACATGTGACATATGTCCTACATTGATTTCTGTGGTTATTTCACACAGCGTTACTTGTCTCTCAGCACTGACAACTCTACGCAAACACCACTGCTCAGTTGTTAAGAGAAGACCATCAGCCACTGCATTTTCTGTGGTGAGAGGTAATTCATGAAATTTGGTTTTCTTGACATCCTCCTAATACTGTGGCGATCTGAATATTGAATTCCCTAACGATTTCCAAATGGAATGTTCCATGCATCTAGCTCCAACTAACATTCCGCATTCTAAGACTACACTCCTGGAAATTGAAATAAGAACACCGTGAATTCATTGTCCCAGGAAGGGGAAACTTTATTGACACATTCCTGGGGTCAGATACATCACATGATCACACTGTCAGAACCACAGTCACATAGACACAGGCAACAGAGCATGCACAATGTCGGCACTAGTACAGTGTATATCCACCTTTCGCAGCAATGCAGGCTGCTATTCTCCCACGGAGACGATCGTAGAGATGCTGGATGTAGTCCTGTGGAACGGCTTGCCATGCCATTTCCACCTGGCGCCTCAGTTGGACCAGCGTTCGTGCTGGACGTGCAGACCGCGTGAGACGACGCTTCATTCAGTCCCAAACATGCTCAATGGGGGACAGATCCGGAGATCTTGCTGGCCAGGGTAGTTGACGTACACCTTCTAGAGCACGTTGGGTGGCACGGGATACATGCGGACGTGCATTGTCCTGTTGGAACAGCAAGTTCCCTTGCCGGTCTAGGAATGGTAGAACGATGGGTTCGATGACGGTTTGGATGTACCGTGCACTATTCAGTGTCCCCTCGACGATCACCAGTGGTGTACGGCCAGTGTAGGAGATCGCTTCCCACACCATGATGCCGGGTGTTGGCCCTGTGTGCCTCGGTCGTATGCAGTCCTGATTGTGGCGCTCACCTGCACGGCGCCAAACACGCATACGACCATCATTGGCACCAAGGCAGAAGCGACTCTCATCGCTGAAGACGACACGTCTCCATTCGTCCCTCCATTCACGCCTGTCGCGACACCACTGGAGGCGGGCTGCACGATGTTGGGGCGTGAGCGGAAGACGGCCTAACGGTGTGCGGGACCGTAGCCCAGCTTCATGGAGACGGTTGCGAATGGTCCTCGCCGATATCCCAGGAGCAACAGTGTCCCTAATTTGCTGGGAAGTGGCGGTGCGGTCCCCTACGGCACTGCGTAGGATCCTACGGTCTTGGCGTGCATCCGTGCGTCGCTGCGGTCCGGTCCCAGGTCGACGGGCACGTGCACCTTCCGCCGACCACTGGCGACAACATCGATGTACTGTGGAGACCTCACGCCCCACGTGTTGAGCAATTCGGCGGTACGTCCACCCGGCCTCCCGCATGCCCACTATACGCCCTCGCTCAAAGTCCGTCAACTGCACATACGGTTCACGACCACGCTGTCGCGGCATGCTACCAGTGTTAAAGACTGCGATGGAGCTCCGTATGCCACGGCAAACTGGCTGACACTGACGGCGGCGGTGCACAAATGCTGCGCAGCTAGCGCCATTCGACGGCCAACATCGCGGTTCCTGGTGTGTCCGCTGTGCCGTGCGTGTGATCATTGCTTGTACAGCCCTCTCGCAGTGTCCGGAGCAAGTATGGTGGGTCTGACACACCGGTGTCAATGTGTTCTTTTTTCCATTTCCAGGAGTGTATTAATTCCTATCATGTGGTTGTAATCACGTTGGAAACATCTTCACATGAATTACCTGTGTGCTAATGGCGCTCTGCCAGCACATTGACCTTTTATATCTTATGTACATGATACTGCTGCCGTGACTTCTGTCGCGTCAGTACATGTAGCCAGATAAAGAGGATCTTGGACACTATCAGGAAAATAAGGATCATGTTCTTTGGATATATCCGTAGAAGAGACCAGGGAGACTGATGTATCAGACAGCAGATTCTTGTGAAAAAGAGAACCAGAATATGTGGTATCCAAGAGAAGGGATGTTGCAAGTCTTGCTGTGCATAAGGCTTGCAGCTAAATTTCATGGTCTTGTTGTGGAGGAAACGCATTGACAGGGCTCCTACATTCAGTGTATTTCATTTTCATAATTAGTGCTTCGAAATTACAGGAATCACAAGAAACATGAAAATATAGTCAACATAGCTGGAGGAAACAATTCATTGACACACTGAGAGCAAGAGTATCAGTAAGTGTTAACAGAATAATCTAAAATATAACACCCAAAACGATGGAACGTCTGTGCAATGCAGCAAGGAATAAACGCATCAGTGCTCCTAGCAGTGTGTGTGTGAACTCAGTTGACACATAGTAAGCAGCCAGCCAATTGCATGATGGTAGCTGCATGACCACTTGTCACCCCACAGTCCCTACCCTATGGGGAAGTGGAGCATCGTCTTCATTAGTTGCCTCAGGCGCCGGCCTTGAGTTGTATAGCATGTGCATCAGGTGTCTCGGCTATGTCTGACATTGCATCTGCATACAGGGATTGCGAGAGGTGACTGTCTGCTGTTGGACAATAGTGTTGATCGGTGTAGGGGCAAGTGATCATCTTAGATTAGCACTGGTTTCATTCAGTCAATAGACCCAGTGTATCTCTTGCTCTTAACCAAAATATCCATTGTCTTGTATTGTCTCACTGCTACACGATATGGTCCAATATATTGTGGCATGAGTACAGGTTTGACACCATCTTTTCGCAGCATGATGTGTGTGCCGCACTTCAGCTCTATATGGATGGACGTTTGCTGCATGCCATGTTGTGACGTTGGTTGCGGTTGCATATGCGAGATCCATTCTCTCAAATGTGCTATGAACTGCAGTGATTGTGATATGTCCCATTTCAAGGCACCTTGATTGACAAACTCAATTGGCAACCACAGCGTTCCCCCACAGACCAATTGAGCAGATGATGCGTTGAGGTCTGACTTGCTTGTGGGGCATAGGCCAAGCAGAACTAATGGTAGAGGCATCGTCCACTTAGATTCATGACACATGAGGGTGGCTTTCAGGGACTGGCGCCACTGCTCAGCCATGACATTACTGGCTGGATGATAACTCATTATGTAATGTGATCCACTGCAAAACTTGCTGAGTTGTGTAAACAAATCGATCTCAAATTAGTGTCCTCTGTCAGGTGTTTTATGTAGTGGACATCCAAAGCAAGTTACCCAGTTGGACATAAATGCAGCTGGCAGCACCTTGGTGGAGATGTTATCTGCAGGGATAACTTCTGACCAGCATGTGAATCTATCAACAATGGTTAGCAAATTTTGTTGACCTTCTGATGGTAGTAGCGGTCCCATGGCATCAGTTTGTATGTGGCCAAACCTCTCAGTCATGTACAAGATTTGCCTACTGGCAGTAAACATGATGTGAAACTTTGCTGTGTTGACAATTCACGCATGCACAAGACCACTGATGGCAATCCTTTTTTATCCCAAGTCATATGTAATGGTTAGAGCATCATTGCTGTTACTCAGGGTTGATCAAAAATGGGCGGGCTGTGAAATAATCATTTGTGCAGTTCTGCAGGAACAAACAGGTGAGTTTTTCCGTTGGAGGGGGAGGAGGAGGAGATAAGTGTTTAATGTCCCATTAACAATGGGGTCATTAGAGATGGAGCACAAGCTCAGATTAGGGAAGGATGGGGAAGGAAATTGGCCATGCCCTTTCAAAGGAACCATCCCAGCATTTGCCTGAAGTGATTTATTGAAATCACGGGAAACCTAAATCAGGCTGGCCGGAGATGGTTTTGAACCATAGTTCTCCCGAATGCAAGTCCTGTGTGCTAACCACTGTGCCACCTTTACGGTTGTAGGTGTCACAGTACTCCTTAGTGTTTGCCTCTGGTATGAGAATGAGCATGTGCTGCAGATCTGCCATAGTACTGTTTAGGCAATCTTGGAGTTCTTGGTTGGATTGCTGTGCTTGAGCCAGGTCGATTGTCTCTGTGTTCGTGTCGATGTGCAACAAACAGTCTGCCACTACATTGTTCAATCCCGAGGTATGCTTAATGTTGAAGGAAAACTAAGGAATAAATTCCAACTGATTTAAGTGCCTCAGAGGTGCTGCTGTTTTGGCAGAAGGCGAAGGTCAGAGGTTTGTGGTCCATGTACATTGTGAATACTCTTGTCTCCAGCTGCAGATGGAAATATTTCATAGACACATAGACTGCCAACAATTCTCAGTTAGTTATATGTGCTCGAGACAATTCCTGAGAGATAAAAGCAAGGGGTTGCCAAGCCTCATTAACATTCTGTTGCAGTGCTATGTCAATGGGTACCTGCCAAGCATCGACTACTGGTGCAAAGGGGGTATCTAAAGCAGGATGAGAGGGAAATGGCCTCAGTTATGCTCTTCTTAGCAGTCTTGATGGCGCCTACCATTTCTGTGCCCACTGCCTTTTGTTTTCGAACAAGCCAGAGCTGCTGTAAATGGTTCTTGAAGTTCTGCTGCATGTGGCAGATGGCAGCAGTAGGAATTGAGCACTCCAAGAAACCTGCACCATTCTTTCACTTTCTTTTGGCGAGGAACATTCAAACTGGCTTCAGCTTTCTCTGGCAGAGGGTGTGGTTCCTACAACGAAATAAAGTGACCCAAAAACGTTATCTCTGCTTGTCCAAACATGCACTTAGAGATGTTCAAAATAATGCCGTATGCGTGTAGGTGCTCGATAGCCTCAGTGACGTGCTGCTCATGTTCCTCTGGCATTGCTGAGAATAGAGGCAATTCATCAAGGGAGGCGAAACGACATGGTAATTCTCGTAACATTGACTCAATGAATTGTTTCCGTGTTTATGCAGCACTCCTCAGGCTGAAAGTCATGAAGAAGATCTCAAACAAACCAAAAAGTGTTACAATGGCCATCTTTGGAACGTGGTTTTCAGCAACCAAGATTTGTGTGTATGCTTTGGCACAATCTAACATGCTAAATACCTGTTTTCCACACAATGCGTGGTTATAGTTTCGTAGCAGAGGTACCGGGTAATGGTCTGGGATCGTTCTTGCATTTAAAGCATGGAAGTTGCTGTATGGTGGCCATGGAGTATTCTGCATTCTTTGGGATGAACTGCGAAGATGACGACCAGAGCCCTTTAGATGGGCGGATGATACCAGAGATTAGCATAGTGTCAATCTCTGACTTAGCAATTGTGTACACGTCAGGAGCTAATTGTCTGGGCCTGCATGAAGTCAGAGGTCCTTCTGTAGTGCATGGTATCATGATGTACCTGTGGGGAGTCCCTGCTGGCCTTGTGAGAGCAGGGAAGTGGTTGGGCAGCCTGATTCACCTTAGCGTTGTATGTGACAGTGTGACGCAGGTTCAGATGTCCACTAATTATAACAACTGACAGAGGATGCTAATTTTAGTCCAATATGTTTACGCAACTGAGCAAGTTTTGTGATGGACAGAGCAGTGATGGTGTCCAGCAGCCGAGCATTGCTGATGTTGGCAATCAGGCAGTAACGTGCCAAGAGGTCTGCGCTGATGATAGACTCCATCACATTTGCAATTACAAAGTTCCATATCAAAGCCCCCCCAATGAACCATGGACCTTGCCGTTGGTGGGGAGGCTTGCGTGCCTCAGCGATACAGATAGCCGTACCGTAGGTGCAACCACAACGGAGGGGTATCTGTTGAGAGGCCAGACAAACGTGTGGTTCCTGAAGAGGGGCAGCAGCCTTTTCAGTAGTTGCAAGGGCAACAGTCTGGATGATTGACTGATCTGGCCTTGTAACAATAACCAAAACGGCCTTGCTGTGCTGGTACTGCGAACGGCTGAAAGCAAGGGGAAACTACAGCCGTAATTTTTCCCGAGGGCATGCAGCTTTACTGTATGATTAAATGATGATGGCGTCCTCTTGGGTAAAATATTCCGGAGGTAAAATAGTCCCCCATTCGGATCTCCGGGTGGGGACTACTCAAGAGGATGTCGTTATCAGGAGAAAGAAAACTGGCGTTCTACGGATCGGAGCGTGGAATGTCAGATCCCTTAATCGGGCAGGTAGGTTAGAAAATTTAAAAAGGGAAATGGATAGGTTGAAGTTAGATATAGTGGGAATTAGTGAAGTTCGGTGGCAGGAGGAACAAGACTTCTGGTCAGGTGACTACAGGGTTATAAACACAAAATCAAATAGGGGTAATGCAGGAGTAGGTTTAATAATGAATAGGAAAATAGGAATGCGGGTAAGCTACTACAAACAGCATAGTGAACGCATTATTGTGGCCAAGATAGATACGAAGCCCACACCTACTACCGTAGTACAAGTTTATATGCCAACTAGCTCTGCAGATGACGAAGAAATTGAAGAAATGTATGATGAAATAAAAGAAATTATTCAGATTGTGAAGGGAGACGAAAATTTAATAGTCATGGGTGACTGGAATTCGAGTGTAGGAAAAGGGAGGGAAGGAAACATAGTAGGTGAATATGGATTGGGGGACAGAAATGAAAGAGGAAGCCGCCTGGTAGAATTTTGCACAGAGCACAACATAATCATAACTAACACTTGGTTTAAGAATCATGAAAGAAGGTTGTATACATGGAAGAACCCTGGAGATACTAAAAGGTATCAGATAGATTATATAATGGTAAGACAGAGATTTAGGAACCAGGTTTTAAATTGTAAGACATTTCCAGGGGCAGATGTGGACTCTGACCACAATCTATTGGTTATGACCTGTAGATTAAAACTGAAGAAACTGCAAAAAGGTGGGAATTTAAGGAGATGGGACCTGGATAAACTAAAAGAACCGGAGGTTGTACAGAGATTCAGGGAGAGCATAAGGGAGCAATTGACAGGAATGGGGGAAATAAATACAGTAGAAGAAGAATGGGTAGCTTTGAGGGATGAAGTAGTGAAGGCAGCAGAGGATCAAGTAGGTAAAAAGACGAGGGCTAGTAGAAATCCTTGGGTAACAGAAGAAATATTGAATTTAATTGACGAAAGGAGAAAATATAAAAATGCAGTAAGTGAAACAGGCAGAAAGGAATACAAACGTCTCAAAAATGAGATCGACAGGAAGTGCAAAATGGCTAAGCAGGGATGGCTAGAGGACAAATGTAAGGATGTAGAGGCCTATCTCACTAGGGGTAAGATAGATACCGCCTACAGGAAAATTAAAGAGACCTTTGGAGATAAGAGAACGACTTGTATGAATATCAAGAGCTCAGATGGAAACCCAGTTCTAAGCAAAGAAGGGAAAGCAGAAAGGTGGAAGGAGTATATAGAGGGTCTATACAAGGGCGATGTACTTGAGGACAATAATATGGAAATGGAAGAGGATGTAGATGAAGATGAAATGGGAGATATGATACTGCGTGAAGAGTTTGACAGAGCACTGAAAGACCTGAGTCGAAACAAGGCCCCCGGAGTAGACAATATTCCATTGGGACTACTGACGGCCGTGGGAGAGCCAGTCCTGACAAAACTCTACCATCTGGTGAGCAAGATGTATGAAACAGGCGAAATACCCTCAGACTTCAAGAAGAATATAATAATTCCAATCCCAAAGAAAGCAGGTGTTGACAGATGTGAAAATTACCGAACTATCAGCTTAATAAGTCACAGCTGCAAAATACTAACACGAATTCTTTACAGACGAATGGAAAAACTAGTAGAAGCCAACCTCGGGGAAGATCAGTTTGGATTCCGTAGAAATGTTGGAACACGTGAGGCAATACTGACCTTACGACTTATCTTAGAAGAAAGATTAAGGAAAGGCAAACCTACGTTTCTAGCATTTGTAGACTTAGAGAAAGCTTTTGACAATGTTGACTGGAATACTCTCTTTCAAATTCTAAAGGTGGCAGGGGTAAAATACAGGGAGCGAAAGGCTATTTACAATTTGTACAGAAACCAGATGGCAGTTATAAGAGTTGAGGGACAAGAAAGGGAAGCAGTGGTTGGGAAGGGAGTAAGACAGGGTTGTAGCCTCTCCCCGATGTTGTTCAATCTGTATATTGAGCAAGCAGTAAAGGAAACAAAAGAAAAATTCGGAGTAGGTATTAAAATTCATGGAGAAGAAATAAAAACTTTGAGGTTCGCCGATGACATTGTAATTCTGTCAGAGACAGCAAAGGACTTGGAAGAGCAGTTGAATGGAATGGACAGTGTCTTGAAAGGAGGATATAAGATGAACATCAACAAAAGCAAAACAAGGATAATGGAATGTAGTCTAATTAAGTCGGGTGATGCTGAGGGAATTAGATTAGGAAATGAGGCACTTAAAGTAGTAAAGGAGTTTTGCTATTTGGGGAGCAAAATAACTGATGATGGTCGAAGTAGAGAGGATATAAAATGTAGGCTGGCAATGGCAAGGAAAGCGTTTCTGAAGAAGAGAAATTTGTTAACATCCAGTATTGATTTAAGTGTCAGGAAGTCATTTCTGAAAGTATTTGTATGGAGTGTAGCCATGTATGGAAGTGAAACATGGACGATAAATAGTTTGGACAAGAAGAGAATAGAAGCTTTCGAAATGTGGTGCTACAGAAGAATGCTGAGGATTAGATGGGTAGATCACATAACTAATGAGGAAGTATTGAATAGGATTGGGGAGAAGAGAAGTTTGTGGCACAACTTGACCAGAAGAAGGGATCGGTTGGTAGGACATGTTCTGAGGCATCAAGGGATCACCAATTTAGTATTGGAGGGCAGCGTGGAGGGTAAAAATCGTAGAGGGAGACCAAGAGATGAATACACTAAGCAGATTCAGAAGGATGTAGGTTGCAGTAGGTACTGGGAGATGAAAAAGCTTGCACAGGATAGAGTAGCATGGGGAGCTGCATCAAACCAGTCTCAGGACTGAAGACCACAACAACAACAACAACAACATATCAAAGCACACCATACTTAGGTCCAGCACAAATTCTGCTTGCTGTACATCATGATAACAGGGCTGTTAGCAGCCGACAGTTGAAACATGGTAGCCATGCGATATTTGTGTAGCTTGTTCCATGACAGAACTCTGAGATCAGATCCTGTATCTATCAAAACCATTTGCCTTGAGCTCTATATTAATTGGTGTACAGAAGGATGAACTGGTGTAGCTACCTCTGACAAGTTTCTGTTATTCAATGCGATGTTCTTGATGCTTGTAAATCGTATTCTGGACCACAAATAACGACGAGGTCACCACTATGACAAATCTTGCTGTGCGCGAGACTTGCGGCTAAATTTCATGTTTTTGTTGTGGAAGAATGGCGTTCAGGTGGCTCCTACATTCAGCACACTTTATTTCCGTAATTAGAATGCTTCCAAATTACAGGAACAACAAGAACCATGAAAATAGGATTAACTTAACTGGAGGAAACAATTCATTGACATACGCTAAGAGCAAGAGTCTCAATAAGCAGTCAACAACAGGATAATCTAAAACGTAACACTCTAAACAATGGAATGTCTGCACGCCATGGCAAGGAGTAACCACATGTCAGTGCTCCTAGTGGCCACCATATGAACTCAGTTGACACGTAGTAATGCCATGGATGTAAAAAAAGAAGGGAGGTGACATTATATGACAAACTTGAAACCGATGTCCGCCATCTTAACTATCCCAAAACATTATGTTCGCCGCATTCATTCCTCCATGATTCGCCACTTTCATTCTTCCTGGGACATCACTTTGATGTGCCTGTACCCAGTTTCGACCGTTTGGATGCTTTGATTGTGTGAAAACGTTGTTGTTTCATCAAAAATGTCAGCTTGCGTTGTTTACAGATGTACTAATTGATCCTTTCATAATCTAAAGTTTAAAGAAACAATATTTCGTTCGTGAGCGGAGCAATGAAAGCAATATTTTCTTTTGTATACGTGAATCATTGTTGCACAGTTTACTTTTATTGTAATGCTTTCATTTCTATCATTTGACTTTAGATTTGTCTTGCTTTACCCAGCGTCTCTTCTTTCCTGTTTTTTTCGTTGCCTTTCAACTCTCAAATGCTCCGACATCCGAGTCACACTGGTCTTGCCCCTCACAACACACGGCTACGTTAGCACGCTGATTGTTGAGGCAGCATTGATGCCCTAAATTTCTCTCGCCAATAGTAATTATTCATTGTTGACATTTTCTCCCCCTTTTTAAAAATATCCTGGTTAGAACAGCTGGAGACAGCAGTGATGTGTGCGTGAGTTTTCTGTGTACGATTGTATGAGCATGTTTGTGTGCTGTAATCCCTTTCTCAGGAAGGCTTTGATTGAAAATTTATGTGAACTCTCTTTTCGTCGTGCCTGCCTTGTGTTTGGCGTGTGAGTAGCAATCTATCCATTTCACAGTATAGTTATTCTGTCATGAAGTGGGTTGTAAATAATCCACTGGACTCCAACAGGATCAATGATTTACATAATTACAATACTAGAAGAAAATAATGACATTCATTATGACACACAGCTTTTGTCTAGAGCACAAACAGGGTTCACAATTCTGGAACTAAAAGTTTTTTTCACTTGCCTGACACACACAGCAAAGTAAAATTTGAAACTAAATTGAAAACTTTGATAACTCCTCCTATTCCTCAGAAGATTATCTATTGCTGTAATGAGTAAATAAAAAAAATTACTAAAATGTCTGTCTTTAATTAAAAAATGTAAAAACTAATAAATGATCACCAAAGAGGCATATTTACAAAAAAAAGTAATCCATGTCATTATATAATAACTTGTTCCATACCATTATGACTTCTTGTGTAAATGATATATGGAACATTTAACTAAGTAACTAATTATTGGTATACCACAAAGCATGGTATAGACTTATATACTTTGAAAACCTCAAAATGAAATTCAAAAGTAAAATCAAGCAGATGATCAAAGTTAGACGTGCATTCCAATTCTGTTATGTTTGGTTATTCCTGAAAAACTGACAGAGCTACTGCCGAGAAATATTCTGGGAAACAAAGCAAATAGGCTGCTGTTGGAAATGTAGGCCCAAATACTACACAGGTTAGGCTGTCATTACTAATAAGTTATTCTCTTACACGTTAAAGTCAAATGTCCGAGACCATTCCCTTAGCTACATTTACAGCATTCCACAATGCTAGAAGATGTTTAAAAGAATTCATAGTTTTCTTTTTACCCTATAAGCTGCTATTATTGGCACCATACTGAATGGCGCATAGATAAGATTTCAAAGTGAGACTACTACATTGAGAATCTAACAAAACAAGAGCAGTTGTGTTTCTTTGACATTTCAATAATCATCCACTTTGTTGACATGCACAAGATACGATAGCATGCCTTGCTTCTTTCCTCATTGCACACGTCTGTAGCAAAGAGCATGTAGGTAAGTTTTTTTGCAAACATTAACACTAAAAATGTTGTGCATACAAGTTGAAAGCTGGAAATTTAATTAAGAAAACAAACATTGGTTTCACAGTTCCCGTTTCACTTCCTATCGACACAAATATAGTAAAGTGGAATTAAATAGATTACTAAAGCATGCTTTACACATCACTTCCTTCTGTTTCTGTTTGTCCGAAATACAGCAGCAAAAACAATTTATGTCAATGAGGCAGAATGTGGCGTACCGTATTACTAGGGCAAATAAGCATTTAAGAACAGAAAAATTTTCGAAATTGCCTTCGTGGGACGGTATTCATATAAGCTCTATAGCTTCTACTTTTTAAAACAGTTGTTGCGCGCACGCATCAGAAATAATGAACAAGTAGCAATTGTGAACAGTAGTCGGCTAACATTTCAGGTCCTTAAAATGGCGGCAGGCCCCGCCCTTTCTGGCTTCAAAATAAAATGCGACATAGATTGGTGGAGATCTACAGCAGGGTTGCCAACCATAAAATTTTTTCCTCGTACATAAACAATTAAAAATTTAGTATTTTGGTTTTCAAACCTTGTACATTAATCAAGCATTTAAAATGTTATAAAACAAAGAAAGACATTAAATGAGTGTGAATTTAGTAGGCATTTGTTAATTTAAAAATTCTTAACTAAGCAAATAAAATGTTACAGTGGCCATATTTTCTAGACCCAAATTCTGGACACATTACTCGTGTCGGCTGTTTGGGCCATGGAGTGTGTGTGTGTGGGGGGGGGGGGGGGGGGATGATGAGACAAGACAAGATGTACTGGAATGTATGAATGCTCAATACCGATTAACAACTATGATATAATTTTGTTTCCCTCTCGGAAGTAACAAGCACATTACACATTGAGGTTTGCCCATTAACAAATAATTTCAGCACAAGATATAACAATTAGGTGATAATTCATTAGTTTATAAAATTACACAGGTACATGATATATAGTTATATATGATTATTATTTAGACGATCTTTAAGGCACTTTAGTTAACTTTGTTGTTAGCTGACGGGAATATGTTCCCCTCTCGCTGGCGGGAAAAACCTCTTGGTTGCTTTGGGAAATGTTTGGTGACGAAACGTTTTTCGTTCCTCGTCTGCCATTAGAAGTGCGGCTTAGGCTAGATCACTCAACTGTGGCGCCATCTAACCTACATTTGCATACAACTATGAATTCTTTTGTGGTATTTTCTAGTTTATGTCTCCAATAATAATAGCAGGTACATCCGCAGCCTCATTGACATCGTTCTTATTTGTGTTACCATATAATTTTTCCCTAGTCATACGGCTGTACATGTGTTTTGTCGGTTCAAAATTGACGCAATTTCCAGTACGTGCTGGTCCTTCTATGCTCTCTGCAGCAAGAAGTGTCCCATTCACACTTTCCACAGTTAGCCGATATCTGATATCTGTTTTTATCAAATTAACCTTACTGAAAACACGCTCGCAGTCAGCATTTGTATGAGGTAGGGACAGTGCAGTTAGAGTGAAAAGAGCCAGCACAGAAAAATCTTCAGTTTTCAGTAAAAGATCCCAAAACTTATCTGGCTCATAATTTAATTCAATTCTTCGGGATACTGAGCTTGTGCATTTGGCAGTCGTTTCCATTGATAGTCTATTATTTGTTTTTTGTGTGATCATCTGGTGCAATTATAAGCGGAACCAAATAAACAAGAGGCATTAGTGTTGGGAAACGGCTCCTGAATTTGTGAGAGAGCGATGAGTCTGGTTTGAAAACTTATAACTCTGACAAGATAGGGTCCTCCATGTTATATCCTTTTTTTTATTTCTGTGGCAGCAATTTTCTAGAAATGTTTGCAACATGAGAATTGTTCAATATCTGCAGGGTGCCTGATCACATCTGGATGTTTTAGGAGCTTGTACACTTTGATGCGAAGATACAGTCCAGTGTTATGTAGTTGATGTCGGTGACTTTCGGGGTCTCATGGCATATTCATGTTGTAAATAACCCAAAAGGATTTCCTGGTAGAGTTCACGTATTTTCTCAAGTAGATTGTGAATAACTGCTTTCTCGTTTTTAATTCCAGGTTGACTTTATTAAATAAAGAGAGGGTCCTTTCAAGGAAACAAAAATAAAGTTTGTAGAATGGGTTGCTGAGTTTTTCAGAAATAAATACGGTCAGATTTCGCACATCGGCTCTGGCTTTATGTACACGATTTGTAGCGAAATCGATAAAAAATACACGTAGGACTTACAACTGCTCTAATATTCTTTCAGCCACTGCTGACAATGAAAGCCATCTTGTCTGAAATAGCTTACGAATTTTGTGGGGTTCCACTTCAACAAATGACTGGAAGTTACGAAAATGAAACTGGCGTTTATAACTGTGTTTAAAAAAGTTACAAATATCACGAGCTAGTTGCTCTACACTTTCAGGTAACTGATTACATGCCTCGCTGGCACACAAATGAGTTGAGTGACAAACATATTTCAATATTGAGATTCCTTTAAAACCACGTTGTAATCTAGTTTTTACGGACTCGTTTTCGCCCATTATGGCGTTACACCCATCTGAGCCAAAGCCTATAACACTTTCCGCTGGGACTTTGTAGTTAGTGAATGAATCGATAAGAGATCTATAGAAAATCAAGGCACTGGCTGTGGGAATATCATCAGGATCAGTTCTTTTCTTAAAACTTTGTGCAACTCCCAAAATGTGCTACATATTGTTTGAGCTTCTTGATCAAAATAGCGTACCACAACACAAGCAGTTTGACCGTTGAAATGCCGGCTGTCTCGTCCGTCATGACCGAAAATTTATTTTTTTGTAGTTTTTGGGCTAATTCTGCTTTATGACCTTCTCCAAGAACGTTCTTTACCACTGCTGTTACTTCAATTTGTTTAAGCTCTATTTCCTTAATTAATTTAGAATCCGTCACAACATCTTTTAATATAGGTATCAAATGGTCAGCACCCGAAAATGCAATGTTATGCTCTGCAAAAAAAGTAGCGAGTTTAATTTCTGCACGTGATTTTTCTTTATTTTGTGTAGTTACACTTTTTTTGGAATTTAATGTTTGCGTTTTTACACAAGAACAGGTTTGTTATTTTTTTTGGTACTAACGTGAGTCTTCAAATTAGATACTTCAGCTACCATCGATGTTCCCCGGCAAAATGCACGGTTACTTTTAGTTGAATCATTGGTGTCTGGCAAAAGCCAGTCTTTAAAGCCGGATCCTTTAACCACTGATGTCTAAAATTTTGAGAACGGTGATGCGATGATGGTGTTAACTTCCTTTTTTCTTGTCAAGCCGCCCTTTTTGGGTATTCATCTTGGTGGAGTAAGAATACACGAACGGTTACTGTCTTCCTCACAATCACACATAATTATAGGTAAATATGTAGCACAAACAACTACACAAGAGAGACAATACTACACGTAAAGAACAGAGAAAAGTAGATCTACATATGGCGAGGCGGGCTATTGTCAGTGCAGGAAACACACCTGCGCTGAACTATTGGTGCAGTGTGAGCTCAGAGCGCTGTAACGATCGCCTGATTTCGTTAAAGACCGTTGCATATGTGTTCATGCTCAAATGTGTGGGTATGTCATTGTGAAATACCTACTGAAATAATACCGCCGCGCCGCCCGGTGTGGCCGTGCGGTTCTAGACGCTTCAGTCTGGAACCGCGTGACCGCTACGGTCGCAGGTTCGAATCCTGCCTCGGGCATGAATGTGCGTGATGTCCTTAGGTTAGTTAGGTTTAAGTAGTTATAAGTTCTAGGGGACTGATGACCATTGATGTTAAGTCCCATAGTGCTCAGACCCATTTGAACCATAATACCATCGCACGCATTGTTAGACTGCATATGTTGGCAGCGCTACGATTTCAGTTCAGCAATTGTCGGTAAGCGTACTTTCACTTTTGTGATAGACAACAAATACGTAGAACGGAATTTGTTCCTCGCGGATTCCCGGCTAACTAACCATAGAGTAGACTGCTTTTTCGTTTAAGTGATGACATATTTATTTAGGGATAGCTTAGACTAGCTTTTAGTATATGATTGCCAGTGTTACGTTAATTTTTGTGTGACTGAAGTCCACTGAAACGAAAATTATTATCAATGAGAAAAAATTATTTTATTTCCATTGGATTTTCTCGTGCTGATTGTCACGTAATCGAGTGTTCAAAACTCGAAACTTAGTTAAACTGAATTCCAGTGATAGGCTTTATCAACTAATTATTGTTTTATGAATTGCAAATAAATAAAGACTGGTTAAAGTCATTATTACAATAAAACATTTAATTTCTTTAGTAATAGGAAAATCACAGGCATGTTGCGTTTGTATCAGAATTTTAGAAATTTAAATTTTTAACTGAAAAGTACAAGACGGTACCAACAGAAGCGCTAATTTTAGAGAACCTGCGCCATATTGAGGAAATGAACGAGTCTAATGTAATACCGTGGAGAATAGATCTATTCTCCGTGAGTATCACATTTAACAGTTTTTGAATTGTTGAGTAACACACTGTTGCGCATATGTCATTTCCATGCAAATTAGAAGTATGGGCATGGGTCACTATTCCGTGTAAAGTTCTTCTAGTTGCAGAAGTATGGGCATGGGTCACTATTCCGTGTAAAGTTCTTCTAGTTTCCTGGGATGAGGGGAAAGCGCGGCAAGTAGGAACGAAAGCAAAAGCCAACGAGAAACAGCGGAATGGCTTCTTCACAAAATTGCCAACGGGCACGCAGTCCTCGCTTATTGTGGTGTAAACAGCGCGAAAGTAAACACATTTGCTGAAGAAGCGTATTTGTGCAAGTTTATATTAAGTTACCGTACTTTTTCTATATCATTATATATGAAATATAGAAAAAATTAAATCATGATATGACAGTTATTCAATGATTGATACATGAATTACATTGAAATCCATGTAAAAATTTATTTTAATACTCAGAACGGATACATTCAGTCGCAGACACTGCATTCTTCTGGACTCTAGATTTCAGTATCATCATCATCACCAACATCATTATCATTGACACTATCGCGTCCACTGCACACTGAACTTCTTTCATTGTAGTGCCGCACATTGAAAATCGCATTCGTTCACAGCAGTGCGTAAGACTACGGAAAGTTCCGGACTCTGCCGACGAGCTCCGAAGAAAACTGAGGGAGCTAAGGTATCAAGGAAAACTTGAAAAGATACATTAAAATAAAAAAAAAGAAATCCGCGAATATGCTCAATGCGTCTACTTTTCATGTAGCACACCTATGGTATCCAAAGTGCAAAGAACCATTAACGCTATAAATTGTTTCCCACAACAAAAAATCATGTTATAAAATTTCCTGTGTCGGAATCTCGTACATAACTGTACGAGCTTCTCCGTGTCCTCGTACCTCGTACAGCATACCACAAATCTCATACGTTTGGCAGCCATGATCTACAGGAACCAACCGCTGCTCTGTCGTCTCCAGAAGTAGCCAGAATGCATGTTGCTAAAAATAATGGAACTCAATTTTCTAGAGGATGCGGTTCAGTGATATACAAGGTACGTAGGATTATTACGCACAGGAAGAATATCTCACCTGTAAGAAGCATTTCCACTCACCACATGACGTTCGGTTGGAGGAAACTTGGATAAATATTTGTCAGTCCAGAGCGACTGTGGGGACTGATAACACTACACGAGAGACAGTGAAAGGTCCAGTTCGAAAAGGCAGTTGGCTTTTTTTTTTCGCATGCAGGAACAATCGGTGGGTTTGTGCCTAAAGCTTTGTTCTTGCTTATATCAAAGAAATCGGGGGCTTCTAAGGGGATATCAAAGAAATCGGGGGCTTCTAAGGGGAAATGCTGGCAACGAAACTTCAGTAGTTGTTTGTACACTCTTTGCTTCGGAAAATAGAAATGAACTCCTGTATAATATTCGGTTATGCACTATATCACGCCGTCCAAACAGTTCCTACATGCAGACGCAGGAAGAGTAGTGATTCATTTGATAGAGAAATTAAAAGAACAAAGTTGCTGAGCATCCTGAAAGAGCATAAACCACGTAAAATGACTCAGGACACTGACAAAATTGCAGAAAAAATGGTCGTAGTGTGTTGGACCTTCCACAATATCATTACCATTTCAGTGCAATAGAGATCGTGTAGGCTCAGGTGATATCATCTGTTGTGGACAGAAATAAAACTCTTAAATTGAAAGAAGTCGAAATTTAAATGCGTTAACCAAGGGTTACAGGTGTCGGTAGTAGTACACCGATAACAAGGAACAATATTGTCCTAGGATACAATGGCAGAACTAAAGACAGTGATCGTAACACATGCATTGAAAGAGATATTGAAATAATGAAACATCGTTACTTTATCTCAACATATACATCCAAATCTTATCTTTTTAAATAGTAGGAAGTATGTTTGAATCTTGTTGGCCAAGTCAAAGTTGGGCAAGCACGAAGACAAGTGACGGAAACCCTCGCCGTGCCTGGCCGAGTGACGTGATATTGACTTGCTCAATTTGTGAAGATCTTTCTTTTGAATCAATCATCCAGTTTTTTCTAAAATTGTAATCTTTTGATTGTCTCTATATGAACATTTCATCTACCGATTTCCGTCCCATTCGGATTATTCCTTTCATTTTTGTCTTAAGAACGTAATACTAGCGATACGAGCGCTGCTGCCATTGGTAATTATATTATTATTATTTTCGATTATTCCCTTTTGAGATAGCGATTTAACTTGAGCAGTCATGATTTCTTTTCTTTCTTCGTTGTTCCCAAACTCTCGTCATACGTTCACTGTGTTCTCTCTTGCGTTCTTCCGACCATCTTTTTCCCGTTCTGTTCTCCATATGTTCTTGTTTATGTGTGTGTTTCTTTATGATGTTTCTAAACTGTTCTCTGTTGTTTATGTTGTCTTGTGTGATCCCCATTTCTTTAATGTCTTCTGCTTCAGTGATCCACTTTGTCTTGTTTTTGTTCTTGTTTACTATCTCAAAGATTTGTCTTATGAGGCCTGCTTTTATTCATCCTGCTGATATGACCATAAAATTTCACCCTTCTCTTTCTAGTGGTGTCTGTTACTGTTTCTATGTCTTTGTAAATCTCTCTAGTTGGCTTCTTCATCCAAATTCCTTCCGGAAACAGTGGTCCATATATTTTCCCCAGAATTTTACTTTTCTGCTTTTTAATCTCTCTGATCTTCGTATGACCACGAATCACTGTAGTTTCTGCAGCATAAAGTGCTTCTGGTAGGACTACTGTGTTGTAATGCCTTAGTTTCGCATTGACAGAAATAGATTTCTTGTTATAGTGATTCCAAGTGAGCTTATATGCTTTTTGTAATCTGGAGATTCTATCTTCATTGGCTATTGAGTTTAGTCCTGATGGTTGGATTATCTCTCCCAGATATCTGAAGTGGGCAACTTGTGCCACTTTCCCGTACTGAATAGTAATGGGGAGATTATCTACAGGTTTGTTTTCCATATACCGTGTTTTCTCGTAGGAGATTTGTAGCCCAGTTTGTTGTGAGATTTCGTGTAATTTTTCCAATGCAAGTTTGGCTTCCTCTCTATTGTTAGTTAGAATGGCAAGATCGTCCGCGAAAGCCAGACACTTCACCCTAATTCTCTGCTCTTTTTTAATCCCAAGCTGAATTCCTTTTATTTCCTTTTCCCATCTCCTCACAATTTTTTTTTCAGAACCATGTTAAACAGAAGGGGGGACATTCCATCTCCTTGTCGAATACCAGTATGTATATGAAATGCTTCTGATGTTTCTCCCATGAATTTAGCTTTGGAGGTTGTATCTGTTAATGCCTGTTGAATAATTGATCTTGTTTTCCTGTCAATCCTGAACTCCTTTAAAGTGTGAAATAATGTTTGTCTATCTATTGAATCGTAAGCCTTTATAAAACGACAAAAGTTACCACAGTATTTCTACATCTTCTTATTTGCAAAATCGTTTTTAAGTTCCATATCTGTTCGATGAAAGATCGACCTTTGCGAAACCCTGCCTGATACTCCCCTATTAACTGGTCCGCTTGTTCTTCTAGTCTGTTTAACAGGGCTTTTGAAAGGAAGAGGGAGCAGTGAAATTCCCGTGTAATTATTTGGATCGGTTTTTGCACCTTTTTGTGGAGAGAGTGAATTAATGCACATTTCCACTCTGCAGGTATTTGTTCAGTTTCCCAAATATTTCATATAATTCTGTGGATTGCTTGTATGAGATTATTGTCATTTAATTTCCATACTTCTGCTATGATTCCGTCTTCCCCTGGAGACTTGTTGTTCTTCAAAGAACTGAGTTTTTCGCTTACTTCTATAAGTGATGGTGGATTTGAATCGCGATTGAATGTGTGTTTTCGAAATCTAATTGTTCTGTCGGAGGCTCGCATTTGAGAAGTGAGTGAAAATATTTAGCTAAAATTTGACAGTTCTTTTCAGGGTTGGTTTCCAGTGATCCATCAGGCCAGCGAAGGTTCAGATTATGTGATTAATACCGTGCTAGGTTTTCTTTGAAAATTTTGTAAAAATTTCTGGTGTTGTTCTTGATAAATTCTTGTTCAATTTCTTTAAGCCGGCTTATGTCATATCTACGTTTTTCTCTTCGTATTGCCTTGGATGATCTCTTCTGTATTCTCAAAAATTCCTACCATTTTTCTGTAATTTTGTTGCTACTGAAAGTTTTCCAAGCTTCTATTCTTTCTTCTGTTGGTTCATCACATGCACTGTTCCACCATCTGTGTTTTCTCTTTCTTGGGGTTTGCCAAATTTTATAGTGTTTTTCAGTACTTCTGCAAGTTCCTTCCAGTTCGTTGCGTTTGATTGCTCAGTTTTCTGGAGAGTCTCCCTCTTGTTAAGTTTAAGGTATTCTGGATCAATTCTAACTGTTTTGTTCACTGGTGGTTTCTTTCTGTTAGGTTGAAATCTAATCTTTATTTGCAGCAGATGGTGGACTGACTTAAAAAAAATCCCTTTCTGGTTCGTACATTGAGTATTTCTTTGGTATTATTATTAGATATGGCAACATGGTCTATCTGAAATTCACCCAAAGTTGAATTTGGTGATTTCCATGTTGTAAGTTTGTTTACAGGTTTAAGGAATTGTGTAGACATGATTTTAAGATCAAAATTTTCGCAGAAGTTTATCAGTCTCTCGCCGTTCCCGTTGTTTTCCTGAATTTTTTCTCTTTGCCGAGTTGTCCATTGAAATCTCCTAACATAATTTTCACGTGATGAGTAGGGATTTTATTTGAGGTTTCCTCCAGTAGTTCCCAGAAGTAATCTGTTGCCTGTGGATCTTTTCTATTGTAATCATTTGTGGGGGCATGTGCATTTATCAGTGTGTATGCCTTGTTTCCAGATTTTACTGAGATTGTCGAGATTCTTTCTGATGTTGAATGGAAATTTATTATTGAGTCTATAATTGATTTGTGCACAACAAAAGCTGTGCCAAATTGTTTGGGTCCCTTGTTCAGCTGGACTGCAGGTTTTCCTGAGTAGATTCTGAAGTTTCCTGAATCAAAATGATTTTCGTCAGTAAATCGTGTTTCTTGAATCGCAAGGATTTTTATGTTTTCCATAGTATTTGTGAGTTGTTTGAGTTTACATACTTTGGAGAGTGTGTTTGTGTTGAGAGTTCCTATGAAGTTTTTCTGTTTTGGTCTTAGAGATTTTGAGAAGCTCCGACTCTTCTGTGCATGACGTTCCTGGTCCCCCAGAATTGGATGACCAGGAAGATTCAGTCTAGGCTGATGCCTGGGGTAATGGATTTCTTTCCTTTTGTTCCATCATGATCTTCTATGAAGGTCACATGTTTCCGACTTGATTGTTGAGATCGAGAAGAGCATCGAGCAGCCGCACCAACTAGGTGAACAGACGCTGACCACTACCTGGTGGATTCCAAAACAGACGCTAGTGGGTTTGGGCTGCCTCTTCCGCAGTTCCTCCTTACCGATGATCTTCATCTCCGCCTTCACTGCCGTTGAGGTCTTCAACGTATCCATGGCAAGGGGCCCTCACAAGGTATTATCATCTGGGCCAGGTGAACCAAGGTGTTTTGACGGGGTGTTACTCCTACCTCTCCTCCTTTTTCAACCGGGCTTGGGACCGGCTTTGGCGGAGTTATTGATAATTATATATCATACGATAATCGAAATATAGGTAAATTCATCATTTGGAACAGTAATTTTGAATTTCTCAATTAAAAGTTGAATGGTTTCCCAAAACAAGTTACAGAATTTGGACTTAGAATTTGTCACAGTCTTTTAAGAATAATTAACATACAGAGTTATGTATCTAGAGATAGAAAAACTACGTGACCATATGGGTCAGATGAAGGTACAATCAATGTTGTCTCCAGTCTGCAAAGTAAGTTAAGGTTCGATGACATTTAATGTACGTAATATACCAATAAAACCTCAATTTTTTAGGGCTCCATAAAAATGGTTAATACTACAGGGTGTCCCACTCAAACCTCCCTGATTTCAAGGATCCAGACGAGAAAAACCACAGTAGATACTACAATGCAAAATGCACCACATTTTAGAGTATCTCAAAGAATTTATATTCGCGTGTCAGAAGTGTCAAGTATCTTCGCTAGAGTGCAGCACGGCCACATCAAGTGAAAATGGCGACTCCACAGCAGCACACGCAACCAGTAGTGTGGTTTGCAGAAACTAAATCGCCGATTACTGTGCAAAGGAATTATCGTGGTTGTGAAAACAATTAAGGAATGGTATAGGAAGTTTCTGGCAACAGGAAGCGTTCTGAAACATTCTGGTGGTGCAAGTTACAGAGTTTCAGAAGAAACAGTGGAGGACATCAGACCAACGTTTCCCACATAAGTCAATTCGTCAAGCATCTAGGAAACTTGAAGTACCTCGATCAACATTGCATCGTGAAGTTCACCAGCATCTTCGTATGTGTGCAAATTCTGCAACATCTGACGCCTAATGACAAACCATACTGACAACAATTTGATGTGGATATGCTGCAGCATCTTGATATGGATGCCAGCTTCCTGGAAAGATGTTTATTCTCAGATGAGGCAACCTTCCATCTATCAGAAAGCATTAATAGGCATAATGTTCGGATTTGGGGTTCGAAAAATCCGCACGTTGTCATTGAACATGTTCGTGATAACCCTAAACTAAATGTGTGGTGTGGGCTAATGCACGACAAGATTGTTGGACCATTCTTCTTTGTGGAACAAACAGTGAATGGGTCAGTATATCTGGACATGTAGGAGCAGTTTGTGTACTCTCAGATACAAGACTTGCAACCCAACATCATCTTTCAGCAAAATAGAGCTCCACCGCATTGGTCAATGGCTGTTTGCAAGTTCCTGCATAGGAACCCGGAGGACCCATAGCCTGACCACCATGTAAGTAGAGGGACTAGGCCCACACCAGTGGATTTTGTTAGTGTGGGTTGCCTACATCAGGGGCAGGTATAGACTCAGGGGCAAACCTATTGTTCTCCTTTCATTGACAGGTACATAACCTATTGTTCTGCTAAAAGAATCCTTCCTTTTGATTGACAGGCAGTTAACCTATTGTTCCTCGCAACCCCTCCCACTCCCACAACCCCCACCCCCCCTCGCTGCTACAGGTACTCTTTCAGGTCTGAGTTACTGGAATATGCTCCCCTCTCACTCTTTTCAATTAATTAAATTGATCAATTAATTAACCTCTCCTCCTCTGATAATCCCCCCTCCCCTCCCACCCTCCCTCCCGGAAATTGGCGGGAAAAAGACTCAGTTGATCGGCCATTTTGAGGAAACTCGATTGCTGTGTGTGGAAAATGGTTCAAATGGCTCTGAGCACTATGCGACTTAACTTCTGAGGTCATCAGTCGCCTAGAACTTAGAACTAATTAAACCTAAGGACACCACACACATCCATGCCCGAGGCAGGATTCGAACCTGCGACCATAGTGGTCGCTCGGTTCCAGACTGTAGTGCCTAGAACCGTACGGCCACTCTGGGTGGCCTGTGTGTGGAATATTGTTTATTTCATCAATTTAGAGGATTCAAGGTAGTTTATGGAATATATGGGAATTGGTGGAGAGGAAGGATCTCATAACAGGAAATTCAGTGGTATATTGTTTATTTATAAAAATTTCAGTTTGTGGGGGTTGGATTTCTCTTGTTCATCATTCTCTGCTGTTTGGAAACATGTAAGCCTTGCAAGAAGCAATTATATGGGGCAAACATGCTGCATAACCTAATGTTTGGCACTGTACTCTGGGTGTCGTAACCTAATGTTTCGTCATTTGTCAGCACTTAACCTATTGATCTGTTAAATGGTTTCCCATGTCACCCCCATTTCCGTAAACTATTGTACCACCTTCGATACCTCCCACCATTTTCTATTACAATTTTCGAATTTTGCATGCTTTTGAACGCCATAACTCGCGCATTCTTCTTTGTCACCCACACCCTTAAATTATTGTACAGCGTTTTACATAAAAATTATGCAAATTAGCGTAGTGTTCTGCACTTAACCTGCTGTTCTGCTCCATGTCACCCGCTCACGCAAACCCTCCCATTAACTACTGTACCGCTAACACCACGTTGATGTTAAAAAAATATGCAAATTAATTAAATCGATATTCTTCACATGTATGGGAGACTTTTTTTTTTTTTTTTTTTTTTAAATTCACAGCATCCTATCAGTCAGTCAAATCGATGGAATATAGTTTAAACAAAGATCACTAATAAAAAAAAGGCACCAATGCACGCGTACACTGCCCTGTGCCCCCTGTCCACTGGACTACACAGGACGCTACCGCACACGCTCCCAGAAGTCGGGATGCACCGGCAGCTGCCAAGCCACGCAGAGGTACCCGTTCGCGTCACACAGGCATCAGGTGGCAACATCCCTTTCATACTTGACACCTGAGAAATTCCTGTTGAAATACGTGTTCACCTAGGCACCATAGCTGGTGCAATGATGCATAGCTGCAGTGCAGGTCCAGATGTTCCAATACTTCCCAGAAGAGCACAGGGTGCAATGTTCCTAGCGATCCTAATGGGACAGCCCATTCGTCACTGAATTTACCCACGAAACTGCTCCTGCTGCTGGTGTGGGAGCACTGTCCACCACTATTTTCTGCAGACAAGACTTTCAGTGGCAAAATTATTTTGAACAGATCGCTTAATTACACTGACAGTTAAATCCTGCAAAAGTTGTCTGTTGTTGTTGTGGTCTTCAGTCCTGAGACTGGTTTGATGCAGCTCTCCATGCCACTCTATCCTGTGCAAGCTTCTTCATCTCCCAGTACCTACTGCAACCTACATCCTTCTGATATCTGCTTAGTGTATTCATCTCTTGGTCTTCCTCTACGATTTTTACCCTCCACGCTGCCCTCCAATACTAAATTGGTGATCCCTTGATGCCTCAACACATGTCCTACCAACCAATCCCTTCTTCTAGTCAAGTTGTGCCAGAAACTTCTCTTCTCCCAAATTCTATTCAATATTTTCTCATTAGTTATGTGAAGTACCCATCTAATCTTCAGCATTCTTCTGTAGCACCACATTTCAAAAGCTTCTATTCTCTTCTTGTCAAAACTAATTATCGTCCATGTTTCACTTCCATACATGGCTACACTCCATACAAATACTTTCAGAAACGACTTCCTGACACTTAAATCTATACTCGATGTTAACAAATTTCTCTTCTTCAGAAACGCTTTCCTTGCCATTGCCAGTCTACATTTTATATCCTCTCTACTTTGATCATCATCAGTTATTTTGCTCCCCAAATAGCAACATTCCTTTACTACTTTAAGTGTCTCATTTCCTAATCTAATTCCCTCAGCATCATCCGACTTAATTCGACTACATTCCATTATCCTCGTTTTGCTTTTGTTGATG
Source organism: Schistocerca piceifrons (assembly GCF_021461385.2). Taxonomy (NCBI): domain Eukaryota; kingdom Metazoa; phylum Arthropoda; class Insecta; order Orthoptera; family Acrididae; genus Schistocerca; species Schistocerca piceifrons. The sequence continues at coordinate 84,077,228 of NC_060140.1, read as the reverse complement.
TTCATCTTATACCCTCCTTTCAAGACACTATCCATTCCATTCAACTGCTCTTCCAAGTCCTTTACTGTCTCTGACAGAATTACAATGTCATCGGTGAACCTCAAAGTTTTTATTTGTTCTCCCTGGATTTTAATACCTACTCCGAATTTTTCTTTTGTTTCCTTCACTGCTTGCTCAATATACAGATTGAATAACATCGGGGAGAGACTACAACCCTGTCTCACTCCCTTCCCAACCACTGCTTCCCTTTCATGCCCCTCCACTCTTATAACTGCTATCTGGTTTCTGTACAAATTGTAAATAGGCTTTCGCTCCCTATATTTTACCCCTGCCCCCTTAAGAATTTGAAAGAGCGTATTCCAGTCAACATTGTCAAATGCTTTCTCTAAGTCTACAAATGTTAGAAACGTAGGTTTGCCTTTTCTTAATCTTTCTTCTAAGATAAGTCGTAGGGTCAGTATTGCCTCATGTGTCCCAACATTTCTACGGAATCCAAACTGATCTTCCCCGAGGTCGGCTTCTACTAGTTTTTCCATTCGTCTGTAAATAATCCGCGTTATTATTTTGCAGCCGTGACTTATTAAACTGATAGTTCGGTAAAATCAGCAAATACATACAAGACTCACAAGAATATTGGGAGCCAGGAACATGTTTACCAGTGTAACTACAATTAAATACACTCCTGGAAATGGAAAAAAGAACACATTGACACCGGTGTGTCAGACCCACCATACTTGCTCCGGACACTGCGAGAGGGCTGTACAAGCAATGATCACACGCACGGCACAGCGGACACACCAGGAACCGCGGTGTTGGCCGTCGAATGGCGCTAGCTGCGCAGCATTTGTGCACCGCCGCCGTCAGTGTCAGCCAGTTTGCCGTGGCATACGGAGCTCCATCGCAGTCTTTAACACTGGTAGCATGCCGCGACAGCGTGGACGTGAACCGTATGTGCAGTTGACGGACTTTGAGCGAGGGCGTATAGTGGGCATGCGGGAGGCCGGGTGGACGTACCGCCGAATTGCTCAACACGTGGGGCGTGAGGTCTCCACAGTACATCGATGTTGTCGCCAGTGGTCGGCGGAAGGTGCACGTGCCCGTCGACCTGGGACCGGACCGCAGCGACGCACGGATGCACGCCAAGACCGTAGGATCCTACGCAGTGCCGTAGGGGACCGCACCGCCACTTCCCAGCAAATTAGGGACACTGTTGCTCCTGGGGTATCGGCGAGGACCATTCGCAACCGTCTCCATGAAGCTGGGCTACGGTCCCGCACACCGTTAGGCCGTCTTCCGCTCACGCCCCAACATCGTGCAGCCCGCCTCCAGTGGTGTCGCGACAGGCGTGAATGGAGGGACGAATGGAGACGTGTCGTCTTCAGCGATGAGAGTCGCTTCTGCCTTGGTGCCAATGATGGTCGTATGCGTGTTTGGCGCCGTGCAGGTGAGCGCCACAATCAAGACTGCATACGACCGAGGCACACAGGGCCAACACCCGGCATCATGGTGTGGGGAGCGATCTCCTACACTGGCCGTACACCACTGGTGATCGTCGAGGGGACACTGAATAGTGCACGGTACATCCAAACCGTCATCGAACCCATAGTTCTACCATTCCTAGACCGGCAAGGGAACTTGCTGTTCCAACAGGACAATGCACGTCCGCATGTATCCTGTGCCACCCAACGTGCTCTAGAAGGTGTAAGTCAACTACCCTGGCCAGCAAGATCTCCGGATCTGTCCCCCATTGAGCATGTTTGGGACTGGATGAAGCGTCGTCTCACGCGGTCTGCACGTCCAGCACGAACGCTGGTCCAACTGAGGCGCCAGGTGGAAATGGCATGGCAAGCCGTTCCACAGGACTACATCCAGCATCTCTACGATCGTCTCCATGGGAGAATAGCAGCCTGCATTGCTGCGAAAGGTGGATATACACTGTACTAGTGCCGACATTGTGCATGCTCTGTTGCCTGTGTCTATGTGCCTGTGGTTCTGTCAGTGTGATCATGTGATGTATCTGACCCCAGGAATGTGTCAATAAAGTTTCCCCTTCCTGGGACAATGAATTCACGGTGTTCTTATTTCAATTTTCAGGAGTATATATATATATATATATATATATATATATATATATATATATATATATATATATATATATCGGGTGTTACAAAAAGGTACGGCCAAACTTTCAGGAAACATTCCTCACACACAAAGAAAGAAAATATGTTGTGTGGACATGTGTCCGGAAACGCTTACTTTCCCTGTTAGAGCTCATATTATTACTTCTCTTCAAATCACATTAATCATGGAATGGAAACACACAGCAACAGAACGTACCAGCGTGACTTCAAACACTTTGTTACAGGAAATGTTCAAAATGTCCTCCGTTAGCGAGGATACATACGTCCACCCTCCGTCTCATGGAATCCCTGATGTGCTGATGCAGCCCTGGAGAATGGCGTATTGTATCACAGCCGTTCACAATATGAGCACGAAGAGTCTCTACATTTGGTACCGAGGTTGCGTAGACAAGAGCTTTCAAATGCCCCCATAAATGAAAGTCAAGAGGATTGAGGTCAGGAGGAGGTGAAAGCCATGGAATTGGTCCGCCTCTACCAATCCATCGGTCACCGAATCTGTTCTTGAGAAGCGTACGAACACTTCGACTGAAATGTGCAGGAGCTCCATCGTGCATGAACCACATGTTGCGTCGTACTTGTAAAGGCACATGTTCTAGCAGCACACGTAGAGTATCCCGTATGAAATCATGGTAACGTGCTCCATTGAGCGTAGGTCGAAGAACATGGGGCGCAATCAAGGCATCACCAACAATGCCTGCCCAACCGTTCACAGAAAATCTGTGTTGATGACATGATTGCACAATCGCGTGCGCATTCTCGTCAGCCCACACATGCTGATTATAAAAAAATTTACAATTTGATCACGTTGGAATGAAGCCTCATCCGTAAAGAGAACATTTGCACTGAAATGAGGATTGACACATTGTTGGATGAACCATTCGCAGAAGTGTACCCGTGGCGGCCAATCAGCTGCTGATAGTGCCTGCACACGCTGTACACGGTACGGAAACAACTGGTTCTCCCGTAGTACACTCTATACAGTGACGTGGTCAACGTTACCTTGTACAGCAGCAACTTCTCTGACGCTGACATTAGGGGTATCGTCAACTGCACAAAGAATTGCCTCGTCCATTGCAGGTGTCCTCGTCTTTCTAGGTCTTCCCCAGTAGCGAGTCATAGGCTGGAATGTTCCGTGCTCCCTAAGACGCCGATCAATTGCTTGGAACGTCTTCCTGTCGGGACACCTTCGTTCTGGAAATCTGTCTCGATACAAACGTACCGCGCCACGGCTATTGCCGCATGCTAATCCATACATAAAATGGGCATCTGCCAACTCCGCATTTGTAAACATTGCACTGACTGCAAAACCACGTTCATGATGAACACTAATCTGTTGATGCTACGTACTGATGTGCTTGATGCTAGTACTGTAGAGTAATGAGTCGCATGTCAACACAAGCACGGAAGTCAACATTACCTTCCTTCAATCGGGCCAACCGGCGGTGAATCGAGGAAGTACAGTACATACTAACGAAACTAAAATGAGCTCTAACATGGAAATTAAGCGTTTCCGGACACATGTCCACATAACATCTTTTCTTTATTTGTGTGTGAGGAATGTTTCCTGATATATATATATATATATATATATATATATATATATATATATATATATATATATATATATATATATATATATATTTTCCCCATAGTTTGTGCGTGTGTGTGTGTGTGTGTGTATGTTTTGTTATTATTACATCATTACGTTGCAGGTGATATAGGGGGAATGAATCACGCGAGGATGAAATGCCACAGTGGGTGGAGGAGATGGAGAGAGACATTCATCGGTGTGAGGAGTTGAGGGAGCTGTCAAGGAGCTAGAGCGAGACAGGTAGTACATATACTCACACTGCTTACAAATAATCAGCATCCTTTCTTTCCTAGCATAACATCTAAACGAGGTCCTGTGAGGCGTGCTTCGGCGGCAAGAGCACCGCTAGTCGCCGCCACCGCCGGCCCCACCGCCGCCACCGCCACCATCGTCGCTGTTGCCCCCGGCCCCCGCCACAGCATCGCTCTGGCGCCCATGGGCCGCCCTCCCTGAGGCTAGCGGGTCAGGGCTGCGGCAACCAGGCTGCTCGCGGCAGCTGGATTCTGCAGCGTTTCTTCCCCCGCCGTCACGTCCTCGCCGATCACCTAAGGTACGGCACACACCCCTGTCCACCTCGCCAAATACATCGACTACTTGTAGTTATAGTGATAGTAATAGAGAAGATCCTGTGGCTAGTGGCAGTTCCTTCTCCTGTCCTTTTAGTGAAGGACATCAGGTCAGTGGTACCATACTGCAGTTAGAGTACTCGGTGATTGCAGACGCCTTTGAGGAATGAATCTCGTTCACGAGGATCGAGAACCCGGCAGGAGGGTACTGCAAACCTGTTGGTTTTCTAAGGGCGTGCCTTGCTGTCGTGGTAGCGGAGCTCCTCAAGGTAGTCAATGAACCGCAGTGTCCCACCATCAAATGCAGTGCGGTGCTTTGCATTGAATTATTGACCCCTCCCCCCTCCCCAAAGTTGCGTCTGGTGTTGAAGAGAAGAGTCTTCATTATCTTTGGGGGAAAATGGCGTGATAACACGGAGCATATCAATTGCCGAGTGGTTTCGTAAATCCACCTTGAGTGCTGTACTGGGATGATTTTCTGAAATGGAAGTGAGAGGCTCAGCTAAAGCACTCATCAGAGTTCTACACCTGGACATCCACACACACGTCTACCATCCAGTAAATGGAGGGTCTGGCTATACCAAGCTCCCTAAAGATACAGCTAATAAGCAGGCATGCATTAATGTCCAAAATAGAAAGGATCAGACTTGTTTTGCATGGTCAGTCCTGGCTTGCGAAAGAAATAGTATACAGAATCCAGAGTGCGCATCCCAATATGGTAGATACCTTGACATTCATAAGTGTTGTACCTTTGATGGTATAGAGTTCCCCATCAATATCCAGGACATGCCTAAATTTGAGGTGCAGAATACCGGCATATCGGTTCATGTTTATGGCCTGGAGAAGAAAAGCAAGTCAGATGAGCAAGACAAGTATATTGTTGTCGGCCCCTTCCATTTCTCAAAAATTGCAGGTGAGCGTGAGCTGCATGTTAACATACTGCTCTTCTCTGAAGGTGACAATTATCACTATGTTTGCATCAAACACAAGTCCCGACTCCTTTCCACCCAGATAAATAAACATGAACATAAGCAACATATTTTTACTTAAGGTGTCTGAATTATTTCTTCTCAGAGAAGTTATTATCTGCGCATCTAGTAGACTGCACTTCCAAGGATCCAGTTCGTGTTACTATGCCTACTGAGGACAACAAATTCATATAGTTTGAAAATGCTCATCACCAGGAGTGATGCCCTTTTGTAGTGTACGCCGACTTTGAATGCCTCCTCGCTCCTGTGACCCGCTGTGAAGGCGACCCTACAGCCTCATGTACCACCTTTACAGAAAAACATGTACCATATGCTGCAGCGTACCAAATTGTACCATCATATGATTCCAGTGTTAACTGTTACAAATCTTACGTCGGGGACAGCCCTGCAGTTTGGCTGCTCACTGAGCTCGAAAAACTTTCATGGGTGGCTGATAAGCTTTACAGTGGCAACGTTCCCATGACGAAATTGAAGGAGAATGAAGATTTGTATTATAACGCAGTTGATTGTCATATTTGTCGGCTGCCATTAGATAGAAAAGTGGAAACTTCTCGTAGGCACCACTGTCATCTTAGGGGGAAGTTCCATGGAGCAGCTCACAATGCGTGCAATTTGAACTACCAGCTACCTAGACACATACCCATTTTCTTCCACAATTTAAGTGGGTATGACGCCCACTTTCTGGTTTAGCATTTGCCTGATTTCGGTTTGGAGAAAGATCAGGTCAGTGCCCTACATGAGAACATCGAGAAATACATTTCATTCTGCAAATGAATGACATCAAGAATTACGCTCCGCCTCCATGGTACGCTACATTTTATGCAGGTACCACTGCAGAAACTCATTGAAACTCTACCTCGGAGTATATGCATATCACTCGAGCTGCATTTCCCGACGAGGAAAAGTTTCAAATTGTCACTAGGAAGGGTGCTTTCCCATATGAGTATGTGGATAGTACGGCGAAACTCGACGAAATCGTGCTACCCGACGTAACTGCATTCTCCAGCAATCATACAGACAATGCCATAACAGATGCAGAGTATGAGCATGCCGTGAATGTCTGGCGGGAATTCAATATTTCCACTTTAGGAGAGTACACGTGGCTTTACATGGACACAGACGTACGCATGCTTGCGGACGTTGTTGAGAAATTCCAGAGTCTATGTATGACCACATATTCTCTGAATCCCGCCTTTTATTACACAGCGCCTGGATTGTCTTGGGACGCAATGCTCAAGAAAACGAACTGCAGCAGTGAATTATTGACCGATGCTAACATGCTTATTTTCTTTGAGTGAGGGATTTGTGGGGGACTTTGCCAATGTGTTCATAGGCACGCAAAGGCAAATAACCCGTGGATGGGGGACAGGTTCAATGCATCCCTTGATTCGAGTTGTATATAATGTACCTCTGTGTGAATAATTTATATGGGCACGTCATGCAGCAATCACTGCCAATTGGTGACTTTCTATGGGTGCCCGAAGATGAATGCAAGGGATTAGGTGGAAAAATCATGGGGGGTATGGCAGCTGATTCTGACGTAGGGCATGTGTTAGAGGCAGAACTCACATACCCTATTAGTTTGCATGATGTCCACACCGATTTGCCGCTGTGTCCAGAGCCACTAGTTCCGCGAGGAGGCTGCACACCAAAACTAATGACAACGCTGGAGGATTAGTGGAGGTACATTAGTCATTATCATCACCTCCAGCAGTGCCTCAGCTTGGGTATGGAGATGGTTAGAATCACCCGGGCTATCATCTTCAAGCACTCGCGCTGGTTGAAGGAGTATATTGATTTGAATGAGAGACAGAGAGCTTCCGTGACATGTGACTTTGAGAAAGATTTTTATAAACTAATGAATAATTCAATTTTCCGTAAAACAATAGAGAATTTGAGGGACCGACGAGAAATTTTGATTAGAACCGAATGGGATGGGCGCTATGGCATAAGAAAATGCATTCCCAGACCATATTTTAAGCGGGTCACCATATTCAATAAGAACTTTGTTGTTGTGGAGGCGGCGAAGACTGCAGTAGAGTTTACAAAACCTATTTATGTGGAGATGTGCATACTACACCTATCCAAACTCCACATGTACTGCTTTCATTACGAGTTTGCGAAAACACATTTTGCAGATCCTAAATTACTTTATATGGATACAGATAACTTCATCTATTGGGTGAAGAAAAAAATGGCTCTGAGCACTATGGGACTTAACAGCTATGGTCATCAGTCCCCTAGAACTTAGAACTACTTAAACCTAACTAACCTAAAGACATCACACAACACCCAGCCATCATATGGGGTGAAGAACTGCAATCCATATGAAGTAATTAGGTGCCACAGTAAAGAATTCGACACATCCTCATATACGACCGATAATCCTTATGCTATTATTCCGCAGAACAAGAAGGTTATTAGTCTTATGAAGGACGAGTCGAATGGATTGCCAGTTGTGGAGTTTGTAGGTCTACGCTCAAAAATGTATACCTATCGCACATTGGAAGGTGCCACCCAGAGGCTAAGGGTGTGCATCGCATGGCATCGAGAGCCCTCTCTATCGAAGACTATTTGCGGTGCCTGTGCAGTGGTGTTCGCAGTGCTGCAGCACAAACAGCGCATGTGGTATGGTAGACCAGTATTCGTTTGAGAGGACACGAGGTGTACACTGCACTGCAGTCAAAAATCGGTCTGTCGCCTCATGATGATAAAACGGTCATTTGTGATGACGGGATTGAAACTCATCCATACCCACACTACTCACTTGTAGCGAGAAGAATGAGTGGGGGACTCTGAGTGATAGAGAGAGAGAGAGTTTCTGCAGAGTAGTAGTATGACCCTTTTATCATAGTGTAATTAATTTGTGTGTGTGTGTGTGTGTGTGTGTGTGAGTGTGTGTCATGTAAATATTTTTGTGTAGAATGTACACGTGTATATATATATATATATATATATATATATATATATAGAGAGAGAGAGAGAGAGAGAGATAGAGGGAATGTGTGGAAAAGAAATTAATATTTTTGTGTACTATGTACACGTGTATCCTAGAGAGAGAGAGAGAGAGAGAGAGAGGATGTGTGGAAACGAAAAGATAAAACGAAAAAAAAAATTATATTTATATATGCACACAACGAGTGTGAAAGAAAGAAAAAAGCGTAAATAAAAATTTAAAAAAACCAAAAATAGAAAAATTTAAATATTGATTCATTTGTTGATACACAACATATGTGTAGGCTCTATATATGTCTACGTAGTGTATATATAGCTCACAGTCCATCAGAATTGTTATTCTAAGCCGACCGAAGTGGCCGTGCGGTTCTAGGCGCTACAGTCTGGAGCCGAGCGACCGCTACGGTCGCAGGTTCGAATCCTGCCTCGGGCATGGATGTATGTGATGTCCTTAGGTTAGTTAGGTTTAAGTAGTTCTAAGTTCTAGGCGGCTGATGACCTCAGAACTTAAGTCGCATCTAGGCGCTCAGTCCGGAACCGCGTGACTGCTACGTTCGCAGGTTCGAATCCTGCCGCGGGCATGGATGTGTGTGATGTCCTTAGGTTAGTTAGGTTCAAGTAGTTCTAAGTTCTAGGGGACTGATGACCGTAGATGTTGAGTCCCATAGTGCTCAGAGCCATTTGAACCATTTTTGAACTTAAGTCGCATAGTGCTCAGAGCCATTTGAATCATTTGAACCAAGCCATTTGTTATTCTAAAAAAACACCTTTGCTATTGTTGACTGTTCAAATTAGATTCTAAGTCCATCAGAATTATTGTAAAAGCTATGCTACTGGGGCTGTGGAATTTAGTTATAGTAGTAAAGAATGTATCTCCGCACTAGTTTTTGCCTACCAGTGTTACTGTTGTAGTGTGTAAATTAAAAGTATTCCTGTATTGGAATAGCAGAGTCAATTTGTACCTCAAGAATACTACACTACTGGCCATTAAAATTGCTATACCACGAAGATAACGTGCTACAGACGTGAAATTAGACCGACAGGAAGACGATGCTCTGATATGCAAATTATTAGCTTTTCAGAGCATTCACACAAGGTTGGCGCCGGTGGCGACACCTACAACGTGCTGACGTGAGGGAAGTTTCCAACCGATTTCTCATACACAAACAGCAGTTGACCGGCGTTGACTTGTGAAACGTTGTTGTGATGCCTCGTGTAAGGAGGAGAAACGCGTACCATCACGTTTCCGACTTTGATAAAGGTCGGATTGTAGTCTATCGCGATTGCGGTTTATCGTATCGCGACATTGCGGCTCGCGCTGGTCGAGATCCAATGACTGTTAGCAGGATGTGGAATCGGGGAGTTCAGGAGGGTAATACGGAACGCCGTGCTGCATCCCAACGGCCTCGTATCACAAGCAGTCGAGATGACAGGCATCTTATCGTCATGGCTGTAACAGATCGTGCAGCCACGTCTCGGTCCCTGGGTCAACAGATCGGGACGTTCGCAAGACAACAACCATCTGCACGAACAGTTCGACGACGTTTGCAGCAGCATGGACTATCAGCTCCGTGACCATGGCTGCAGTTACCCTTGACGCTGCATCACAGACAGGAGCACCTGCGATGGTGTACTCAACGACGAGCCTGGGTGCACGAATGGCAGAACGTCATTTTTTCGGGTTAATCCAGGTTCTGTTTACAGCATCATGATGGTCGCATCCGTGTTTGGCGACATCGCGGTGAACGCACATTGGAAGCGTGTATTCGTCATCACCATACTGGCGTATCACCCGGCGTGAGGGTATGGGGTGCCATTGGTTACACGTCTCAGTCACCTCTTGTTCGCATTGACGGCACTTTGAACAGTGGACGTTACATTTCCAATGTGTTACGACCCGTGGATCTACCTTTCATTTGATCCCTGCGAAACCATACATTTCAGCAGGATAATGCACTACCGCAAGTTTGCAGGTCCTGTAAGGGCCTTCCTGGATACAGAAAATGTACGAATGCTGCCCTGACCAGCACATTCTCCAGATCTCTCACCAATTGAAAACGTCTGGTCAATGGTGGCCGAGCAACTGGCTCGTTACAATACAGCAGTCACTACTCTTGATGAACTGTGGTATCGTGTTGAAGCTGCATGGGCAGCTGTACCTGTACACGCCATCCAAGCTCTGTTTGACTCAATGCCCAGGCGTATCAAGGCCGTTATTACGGCCAGAGGTGGTTGTTCTGGGTATTGATTTCTCAGGATCTATGCACCCAAATTGCGTGAAAATGTAGTCACACGTGAGTTCTAGTGTAATATATTTGTCCAATGAATACCCGTTTATCATCTACATTTCTTCTTGGTGTAGCAATTTTAATGGCCAGTCGTGTATATGAACACCTAGTGTCATGTTTGAAACTGTCGGTCATCTCCTATGCGCTCAGCTCAGTGCGTGTACAGAATCCTCTTCTGCATCCCTTTGGGCCGCGTTCCAGCTGCTGAATTCGGCTGCGATAGGTGGAGATGAGAGCGGAGAGAGGTTGTAAGGAGTAGGATTTGGACACCTTAGATGTCAGGTGCCCCAGTTTCATGTACTGTTTATAGTGTTGCAAGACACTAGGCCGGCCGAAGTGCCGTGCGGTTAAAGGCGCTGCAGTCTGGAACCGCAAGACCGCTACGGTTGCAGGTTCGAATCCTGCCTCGGGCATGGATGTTTGTGGTGTCCTTAGGTTAGTTAGGTTTAACTAGTTCTAAGTTCTAGGGGACTAATGACCTCAGCAGTTGAGTCCCATAGTGCTCAGAGCCATTTGAACCAAGACACTAGTTTTCCAACATGGGACGGGTTTTTGCGTGTATATTTCACTTGTCAGAGATTTAATACACGTGGCATCGCGAGTGACGAGAATAACTCCCTTATGTACATTTGCAAGTTTAAGTCAGTAGAAACAGCCAGTTTTAGCTAGCCACGCTGTGACACAATGGCATACAGAGCCGCAGCCTATAATGAGTTTAAAATTAGTTACGACATTTGAGTGTTCCGCACAGCTTCCAGCGTGTGCCAGTGCATCAACGGCCGGCAATAAAGCTACACCTACCTTACGTTGCGAACATTAGCGGCCGCCAGGCAAACATTCTTTGGAGGTAAAGAATAGTCAGTAATGAACAGAACAGTTAAATCAATGATCTTTTATACGTACTCACAGTTATCGTGTAAGTGGAGCTACCCCAAGGGAAGAATCGTCATTGTCCTCTTCCTCAGAACAGGTATTGGCGCCGAGTGCAGTTACCAGCTCTTCAATCTGTCCTTCTAGCAGTCCTTCACGAGTCCACGTCTCCTCAGCTACCTTCTCCGTATGACTAACAACTCGAAACCAATCCTGAGGGGTAATACTTGCAACGGCTTCTTTTGTCAGCGTTTCAACGTCACTGAGCGTAAATTTCTTGTTGTTTTTGCCACACTACCTGTTACCTGCGCCCGTATGTTCTCAATAGGATTTAAATGTCGGTGATATGGAGGAAGCCTGATAACATTATGCCCTTTATCGGTAGACAGTTCGTCGATCTGATAGCGTGGAGTTTTTGGCTTGAAAAGTGCTCCAAGTTCCATTAACTCTGCCTTGTTCATGCCAGGTTCAACTTTATTAGATGGATCATTTCTTTGCACGCAGAGCGAAATATCTGCTTTCCTCCACTGCATTGTCGGAGCTTTATCTATCACAACGGAGTGATATGGCGCATTGTCCGTTACTATTGTAGTATTTGGAGGCATATTCTGCAGCAGAACATCAGAAAACCACTCCATGATAACTTTGCCATTCATTTCCTCGTGATAGTCGCCTTGCTTCCTGGAGTGGATCAGCAGTAAACAGCCTGGAATGAAACCACTTGCACAGCCAGCATGGAGGGCGATTATCCTGCCACCCTTGCCTATCGGCGCTTTCGTTGTTCCTTGTGCTGTGCGATTTGTCCACCCCTTTGTGAACGCGTGACACGCATTAACCCACGTTTCGTCCAACCACACATGCCGCTAAGGATTAGCCGAGCGGTCTAAGGCGCTGCTGTCATGGACTGTGCGGCTGGTCCCGGCGGAGGTTCGAGTCCTCCCTCGGGCATGGGAGTGTGTGTTTGTCCTTAGGATAATTTAGGTTAAGTAGTGTGTAAGCTTAGGGACTGATGACCTTAGCAGTTAAGTCCCATAAGATTTCACGCAGTTACCAACCACACGTTGTCTTCGAACGAAACATTCGTCTCTACACGCAAATACCTGCCTCTTCACGCTATTATGTCGCTTCTCTCCGCGTTAAATGTCCGAGACGAAAACTTTTCGTGCTGGAAACCGAGCTCGTGTAAACAGTTTCGAAGTGACGACCTAGTCCCACTGAACAGCTCTGCTTCTTTGAGCCTGGAAAGCAGTTTATTTAAGGTAGGATATTCCTTGCGCTGATAATAAGCGTACACATGTCTCCGAATTGCATCCTGCTGGAATGCGTCCATCTTCGTTACCCGTCTGTCATAACATCGCTTCTTGCCTGGAGCTTCTGATAAAGAGTGACCTGCTGTTGCTTCTTCACTCACGTCTTCCTTTCTTTCCTTCTTGCCAATTCTCAGCACTGTTGATCGATGAATCTTAAGTACAGCAGGTGTTCTGTCCACCACTCTTGTAAATCTAAAATCGGACTGCCGTTATTGCACTCGACTTCAAAATAGCTGCGCACAGAGCACACAAATTCGCGATCATGGCCACGGATCGGAATTCCCTTTCCACAGCTCGCTATCTTCGCAGCCGGTGAACATGTTCTTGGATGACCTCTTTAACTGTGAATCTCGCGTTCAGTCATGCTGCACTGTTATTATCAACGCAACGCTAACACAAAAACACTCGTTCACAACACCTGAGCACTGCAGAACACTTCAAGGACAAAAAATAACACTTCACAAACAGAGCTTATGAATGCAGAAGCAACTGAAGTGCGACACCACACGGCACTATTTACCCCGGCGTGGCAACAGGGAGGGGCTCTTTAACAACCCACCCACTGGCAGTGTGGTAGGGAAAGCCGGGTCGCTATTGGCGTTACCTGGGCAACGGCGTCGCGTCCCCTCTGGCGAGCCAATCATCAAAAGTCGCAACTAATTTTAAACGCAGTATAGTCAGGTTCAAGAGCAGACGACAGTCACGGTAGACAACTGGGGGAGGGGGGAGGGGGGAAGAACTGTAGGCTTTACCACGTGAGCGGCGCATGAGGATGTAAATTACCACTCTTGTTGATGAAGGAGTGTTAATAAGGGGGGTAACAAACCTTGCTGTTCACTTGAAAGCCAGCCACTTATATGACACCTACTTATTAGGCCATTTGCTGATTGGGCAGCCATGGACACTAGAAATAAAGGAGCGACTGCCATTAGCTGTTCCACCCATTGTCCAACTCGCTGTACAGGGAAGGGAAGCTAGGCTGAGGAGACGCGCAACTGCCCAGTGCAGGAGACACTTTGCCATTGTCAGGCCTCTCTACAAAAAGGGGGACACCAAAGATGTCAATAATTATCGGCCAGTATCCTTGCTTGCAGCATTTTGAAAAATCTTCGAGAAAATAATGTACTCAAGAGTGGTTAGCCATCTCAACAGTAATGGGATACTTAGTAAATCACAGTTCAGATTTCAAAAATGCTGTTCCACTGAGACAGTAATATATAATTTCACTGTCCACATGATAGAGTCTTTAAATAGTAAAATGTCACCAACAGCAATTTTCTGTGACTTGTCCAAAGCATTTGATTGTGTGAATCATGACATTATGTTACAGAAATTACAATTCTATAGTATAAATGGAGCAGCATATGAGTGGTTAATGTCATACTTACAGAACAGGAAACAAAAAGTTTCTTTATGTGTGTCAAGTGAATTAAATAAGTTTGCCACTTCATCTAACTGGGGTGAAATTACACTAGGTGTTCCACAGGGTTCAATCACGGGTCCTCTTCTGTTCTCGATATATGTGAACGACCTCCCTTCTTACCTGAAACAAGAAGCTGAACTGACACTGTTTGCTGATGATACAAGCATCATTATTAAGCCAGTAGAAGAAACTCCAATTGAAAATGATACAAATAAGGCCTTTGGAAAAGTCATTAACTGGTTTTCTGGAAATGGGCTTGCTCTAAACTTTCAAAAAACACAGTACATCCAGTGTTCTTCTGCAAAAAGTACAGTTGGTTCAATAAGTAAAACACATCAATAGAAGTCAGTAGATAGGCTAGGGCATACTAAGTTTTTGGGTGTACATATAGATGAGAATCTTAATTGGAAAATTTATATTTTAGATCTTCTAAAGCGACTAGGTTCAGCAACTTTTGCAATCAGAATAATTGCCAATTTTGAGGATACAGAAATTAGTAAGCTAACATACTTTGCATACTTTCGCTCTCTGATGTCATACGGAATAATATTTTGGGGCAAATCAACACTTAGACGAAAAGTATTCACTGCTCAAAAGAAAGTGGTTATAATAATGTGTGGGGTACGCAGTTGTACGTCTTGCAGGCATCTTTTTAAAAGATTGGGAATTCTTACAACAGCCTCATAGCACATTTACTCACTAATGAAATTTGTTTGCGAAAACATGGATCAGTTTAAAAACAACAGTGACATTCATGACTTACACTATCCTTTACTCAACCTATTTTTGGAACAGAAAGGGGTAAAATATGCTGCTACAAAAATAAATATTTTTACAAATTACCAGATGAAATAAAATGCTTGACAGACAACAGTAATTGCTCCAAAAATAAATTGAAATCATATCTCCCTGACAACTCCTTCTATATCATAGATGAATTCTTGAATAGGAATAAATAAATCCATTAATACAGTATATGCATGCTGTGCCATTTAAGGAAATGGGGTAAATAATAGAAATGTTAATCTTTAACATTGTACTGTAATATATATATTACCTTAGCCAGCTTCATCCTAATCCACAACTTCTTCACTTTTGAAGGCCAGACATACCAACAATTAAAGGGAACAGTCATGGGTACCAGGGTGGCCCCCTCGTATGCCAACTTATTTATGGGTTGCTTAGAGGAAGCCTTCTTGGTTACCCAAGCCTGCCAACCCAAAGTTTGGTACAGATTTATTTATGACATCTTCATGATCTGGACTCACAGTGAAGAAGAACTCCAGAATTTCCTCTACAACCTCAACTCCTTTGGTTCCATCAGATTCACCTGGTCCTACTCCAAATCTCATGCCAATTTCCTTGACGTTGACTTCCATCTGTCCAATGGCCAGCTTCACAAAATGGTTCAAATGGCTCTGAGCACTATCGGACTCAACTGCTGTGGTCGTCAGTCTCCTAGAACTTAGAACTACGTAAACCTAACTAACCTAAGGACATCACACACACCCATGCCCGAGGCAGGATTCGAACCTGTGACCGTAGCAGCAGCGCGGCTCCGGACTGGAGCGCCTAGAACTTCACGGCCACCGCGGCCGGCGCCAGTTTCACACATCCGTCCACATCAAACCCACCAACAAGCAACAGTACCTCCATATCAAATGGTCACTTCCCTACAGCTTAGGTTTTTCGTGGCAAACAAATCTGCTCCAATCCTGATTCCTGGAACCATTACACCAATAACCTGAAAACAGCTTTTGCATCCCGCAACTGCCCTCCTGACCGGGAACAGCAGCAAATAGTTAGAGCCACTTTCTCATCCCCTCAAACCCAGAACCTCCCACAGAAGTACCCCAAAAGTGCCCCACTTGTGACAGGATATTTTCCGGGACTGGATCAGACTCTGAATGTGGCTCTCCAGCAGGGATACGACTTCCTCAAATCCCGCACTGAAATGAGATCCATCCTTCATGAAATCCCCCCCACTCCACAAAGAGTGTCTTTCCGCTGTCCACCTAACCTTCGTAACCTCTTGGTTCATCCCTATGAAATCCCCAAACGAGCTTCCCTACCCTCTGGCTCCTACCCTTGTAACCGTCCCCAGTGTAAAACCTGTCCCATGCACCCTCCCACCACCACGTACTCCAGTCCAGTAACCCGGAAGGTGTACACGATCAAAGGCAGAGCCACATGTGAAAGCACCCATGTGATTTACCAACTGACATGCTTACACTGTGAAGCCTTCTATGTGGGAATGACCAGCAACAAACTGTCCATTCGCAGGAACAGACACAGGCAGACAGTGTTTGTTGGTAATGAGGATCACCCTGTGGATAAACATGCCATGGTGCACAGCCAGCACATCTTGGCAAAGTGTTACACCGTCCGGGTAATCTGGATACTTCCCACTGACACCAACCTATCAGAACCCCGGAGATGGGAACTTGCCCTTCAATATATTCTCTCTTCCCGTTAGCCACCAGGACTCAACCTCCGCTAATTTCTAGTTGCTGCCGCTCGTAGCTCACCTGTCATTCAACAACATCTTTGCCTCTGTACCTCCGCCTCGACTGACATCTCTACCTAACCTCTTTGCATTTACATATGTCTGCCTGTGTCTGTATATGAGCGGATGGATATGTGTGTGTGCTAGTGTATACCTGTCCTTTCCCCCCCCCCCCCCCCCTAAGGTAAGTCTTTCCGCTCCTGGGATTGGAATGACTCCTTACCCTCTCCCTTAAAACCCACATGCTTTCGTCTTTTCCTCTCCTTCCCTCTCTCCTGATGAGGCAACCTTGGGTTGCGAAAGCTTGAAATTTGTGTGTGTGTTTTTTATTGTCTCTATCAATATACCAACGCTTTCGTTTAGTAAGTTACAGCATCTTTGTTTTTAGATACATTTTTCCCACGTGGAATGTTTCCCTCTATTATATTCATATATATATGAAGAAATGCACATTAGAAATCTTGTATCATATGTGCATTTCTTGTGCACATGACACGTTCCACATCATAACGGCTTCCGTACCGTGCGATTGATCGATGGAACACGCAACCAACTAACTAACCAACCTTGAAACGTCGTCGAGTGCGGTCGGACGGCATCCCTCTCTAATGTGACAACCGGCAGAGGAGGTATATTGATGTGAACACTTTGTTCACCCGGCTCCAAAATTCAGTCAAGAGCTGGCTGAATTCTTTTCGTAAATGTCCTGAGCAGAGAATGAAGAGAGCCATTATAGGTAAGTTCTTGCGAGAACATCGATGGAAGAGTAACACTTAGTGCGCCAGCCTTGCGCGTGTGTTTAGCCATTAAAAGCAGACCAGGACGAAGTAACGTTTTTCGATTCACGAAAATGTAGGGCGAGTTTGCTGATGGAGAATCAGCCAGGCTGAGTATAGGATTTTGATAGATTTACAGATCCAACGACGCACGGCAGCAGCCAAGCCGACGACGCTGTGCAATACAAGCTAACGAACACATTAAATGTCACTGTCGTGCCATAAGCCAGTTTTAACTCCAGTGATACGAAGCTCAAAGTAGGAAGATCTGTCCTCCTTGTAGTACTTCCCGAAATTAACGTATTTCCTGGACGCGTTCGATGGCCACACTTGTTTAACATTTGTGGGGAGAGAATAAAATTTTGTTAGAACTGCTACCTTTGTTCAGTTCGGCATTAGGAGAGTCTTCCACCAGAGAGTCCTTCTCTCGGTTGAAATAATTATCTATCCTGAATTTTGTGATATTACTGATCTTTTATATTTTATGTTATTTGAGAAATTTAATATCAGGGACCGCCTCTTTTTTTTAAATTTTTTTTCTTTATTATTAAACCATTATAATTATACAAATTAACCCACTTCCTTAATTCATTAGTGGGTCCTAACAGTTATACATTTATATAAATTTTGCAGCTAGTTTAGTTTTAGTATGTGAGCTACACTAATTAGTATAACAATGGGCATCTATTATCTACATATACTGTTTATACCTAATTCCTATAACTAATTTAATTTGTGTATGTATTCTGCAGCGTCACATGTGTGCCAGTGAGGATATAAACCTACTTTCATACGCCTTGCTCTTCGAGCTAACCCCGAAGAGCATGCCCCTGGCACTGGGCAGGCCTCAATGTTAAATTCGCTGCAGTCCCTATCTTAATTTCCTATAACTAAGTCCTACAAACTAGCTTATCCTACGTCATATTTGGTGTGTGTCACAATCGGAGGTTGTTCCCTACTCCCCCTAGTCCTGCACGTGGCGGATTCCAACTCAGATGTAGTCTGCCAGTCCACGCACAGGCGGCATGGGAATAGGGCTCTTGGACGCAATCGGTGGTTATTGTCATTATTTATTGTATCTCGCCTAAATAGTCAATTAGAACTTTTCGAGATACCTCGTTTGCCAAGGTGTTTAAAGTCTGAAAAGTTTCCTCTCATCAGGATCCCCTTGTCTGAACAGGCGATACCTGATGTTGCGCTTGTGCATTGTAATGACCCAACGCCGCGCGGTTTTAGGCGTCATGTCACGGTCCCCGCGGCTCCCGCCGTCTGAGGTTTGAGTCCTCCCTCGGGCATGGCTGTGTGTGTTGTCCATAACGTAAGTTAGTTTAAGTTAGATCAAGTAGTGTGTAAGCCTAGGGACCGATGAACTAAGCAGTGTGGTACCATAAGATAAAAAAAAATAACAAAAACAAATGACCCAACATGTGCAAAAGTCATTCCAATAAATATGATTGCAGGGAGTAGTTGTTATCTATTCTAAGACAGCCGTCCTCTTCCTACCGCACTGGAATATTTTAGGAACATTGATGGCAGTTATTCTTCTGAAGTCTAAACCGCTGGTAGGTGATAGCACGCTTCCTAACAGGTCGGGTTCAAACTGCGTTATGCACTAAGTGGAATTGTGCACACAATACAAACATAGCATTCACTTATTACCAACCCGAGTCCGCCCCGATAGCTGAATGGTCAGCGTGACGGACTGCCGTCCTAAGGGGCCCGGGTTCGATTCCCGGCTGGGTCGGCGATTTTCTCCGCTCAGGGACTGGGTGTTGTGTTGTCTTCATCATTTCATCCCCATCCGGCGTACACGTCGCCCAAAGACCTGCACCAAGGCGGCCGGACCTGCCCCGTAAGGGGCCTCCCGGCCAATGACGCCAAACGCTCATTTCATTACCAACCTGAGGCGTGTTTAAAAGATGGTGTCTCCTGTCCGTAGCATTGGAGCAACGCTCCGGGCTTGTATTCACCAGTCTCCGCTTCCCCTCGTTCTACTGGACCTCGTCAACATGACACTTAAATAGCAGATTTTCAACCTAATTGATCTGTACACAGTATTGTAACTTATAATGTCTGTTGTGTCATCGAAATCTGCGAGATGATATATTTTTGACACTGGAATAAGAAGAGCCTAGTCAGCAATTATCGGGAGAAGCTTTTCTCTTGGTTTGGTGCATAAGTTCGTAGCATTTTTCCATAAGTTTAATAAACGTAACAGATATACATAAAAGATACTTTAATTGTGAACAGTATATACTGATAAAGAAAAACGTTATGGCCGCTGCTCATCGCGACCTTATAGGTAGATGCAGCCTGGTACCGTAGCGGTCACGTGACGTGGTAACAAAAGTATGTGAGCGGAGCAGACATTGACGGGGGATCATCCTAGTGACGATATGGGCTGCAAATGGGGAAATCCATTCAGATAAGCGGCTTTGACAAGGGGAAGATTATTATTACGCAGAGCCTGTGAGCGTGTATCTCGAAAACGGCGGAGCTGGTCGAATGTTGAAGCGCTACTGTCGTGAGCATCTACGGAAAGAGGTAGAAGGACAGTTAAACTAGGCGCTAGAATGGTTGGACGTCCACAACTCTTCACAGTACTTGAGATTCGGGGGCTTGTTTGCTCTGTAAAGTAGGAAAGATGGTGATCTGTGGCATCACTGCCCAAAGAGCACAATGTTGGTGCACTTACAAGTGTTTCGGAGCACTCTGTTTATCGTACATTGTTGAACATGGAGCTCTGTAGACGTTCCCCACGTGTTCACATGTTGACCCAGCGACATCATTAATTACGATTGCAGTGGGCACAGGACCATCGGGATTCGACCATCGATCAGTGGAAACATGTCGACTCTTCGGGTTAATAGCATTTTTGTTACACTAGTTCGATGGTCGTCCCCACAAACATTGTTATCGAGGTGAACTGCAGCTCAAAAGGTGCAGCGCCACGTACGTAGGCTGGTGGGAGCAGTGTTATGCTGTGGGAGACATTCTCCTACACTTGCATGGTACCTGTGCTTGTAATCGAAGACGCACTGACAGCTGAGAACCACCTGCACCCCTTCATGCTTGACGTCTTCCCCAACGGCGACGTCATCTTTCAGCAATATAATTGTCCGTGTCTTGAAGCCAGAACCGTGTTACAGTGGTTCGAGGAGCATGATAGCCAACTCACGTTAGTGTCTCGGCGACGAAATTTGCCTGATGTAAATCCTGTGGAACCCATCAGGGTGACTATCGGGCTCCATCATCGCGTAAGCAAATCAAGGGCCCTTTATTTACGCGAACTACATGACCTGTCCGTAGACATCTAACGCCACATACCCAGCGCCGTCTTTAACCTATTGGAGGGCCTAGGCACATTGGGATAATGGAGCCGCTATGACCCTGCCAGGACACTATTTTGTTAGAATAGACAAAGGTAGCCGATGTTCTAGATATACAGGGTTATTACAAATGATTGAAGCGATTTCACAGCTCTACAATAACTTTATTATTTTAGATATTTTCACAATGCTTTTCACACACATACAAAAACTCAAAAAGTTTTTTAGGCATTCACAAATGTTCGATATGTGCCCCTTCAGTGATCGGCAGACATCAAGCCGATAATCAAGTTCCGCCCACACTCGGCGCAGCATGTCCCCATCAATGAGTTCGAAAGCATCGTTGATGCAAGCTCGCATTTCTGGCACGTTTCTTGGTAGAGGAGGTTTAAACACTGAATCTTTCACATAATCCCACAAAAAGAAATCGCATGTGGTTAAGTCGGGAGAGCGTGGAGGCCATGACATGAATTACTGATCATGATCTCCACCACGACCAATCCATCGGTTTTCCAATCCCCTGTTTAAGAAATGCTGAACATCATGATGGAAGTGCGGTGGAGCACCATCCTGTTGAAAGATGAAGTCGGCGCTGTTGGTCTCCAGTTGTGGCATGAGCCAATTTTCCAGCATGTCCAGATACACGTATCCTGTAACGTTTTTTTCGCAGAAGAAAAAGGGGCCGTAAACTTTAAACCGTGAAGCATTCAGAAGCTTTAACCTGCACATACCATCGCCGAATGGAGTTAGCAGTTGGTGGATCTTTGTTGAACTTCGTCCTGAAGTGTCGTTGCACTGTTATGACTGACTGATGTGAGTGCATTTCAAGCATGACATACGCTTTCTCGGCTCCTGTCGCCATTTTGTCTCACTGCGCTCTCGAGCGCTCTGGCGGCAGAAACCTGAAGTGTGGCTTCAGCCGAACAAAACTTTATGAGTTTTTCTACGTCTGTGTAGTGTGTCGTGACCATATGTCAATGAATGGAACTACAGTGAATTTATGAAATCGCTTCAATCATTTGTAATAGCCCTGTATTTTCATTTCTTTACAGTCACATTAAATGAATAGACAATATAATATAATCAACAAAAGTATCTCTTTTAGCATTCACATGTTAGTGCTTAAAAATCTATGTTGATTGAAGGGTTACCGTTCCAGATTTGAGATGGGCAAAATCGTTAATCACTTCTTCAAAATCTACAATTCTGAGCATATCACTTTCTATGGACATCAGCGATAAACTGGTTAATCTCTCTTGATGCACTGTACTTCTTAATTCATTTTTTTATTCTTTTCAATTTGGAGAAGGAACGTTCCGCACTGCAGTTGGTTACCATAATGCTTGAAAAGATTCTCAATACGATTTCTACATTTGGAAGCGTGTCTTCAATTTTGTTTTCTTTCAAAACGTGATATACACTCCTGGAAATTGAAATAAGAACACCGTGAATTCATTGTCCCAGGAAGGGGAAACTTTATTGACACATTCCTGGGGTCAGATACATCACATGATCACACTGACAGAACCACAGGCACATAGACACAGGCAACAGAGCATGCACAATGTCGGCACTAGTACAGTGTATATCCACCTTTCGCAGCAATGCAGGCTGCTATTCTCCCATGGAGACGATCGTAGAGATGCTGGATGTAGTCCTGTGGAACGGCTTGCCATGCCATTTCCACCTGGCGCCTCAGTTGGACCAGCGTTCGTGCTGGACGTGCAGACCGCGTGAGACGACGCTACATCCAGTCCCAAACATGCTCAATGGGGGACAGATCCGGAGATCTTGCTGGCCAGGGTAGTTGACTTACACCTTCTAGAGCACGTTGGGTGGCACGGGATACATGCGGACGTGCATTGTCCTGTTGGAACAGCAAGTTCCCTTGCCGGTCTAGGAATGGTAGAACGATGGGTTCGATGACGGTTTGGATGTACCGTGCACTATTCAGTGTCCCCTCGACGATCACCAGTGGTGTACGGCCAGTGTAGGAGATCGCTCCCCACACCATGATGCCGGGTGTTGGCCCTGTGTGCCTCGGTCGTACGCAGTCCTGATTGTGGCGCTCACCTGCACGGCGCCAAACACGCATACGACCATCATTGGCACCAAGGCAGAAGCGACTCTCATCGCTGAAGACGACACGTCTCCATTCGTCCCTCCATTCACGCCTGTCGCGACACCACTGGAGGCGGGCTGCACGATGTTGGGGCGTGAGCGGAAGACGGCCTAACGGTGTGCGGGACCGTAGCCCAGCTTCATGGAGACGGTTGCGAATGGTCCTCGCCGATACCCCAGGAGCAACAGTGTCCCTAATTTGCTGGGAAGTGGCGGTGCGGTCCCCTACGGCACTGCGTAGGATCCTACGGTCTTGGCGTGCATCCGTGCGTCGCTGCGGTCCGGTCCCAGGTCGACGGGCACGTGCACCTTCCGCCGACCACTGGCGACAACATCGATGTACTGTGGAGACCTCACGCCCCACGTGTTGAGCAATTCGGCGGTACGTCCACCCGGCCTCCCGCATGCCCACTATACGCCCTCGCTCAAAGTCCGTCAACTGCACATACGGTTCACGTCCACGCTGTCGCGGCATGCTACCAGTGTTAAAGACTGCGATGGAGCTCCGTATGCCACGGCAAACTGGCTGACACTGACGGCGGCGGTGCACAAATGCTGCGCAGCTAGCGCCATTCGACGGCCAACACCGCGGTTCCTGGTGTGTCCGCTGTGCCGTGCGTGTGATCATTGCTTGTACAGCCCTCTCGCAGTGTCCGGAGCAAGTATGGTGGGTCTGACACACCGGTGTCAATGTGTTCTTTTTTCCATTTCCAGGAGTGTATCTGTCGTTTTGCATACTTTACTGTTTAATTATTTTGTGCTTTGGTCCTATCAACATAGATAAGTTACGCTGTATGTATGTACGGGAATAGTTTTTTAAAATATAAGGGGTTGGAAATAACGATGGGTTACTTTATAGTTACCTATAGAAGATTCTAACGAATTCTGTTCATTCCAAAATATCTGTTCTATAGAATTCTACTCGAACAACATTGAGATAAATATTAGATTTGTTTTCAGTCACCAGCCGCGCGGGATTAGCCGAGCGGTCTTAGGCACTGCAGTCATGGACTGTGCGGCTGGTCCCGGCGGAGGTTCGAGTCTTCTCTCGGGCATGGATATGTGTGTTTGTCCTTAGGATAATTTAGCGTAAGTAGTGTGTAAGCTTAGGGACTGATGACCTTAGCAGTTAAGTCTCATAGGATTTCACACACATTTGAACATTCAGTCACCAAAGCAATCATAAATTCTGTTTATTTGACACAATTATCGATGGTTTTCGATTAATGCAACTGTCGTCCTACTCTCAATCCCATATATAAGTGTTCCAGGACAGTCACACACACTTCTCACACTCACAGTAATTTTGACCACATAGCATGTAGTCATAATATATTATGTACAAATCAGGTGGGATTACTCAAGGGCTTCAAAAGATATGCGGAAATACACGCAAGTGCCATACACGTTCGTTTAAATTTCATAATTGCATTTACCCCAGACAAATTATGCATTATTTCCATAAGATATTTTCGCACACGGAACAGCACAGCGAATTGAAATATGACGTTGTCTGACACTGTCATTCTATCCAAATTCAGAATACACTTGGCAATGGTGCACACACTGAAGAGGCAAAGAAACTGGTAGACCTCCCTACTACCGTGTTGGGCCCCCGCTAGCAAGCAGAAGTGGTGCAACACAACGGGGCACGGACTCCACTAATGTCTGAAGTAGTACTGGAGGGAACTAACACCACGAATCCTGCAGGGCCGTCCGTAAATCCGTAAGAGTACGAGGGCACGGAGATCTCTTCTGAACAGCACGTTGCAAGGCATCCTATATATGCTCAATAATGTTCAGGTCTGGGGAATCTGGTGGCCAGCGGAAGTGTTTAAACCCAGAAGAGTGTTGCTGGAGCCATCTGTAGCAATTCTGGATGTGTGGGGTGTCGCATTGTCCTGTTGGAATTTCCTCAGTCCGTTGGAATGCACAATTGACATGAATGGATGAATGTCATCAGACAGGATGCTTACATACGTGTCATCTATCAGAGTCGTATCTAGGCGTATCAGGGGTCCCATCTCACACCAATAACACACGCCCCACACCATTACAGAGCCTCCAACAGCTTGAACAGTGCCCTGCTGACCCGTCGGCTTTGACCCATGACGTCACAAATACCGCGGAAACGACTATAAACAATTCCAATATGGCGGATATAAAAACATCGCATACGTATTGTAAACACCGAAATACACAAGTTTCACAAAAAGCCTAATGACTGTAACGGGACAAGCGTGGGAAATTAGGGGTTTTTGGGTGCGGAGAAACTAAATATACAGAAATGTAGCCACCGACCGCCATTCAAAACCACGCAAAACAACGAAATAAATCAACATCACAAAACTGACCAAATACCAAAAAACACATTCCTATCCATAATCGGACACTTCCCTTAACCTATATAGCTCAACAGAACCTACCGATCACATCCCCCAATAGAAAACTAAGAAACGAAAGCTTCCCTTACACCTACATACATCGGCACTTATGCAGTTTAGCAGGTACGGAAAAAATTTTTCATTTTTTTTCAAAATTTGATCATCATGTGTCGTTATGCGGTGGGGGGAGTCTGCAGTGCCCCCCCATCCCCCCACAGGCTTCATTAGTGTCAAATCAATATTTTCGAATCATAGGCGGCCGCTGCCGCGGCCGCATTCCAAAAAAAAACTCCCAACCTAACCTCAAGTGGGCTACGCTACAGATCAATATGTTCATCAAATTGCTTCATATTACGTATACATGTTCATTAGTGTCAAATCAATATTTTCGAATCATAGGCGGCCGCTGCCGCGGCCGCATTCCAAAAAAAAACCTCCCAACCTAACCTCAAGTGGGCTACGCTACAGATCAATATGTTCATCAAATTGCTTCATATTACGTATACATGTTCATTAGTGTCAAATCAATATTTTCGAATCATAGGCGGCCGCTGCCGCGGCCGCATTCCAAAAAAAAACTCCCAACCTAACCTCGTATTCAGGGCTACGCTACAGATCAATGTGTAGGTCCCTTACGTCACGGGTCAAAGCCGACGCGTGAGATCGGATGTTTCCAACCTATACCCAATACACAAAACATACATAAATAACCAAAAAAAAAAAACGGAACTTACCTCAAAAAACTCACTAATAGAAATTCCGCTTCAAATCCAACACCTGAGCAACAGAAAACTGACCCCACCACACGAAACAAACGAAACAAACGAAAACCATGAACACACCACCAGAGAGCACGACAAACAAAAACAAGACATCTACAAACACGCCACAATCGCAAATCAAACTCCGCGCCGTAATGACGTCACACACCACAACACGCTTACGTCACGGGTCAAAGCCGACGGGTAAGATCGGACGCTTCTGTTGACCCAGGCGTATCAGGGGTCCCATCTCACACCAATAACACACGCCCCACACCATTACAGAGCCTCCAACAGCTTGAACAGTGCCCTGCTGGCATGCAGGGTCCATGGATTCATGAATTGGTCTCCATACCCGTACACGTCTACCCGCTCGATACAATTTGAAGCGAGACTTGTCCGACGAGGCAACATGTTTCCAGTCATCAATAGTCCAATGTTGGTGTTGACGGGCCCAGGCGAGGCGTAAAGCTTTGTGTTGTGCAGTTATCAAGGGTACACGAGAGGACTTTCGAATTCGAAACCTCATATAGATGTTTTGTTGAATGATTAGTACGTAGACACTTGTTGATGGCCCAGTATTGAAATCTGCAGCAATTTGCGGAAGGGTTGCACATCTGCCACGTTGAACGAGTCTCTTGAATCGTGGTTGGTTCCGTCGTTGCAGGATCTTTTTCCGATCGCAGCGGTGTCGGAGATTTTATGTTTTACCGGAGTACTGGTATACTCGATACACTCGGAAATGGTCGTACGGAAAAATCCGCACTTCATCGCTACCGTACCTCGGAGATGCTATGTCCCATCGCTCGTGCGCTGACTAAAATATCACGTTCAGACTCACTTAAATCTTGATAACCTGCCATTGTAACAGTCGCAACAGATCTAACAACTGCGCCAGACATTTGTTGTCTTATATAGGCGTTGCCGACCGCAGCGCCGTATTCTGCCTGTTCACATATCTTTGTATTTGAACAGAAATGCCTATAGCAGTTTCTTTGGCGCTTCTGTATGTTAAAAGCCAGGCCCAAGTAGGATACGAACTGCGACCTCCGTTCCAGGCGTAGCTGGCGCTAGCCCGAGACCACAAACGGCTTCTCAACAGACGACTTTCGACACCTCCACAGACAGGGACCCAACCGCCGTGACAGTTCCCGGCAGCACTTACCTGTATTTGCGGTGCGCCCACAGGGATTTTTGCCGCTCCACGTACATTAGTTAAACAACTTCGTTATCTTCATCATAACTTGTTTACAAAATATTTAATCCACTTTCATTTTCACAGTCGGTTTCGAAAGTTAGTGGAACATTTCGTTATTTAATTCTATGTATCTGATGTTGCAAATATATTGTATGTTTTAATACATATTCCAATTCAACGTTCTACAGTAGACGCTCGTTATTTTGACATCGAATAAACCAAAAATTCGGTTAACCAGTACTACAGGCCGATTCACGAGGAATGGCAGTTCGCGCGACTCGAAACTCGGAAGGGGATTGCATTGTTGCCGTTTCCAAGCTACGTTTCTGGTACCTCCATACACGCGCGTTGCGTTTGAAAAAATGCGTCTATACTGCAAATTATGTCCCTGGCTTGCTTGTACAGAATTTGGCGCTTACCACCAGCATCAGCAGCGACAACTCGAAAGAAATGGAATAAAAATTCAATAAATAAGCAGCTACGATCACCTTTAATGGTCGCGTTCATTACGACACACAGCAGAGCGCTGAGAACACTGATTGGTTGCCGGAGAATGAGATGGGCAGAACAAACCTAAACCCGACCGCCGTTGTTCACGACACCAACATAGCTGCTCGGTTCGTACTGAACTGCATCGAAAAATCTACCGCTTAAACTGAACTTCGTATAATTCGTACCGTAGTTACTACAAACTGAAATTTAGTGCTCATATCACAGCTACCATATCTTATTCTTCGTCTAGACCGAAAAAGTATGTACATATATAATGCTGTGCACTACAGTATTTTCCGTCAAGCTTTTCACATAGTTTTGCTCAGTAATGTACAGAATTTCTCAGCAATGGTCTGATTTCTCTGTTGCTGCTCGCGTATGATTTTCACAGCGTAAGACGCAAGGGCGAGGAAAGACAGAGTTTGGCCAGTAGGCCGCACTCAGTGCTCACCACGCAACAATCCAGAGAGCTCTCTGCACAGTATTGCCAACTTAGAGGTTTTTCCACTAAAAGTGGAGAAATATTGCTTCTAGTGGTATAGTAGTTTATTAGAATTCAGTTTCAGTTACTGAAAATGCGATCTCTCAACCGCTAAGCTATTTATGTGTTTCGAGATATGCTATTTCTACTTTATTTGATTTCAAGAGTATTTAACTTTTACTGCGAATACAATACTGATGCATTACAATGTGACATCAAAGGAAATCATCACACTCGATAGACTACATGCGGGGGATTTCCTACAGAATGAACAGTATTTAGTAGCCATGGTTACAGTTCATTTCACGAGGGAAGGCGGCTTGCGCAGGTGGGGGAGTGCAGCAACCGGTTTCAAACGATGGGTGCTCACTTATTTCGTTGTCGCTTCGGATAACCAGTGAGCGCTTGTTGATCACGTAGGGTGCGTCACGTCAGATGCGCAGAAAAAGTAACTCGACTGTCGTCGTTCGTGGTGTGCACTATACAACTGTGATTCTCAGTGTATGTTCTCAGTGTGTGTACTTCATACGTGTATAACTATGCCGAAACCAAAATATACACAAAAGTTTCGGGATTCTTGGCTTCATGAACCACATTTAAAAGATTAGCTTCAAGTTATTGAAAGTACTACGGGTCAGATGGCGAAGTGCAAATTTTGTGGTACAATTTTAAGAAGTCACTATGACGATTTGAAATCTCATGGGATATCAAAGAACGATCTACAAAATAAAAAGGTAAACAACCTTTTTTTAATTGATTAGTCATTCATTGGTCGGTTTTACAACTTTGACCACTCTTTGATTGAGTAAACTGTTGCAAGTTGTAACTACGCAGCCTAAAATTGCTTTTAAGTCAGAGCCCATTGGGAATAAAAAACGGAAGAAGCAAGACTTGCATTATTCACAGCCATGCTTCTAGTATACGTATAGTCGGCCATTTGGGAGAGGTAATTAATCACAGTCATGAAAAATTTGAAGTTTTTAATTAAAGAGTCATATGATTGGTTTAGTCGTTCCTTTTACAGACAACCTCTTTATAAGGACCTATACAAACCCATCGACGATGGACAGAAGCCCTTAAAAATAGTTCCAGCGTGCCAGACAAGGTGGTTATCAATAGAATCCGCTGTATCAAGAATATACACGCCATGGTCAGAGTTAAAAACACATTTTTCGGTAGATAAATTGGGCGAAAGGTGTCACACGGCAGAGTTATTGCACGCTATGTATGCGAATAAGATTGATTACGCATATATTTCATTTTCATATACAATACTAGCTGACCCGGCGAACTCTGTTCCGCCTTAAACGCCAATAAATAATCAGATTTTGGATGTTAAGTTCAATTTTTTATTAGAAAATTCAAAAAATAAAGTCCTTTCATTCGCAATGTTTTGTATCCTTCTTGCATTACGGCTTTGTCGAGAAATATTCGATCGTCGTGGTCGCGGCATTGTTAATGATGATTCATAGAAAATACAAATTATTTCTTTAAATTTATAATTAATGATATATACTGATACTTAACCATAGACGTTTAGCTGACATTTGAGTTTTCTTATTCCATG
Source organism: Schistocerca piceifrons (assembly GCF_021461385.2). NCBI lineage: Eukaryota > Metazoa > Arthropoda > Insecta > Orthoptera > Acrididae > Schistocerca > Schistocerca piceifrons. The sequence goes on along the minus strand of NC_060140.1, from coordinate 84,047,480 downwards.
CCAGATGCGTTTTTGTTATACCACGTTTTATAGCGGTCGAACGGGAGAAAAAGTATCCCATGTCCGTCTCCTGGTTCTAAGCTACCTCTCCACCAATTTTCAGCCAAATCGGTCCAGCCGTTCTTGTGTTATAAATAGTGTAACTAACACGACATTCTTTTATATATATAGATTAATTGAAATAAACGGAGCCGAAAAATATAGAGCACCAGACTCTTTGACTAGTTGACCAACCTGATAGATATGCTTGTCAGCAAAGTTACGTTACCTGCAAATAAAGTTAATATTTTTACTCAAAATATTCGTGATTTTTTTCGATCGATGATGTTATTTGGGATTCCGCGTTGAAAAGCAGTTTCTTGAAATGAGAGAAAATGGATTACCACGGGAAGATGGAGAAATGTTGCATAATCGGTGCATAACATTACTAGTAAGTCTAATTGAAGATGTAAAAAAAACAGGTTACCAGAAAATTTGACCTTGATGAAAAAAAAAATCCAGAATAAGTGTTGAATAAGAAAGGAAATGTAATTGATACAATGGCTCAGTTCAGTGCAGCATTTATAGCAAGTGGGGATGATCAGTGGCGACAAACTCATTTGTTGAAATGGAACGAGACCAAAGATACAAAAAATTTTCGAATGAAGTATTGCATTTCAGAAATGTTCAAGGGGTATCCAGAATAGAGGAATTAATGACTTTTGCAGTTACTCTCCTAATACTGTTTCATTCCAATGCCGACACTATTTAGCAGTATAAATGTAATAAAAAACAAGCAGAGGAATAGAATGAAGTGAAGTCTTTTAACTGCTATGTTAAGAATACGCTGTGGTTTGCGATTGGAACGAATATGAAATTCCAACAAACGTTGAAAAAGAAATCAGTACCAAAGAATCCTATCAATCTGAAACCGACGATGGTGACGATGCAGACAAAAATGATTCGTCTGAAGAAGATGAATTCATTTAAATAATTAGCTGTTGTTATAGAACTTTTTGTATGTCCCTGACCTTGACTTGCTGATTTATTTATTACATGTTTATTTAATGATCGTGAATATTTCATTACTTAATTATAAAGGAAACTAATTACTAGTATACTTATTGTTTTCATCCACAATAATTTAAAAATTTCTATGGACAATGGAGAGAAGGCTAAAACGCAGGTTGCAGAACACTTTCAGTTCAAGAAGTCTTCTGAGTCATCGATAACAAATTCAAGACAGAAAATAGATGGAAGTCTGATAAGTTGCTCATTTGGAGGCAATAGCAAGAGCATGAAGCGAGTCAAACATGAAGAAGTGGAGGATTCCCTATTTGAATGGTTTCAACAATGCGTTCACAGCAAATTCCGTTGTCCGGCCCCAAGAGTCATGAAATGCTCGTGAAATTGCTGTGGCTATGGTGTTTTCAGAAGAGACGTGGAAACAGTGCTATTAGTGTTTGCGGAGAGGCACATAGAGTAAACGAGGAAGATGCCTGAGGTGTCACCGCCAGACACCACACTTGCTAGGTGGTAGCCTTTAAATCGGCCGCGGTCCGTTAGTATACGTCGAACCCGCGTGTCGCCACTATCAGTGATTGCAGACCGAGCGCCGCCACACGGCAGGTCTAGAGAGACTTCCTAGCACTCGCCCCAGTTGTACAGCCGACTTTGCTAGCGATGGTTCACTAACAAATTACGCTCTCATTTGCCGAGACGATAGTTAGCATAGCCTTCAGCTACGTCATTTGCTACGACCTAGCAAGGCGCCATTACCAGTTACTATTGATGCTGCAAAACATGTACCGTCAAGAGCGATGTTCACCAATTATGAATTATAGTTAAGTATTCCAGTAGTTACGTACGTTCTTTGCTACTATAAATTCCTTGTCCTGTTCCAGACCTCACGCCAGCCTGCATGAGCTTAAACGCGTGCCTTTCGGCTTCCTGTCATAGTGGATTGGCTGTCTTGCCAGTCCACAACAATGCCAATGAATGGGCTGGGGTATTTCAATCCACGTTCTCTCATTTGCATCACCCAAGAAATGTTTTAGATACGGATCAAGTCGGCGTTTTCTATAACTTGATGCCTGGAAAATGGCGGAAAATGTCATGCAGGAAAACGCAGGGAGGAGAGACTGACAATGGTCTTGCGTTTAATTCTGATGGTTCCGAGTAGCTCAAACCATTCGTGATTGGAAAACGCAAGAAATCCACTTTGTGCCGGCCGGAGTGGCCGTGCGGTTCTAGGCGCTACAGTCTGGAACCGAGCGACCGCTACGGTCGCAGGTTCGAATCCTGCCTCGGGCATGGATGTGTGTGATGTCCTTAGGTTAGTTAGGTTTAATTAGTTCTAAGTTCTAGGCGACTGATGACCTCAGAAGTTAAGTCGCATAGTGCTCAGAGCCATTTGAACCAAATCCACTTTGTCTTCAAAAAGGTCGAGCTATTCAACCAGCGACGCCACTACCAGAGTAACATTAAAGCTTTGATGACCAAATCTCTCTTCCGTAGTTGGTTGTTGCAGGTTCAACAGGAAACGTCTGGGGGGAAAAGAAATATTTTGCTAACTTTGTGCAACTTCTCGGCATATCAGTTCGATGACCTGGAACTCCCAAACAAGAGGTTGTCTTCTTACTAGCTAACATCACGAGCCGTCTGCAGCCATTGAATCAAAATCGCCTCAATGAAGCGTAACTGATAAGGCCGCCCAAACTGAAGAGGAGACTGAGGATGCAACGTCTGAACTTATTCGTAATGGTGAAGCAACTTTGGATTCTAATGCTGCTGTTCTACAGGCTTACACCCGGTTGGTGCCCTCTTGTATCGTCAATATGTTGAAATGGACGCAGGCAGACGATAGCATTTGTGCTGACGAAGAATCAGTTATCAGTTCTCGTGATGATGCTGAAGAGAATTATAATGCTTTATTGTCACACATTAGGTATCACACCGCCATCCCACACTGATCTTGCAGTTGCTGTTCTCAAGATATTTGTTGCCATTTCTGATGTCTTCTTGGCGTTTCATGCCATAATATTACGACCAATAGCCTGACAAACAACAATTAATGCATAGAAGTAAATATGCAATGGATAAAAATTGTTGCCCGCATCTCGTGGTCGTGCGGTAGCGTTCTCGCTTCCCACGCCCGGGTTCCCGGGTTCGATTCCCGGCGGGGTCAGGGATTTTCTCTGCCTCGTGATGGCTGGGTGTTGTGTGATGTCTTTAGGTTGGTTAGGTTTAAGTAGTTCTAAGTTCTAGGGGACTGATGACCATAGATGTTAAGTCCTATAGTGCTCAGAGCCATTTGAACCATAAAAATTGTTGTAAACTAAAATATGTATTCTGATTGAAACAGAAAGAACAGCACATTAAAATGTTTCTCATCGTATTATTGTTGTACTCCATGATGCAGTAATTCAGTGGGTACAATAGTATTCCACAGTATATATTTCACTGTACTGTTTGAAAAAAAATGATGACAAGCATTTGACAATATATAGAGTACATAAACTTTCTCAGTTAAACAAATGCCAGAAATACGGCTGCACGTATACAGTGTAAAAGGTCGTGTAAATAGAGCACCCACATTCGATGGTACCCGTAACGAGAGAAAAAGCGATAACAAGAGAAAAAGTGAACACAGTCGTACATTTGTACAAAAAAATCTCGTTAATTCAAACTTCGTTAAACCGAACTGGCTCCTTTTCGGTCCATTGAAATTCGGTTAAACGAGCGTCTACTGCAATTTGCGTAACAAATGACGAAGTTAGTGATGTAGCCTGAATTCCTGTAATAAAAGTCAGCATTTAAAAATAGGAACAAGTATAAAACTGAGAACGTAAAACTTTCGTCTCATTTTGGACAACAGAAACGATAAAATACTCGATGTGATTCAAACCTATAACACTAATGTACGGTATAATCCCTACGATACATGGCTGTTCTGCGTTTCTGTATTAAATTTACCATATCGAGACAAAGCATAGCTTAATGTCACATTAGCTGTGATTGGTCGGAATATAAACGCTTGTGTCGATAATTTTCTGACACCACAAAGCGAGAGCTGAAATCCGAGAACCGACGTCAGTAATCGAGGGCTGTTTGGAATCGAGAACTTTGTAGTTCTCGGTCTGCCCGTCGCGGCTGCCTACATTACATCATCTGCCCTCCTCTGGAGTATTTCTGCGCGGTACCAGATGGAATTGACGGGGGACACCAAGAAAGTTCAGAAAATGGCAGCTCGTTCTGTATAATTATAAAATGGGCCAGAAACTGTAACGGATATCATAAGTGAGTTGGGGTGGCAAACGTTTCAAGAAACGCGTTTCTCTTTGCGGCGAGGTCTTTTCACGAACTTATGGTCACCAACTTTCTCCCCCGAATGTGAAACCATTTTGTTGATTCCAACCTGCATCGGGAGCAATGACCATAGTGATGAAAGAAGAGAAATCTGAGATCGCGCGGTAAGATTTAGGTGCTAGGTGTTCATGTTTCCTATGTGCTGTTGGAGAGTGAAGCCAGTGAAATAATCGGAAAGGAGATCTATGCATCTGCTTAATTGCAGAGTAACTATGCAGTGGTAGATGTAGTTGTGCCTGTGATGGGGAGGGGGGCGGGGGGCTCGCAAACGACCGGCAACAGCCGCCTGGAACACTTTCTGTTGAAAACAGGGAAAGCTAGCGTCAGCTGGGGGCGGCCGGATGCGGGTGGCGTAGACGGGGGCAGTGGTGGAGGTGGCGTGGGCGGCGCCGGCGTCTCTCCCGTCAGTGGGCGAGCAGCCTCCCTCCCTCTCTGGCAGCATGTTCTGTGCCCGAAGGTCGCCGCGGACATTTGTAAGTACACTAGACTATTAGGGCGACTCAGACAATGGCTACGTGTTTGTCTGTTAAGAAGATGTGGGCTTGGGACAAGGAATGAAAGAGGAGAAAGACTAATTGAGTTCTGTAACAAGTTTCAGCTAGAATCACCAGAGGAGGAGGTATACTTGGAAAAGACTGGGTGATACAGGAAGATTCGAGTTAGATTACATCATGGTCAGACAGAGATTCCGAATTTTTTTTTTTTTTTTTTTTTTTTTTTGTAGCTTTGGTCTCGTTCCAGTTTAACAAATGAATTTGTCGCCGTTGATCATCCCCACTTGCTATAAATTCTACTCTTTTACTTAACTGAGCCATTGTACCAATTACATTTTCTTTGTTGTGATTAAGTGCTTGTTCAACACTTATTCTAGAAATTTTTTTTTCATCAACGTCAAATTTTCTGGTAACCTGCTTTTTATTTCTTCAATTAGACTTACTAATAATGCTATGAAGCGATTACGCAACATTTCTTCATCTTCCCGCGGTAATCCTTTTTCTCTCATGTCAAACAACTGCTTTTCAACGCGGAATCCCAGATAACTTCTTCGATCGAAGAAATCACGAATATTTTGAGTAAAAATATTAACCTTATTTGCAGGTAACGTAACTTTGCTGACAAGCATATCTGTCAGGTTGGTCACCTAGTCAAAGAGTATGGTGTGATCTATATTTTTATACTCTGACATTTTATTGACTCTGTTTATTTCAATATTGTGTATGAAAATCAGTGGTCGTATGACTGGGAACTGTCTACGTGTGGTGTACCTGAGTGCCATCTCATATGCCTTGCCTTTTCTTGTATGACACAGGCTCCTCATAACTAGAATGCGGATTATCCGATTTACGCAATATCCGTGCATTTTTCGGCGGTTTTTGAAAAAAAGAAAACTGATTCGTGAAGCACCTATATTACTAAGCGGCTAACCCGCTGCACAATCCCAGTTGCAGGTTGCCTATCTAATGACTTAGAGGGGCAAGAACAATGTGATTTGCCGGCCGGGGTGGCAGAGCGGTTCTAGGCGCTACAGTCTGGAACCGAGCGACCGCTACCGTCGCAGGCTCGAATCCTGCTTCGAGCATGGATGTGTGTGATGTCCTTAGGTTAGTTGGGTTTAAGTAGTTCTAAGTTCTAGGGGACTGATGACCTCAGAAGTTAAGTCCCATAGTGCTCAGAGCCATTTCAACCATTTTTGAACACTGTGATTTTCAGTACTTCGTATGGTTACTGAGCGAACGTGAAAATGTAAAATGCTGTCGTAATCTACTCGTTAAGAGGTATAATCTCATGTTAAAGTTTTAACACAGTAAGACAAGTACTGCCGTTAGAAACTGTGTATATGTCTTGAGGCATGGTAATTAAGGAAGCTCAAATTACCCAGACTGAATTCATCGAGTATATGAGAATTAGAGTACGTAGCTTCCTCCCAAAAACTTTACACATAATTTCAAACCCCTAGAAACTTTTTCTCCCTGGCTACCCCCAAAATGATGAAAGGAAAAAAAAATAGTTAACTACATTTTTGCTGTTCATGCAGTAAAACTGAAGCATCAGGCATGACGTTTTAATTTATCGCTTCTTTACTAGTAACTCATTCGCAACACATTTTGCAGACTGTTTCCACGTACACCATTGAATGTACCTGCAAAATTATATCATTGTGTTACACATAACTGAGGAGATACGACTTCATAAAACTGAGTTGCGATAAAATTAGGTTTTGCTTAGAACGGAGAGCAAATTATCCAGACTTTAGTCAGCCAGTGTTTGATAATGAAAGACTTATCAGCTTCCAACAAAGCAACCTACGAACATAATTTCGAGCCTTTTTCAAACTTTTTCTCGCTGACATGCTTAACGTCAAATATTTAACTCACTCACTCATTCATAAAGTAATCGACGTTTGAAGCCGTTTCATACATGGAAGTTAGATTCCTTGGACACTCGTAGGTGGAAGGTTCACTTATCCTATTAAGAGTATAATGAGTACGGATATTTTGGTTCAGAATACACTGTTAGGCATGTGATTCATTTTTCATCGTCGAAAGACAATGCAGACCCGAATATCACTCTCGGACATCCCTGACATATTTTTCATTATTTCCCATTTCACCTTTAGGTAATTGTGGGCACTCTTATCATTGTAAAATGTTCGCGGCTTATAAGTTTCCCTAGCCTTTACGTAGCAGTTAAAAAGTCGAGAATTTCCTACTCAAAGCCGATAGTAAAAGATAACGATTTAGATTGTCTTTGGGAAAAGTTCCTTTCAGTATTTTTGCCATGTGTTGATAGAAAATAGAACCGTATTGTTAAAAATCGGTGGAGAAATGCATTATTGATCGTGTTTCTATAGGTGCCGACGGGTCTCAGTCGGTACGCTTGCAATGGCATGCGCTACCAGTATGTTCCTAAAAGCCGAGCATAAAAACGGGATCTTCCGGTGCTCATACCTCGGGGTCTATCGGTGGTAGAGAGGTAGGGTCAAGTGTTTGGATAGTCCTTGGACTAGGGACCATTTGTATGCCTAACAGAAGTATCGTCTTCGTACAATTATACTACAGTACAGCATCAATTTTTGAATATTGCACACTTCCTTCAGCTTAGGCAAAAGGAGCAAATCAGTTGGTTCTTTTTGCGTTAGATGTGATGTGACGGTTTGCTTTAAGGAGCTTATAGTACCATCATTTACTTCATAGAAAGTTCCTGAGAACACCCGTTTTTCATAATTTTTTCGCCGTCAGTAGCGGATATTCAAATAACTAACAGCAGGGAATTGTTCAGATATTAACGGTGTGTTCTCTAAGCATTTACCTAGAAGTAACATCTCCCCGTTTTCAAAAACCTGTGTCCGTTATCGAAAAACACACCAAAAATATGGATATTGGGTACCAAAACCGAGCCGCGGATTCCAAGACAGCTATGCACAAAAAATTGCTGTAATATTTACGATATATTCCTAAGGTCCAGATCTCGAGCAACTTAGAAAATTTTCTTGATATCTTTATCCGTTTTCGACATACAGAGGTTCGAAGTTACCCTACTTGTTCACGTAAAATACTGAAGCAAAATCTGATGTCAGGCGAAAACGTAGGTTATAAAGTGAGGTTGCACGGAAAAATATTCTATAAATTGTCTTCGTTATCATCAGAAGGGTTCTGGGAACCCCATATTCGAGTACTGAAGAACAACAAAAATTTTTGTGCATGTAAAACTCGGTGTAAGGTGTAAAATTATTTCAGTTTCACAAAAGTAAACTATGAAAATTTTACTGACCCATAAAGTTCTTTTCATATCAGTGTCATGCCCTGCTGTAGCAGGGAAAAGCGGGGAATAAGCAGAAAAATTCTCCTATCAGAGCAAGAAAAGACGAATATGCTCTTGTTTAAAAGATTTTAACTGAAAACTGAAAAGTGTGCCACCAGTTGCCTCGTTCCACCTTCCTCAACACGTTTAACAACTTTCCCAAAAAATTTAGCATTTTAACATATTCGAGTTTTTGTATGCTAAGAGAGTAGGAGACATGGCAATGGGAAAGAGTTGTAAAAGTAATAAATACTGGAAGATACTAAACAGTAATTGTGGTACAGAAAGAACAAGGGAGACAATGACAGTGTGTGTGTGTGTGTGTGTGTGTGTGTGTGAGAGAGAGAGAGAGAGAGAGAGAGAGAGAGAGAGAAAGGCAGTGCAACATAGATGATAGTTATAGAACAGTTTTGGAAAACAGTGAAGGAGACAGTGCCAGTGGGGAAGAGAAGGAGAAGATGGGTATGGATAAAGGCCAATGATAATGAGCGACAGAGTCTATGACAAATGACGACGAGGAATAGACAGACAGCGATAGTGAGATGTGAGAGTAGCATTGAGAAGGAATGATGAGGCAGTAGCATTAAGAAAGAGCAAGAGGGAAACAGTGAGAGTAAGAGGAGACAGAAGTAGTAGGAAAGAACGATGGAGAATGTGAGACAGGAGACAGTGACAATTAGAGAGACACAAAGAAATAATGACAATGTGCTGGGCTGAGTGAGTGAGAATGGGGAGGTGGGAGTGAATGGATATGAATGACTTACAGCGATGGATTAGTCTGTGTGAGCGAGTTACATTTAGTGGAGCTTGTGGAAGTGAAAGGTGAGTTGGATGTTAAAAAGAATGCGAATACGTTTGCACCCAAAATTTTGAGTTACTGGGGAAGGTAGAAAGAGACCGTTGGTACACCACTTCTCAGTCAGAGTCTTTTAAACAGGATCATATTCACCTTATTCTGTGCTCTGATAGGAGGATCTTTCTGATAATAAGACGATAACTTCTAAATTGGATCATTGACATTGCTAACCTACATTTAAGCAGGAGATCCCGGGTTCGAGTCCCGTCGGGGCACACATTTTCAGCTGTCCCCATCAAGGTATATCAACAACACCTGTCGGCAGCTGAGGGTTTCAATTAATTATCATTTATTCTAGAGAAGCTGCATGGTCATCAATGGTATCTGTTCTTTGGGAACAGTTACTGTCTTCATATATAGTTGAAGGTTACCCGGCCATTTATGTTCGTCTGTGCGAATGCACACAGGTTGCCCGAACTCTTACGGGAATCGTCACCTTAGTGGGCGCGAGTAATGAGTGGATGGGCAAATATCTATCAGGAACATTGCGTATGTAGTTTGTGGACAGTTGGAACTCTGGGCCTCATGGGAACCGTGCAAGGGATAAGTCCCTGCAGTTGCGCTGTTCATCTCTGTCCTCGGTGGCTCAGATGGATAGAGCATCTGCCATGCAAGCAGGAGATCCCGGTTCGAGTCCCGGTCGGTGCACACATTTTCAGCTGTCCCCATCAACGTATATCAACAACACCTGTCGGCAGCTGAGGGTTTCAATTAATCATCATTTATTCTAGAGAAACTGCGGGGTCATCAATGGTATCTGTTCTTTGGGCACAGTTATTATCTTCATATACATTTAATGTCGTTGCCGAAATTTGGAACCATTTACACTTGCTAGGAAGAACGAAAATAAACGAAATCGGGTTCTTGTAACGCTCGAAAAGAAATTACACTACTGGCCATTAAAATTGCTACACCGAGAAGAAATGCAGATGATAAACGGGTATTCATTGGACAGATTTATTACAGTAGAACTGACGTGTGATTACATTTTCACGCAATTTGGGTGCATAGATCCTGAGAAATCAGTACCCAGAACAACCACCTCTGGTCGTAATAACGGCCTTGATGTGCCTAGGCATTGAGTCAAACAGAGCTAAGTTGGCGTGTACAGGTACAGCTGTCCATGCAGCTTCAACGTGATACCACAGTTCATCAAGAGTAGTGACTGGCGTATTGTGAGGAGCCAGTTGCTCGGCCACCATTGACCAGACGTTTTCAATTGGTGAGAGATCTGGAGAATGTGTGGCCAGGGCAGCAGTCGAACATTTTCTATATCCAGAAAGGCCCGTACAGGACCTGCAACATGCAGTCGTGCATTATCCTGCTGAAATGTAGGGTTTCGCAGGGATCGAATGAAGGGTAGAGCCACGGGTTGTAACACATCTGAAATGTAACATCCACTGTTCAAAGTGCCGTCAATGTGAACAAGAGGTGACCGAGACGTGTAACCAGTGGCACCCCATACCATCACGCCGGGTGATACGCCAGTATGGTGATGACGAATACGCACTTCCATTGTGCATTCACTGTGATGTCGCCAAACACAGATGCGACCGTCATGATGCTGTAAACAGAACCTGGATTTATCCGAAAAGTGACGTTTTGGCATTCGTGCAACCAGGTTCGTCGTTGAGTACACCATCGCAGGTGCTCCTGTCTGTGATGCTGCGTCAAGGGTAACTGCAGCCATGGTCTCCGAGCTGATAGTCCCTGCTGCTGCAAACGTCGTCAAACTGTTCGTGCAGATGGTTGTTGTCTTGCAAAGTTCCCCAGCTGTTGACTCAGGGATCGAAATGTGCCTGCACGATCCGTTACAGCCATGCGCGTAAGATGCCTGTCATCTCGACTGCTAGTGATACGAGGCCGTTGGTATCCAGCAGGGCGTTCCGTATTACCCTCGTGAACCCACCGATTCCATATTCTGCTAACAGTCATTGGATCTCGACCAACGCGAGCAGCAATGTCGCGATACGATAAACCGCAATCGCGATAGGCTACAATCTGACCTTTATCAAAGTCGGAAACGTGATGGTATGCATTTCTCCTCCTTACACGAGGCATCACTACAACGTTTCACCAGGCAACGCCGGTAAACTGCTGTTTGTGCATGAGAAATCGGTTGGAAACTTTCCTCATGTCAGCACGTTGTAGGTGTCGACACCGGCGCCAACCTTGCGTGAATGCTCTGAAAAGCTAATCGTTTGCACATCACAGCGTCTTCTTCCTGTCGGTTAAATTTCACGTCTGTAGCATGTCATCTTCGTGGTGTAGCAATTTTAATGGCCAGTAGTGTAGGAGTTACAAGTAGGTTAGAAAAGAGCGAATCTGCAGTAAAACTTTCCTAGCATTATAAGATAGGCATACAAACAGCGAAACACATAAGAAAAATACAGAAAAGCAGTTAGATTTTGTAAAAAATTCTGACAGCCAAGCCGGGCCATCAGAGTCTTGAGTGCCTGAAAACTAATCTAGGCGAAAGTACATGAAACACTACAATCGAGATTCCAGCAAAAAAGAGCAGAACTCCGTATTATGTCCGATAGTAATAGACCAAACAGGAGAGTTCCTTGATTCTCGCCTTTATCATGATGGCTGGCGCAATAAATATAAACATCACTATGGAATTCTAGAAATCACTGCTCAACATAATGATCTTATCAAATCCTGTGTCAAGATACACATCTGGTATCGGCTTACTCACACAGCCTCCTCGGTTCCCCACACTCCCTCTATGATGGTGAATAATTGGGAATTGATCAATGTTACCCAGGCAACCCCCGATAAGATTTAGGCAAATGTGTGAGTTATATTAAAGGTCTTGACATGACTCTACAGTGGCCACATGGCATAAAATTGGTGGTCAACGCTTCACAGCAAGGGGAACACTATAAAATGGCAGGAAACCCAATGAACCAATAAGATTTGAGCCTCCCTCCTCCTCTCTTACGATTTTTTATAACTAGCTCAACCGTGCATAAGCCTCTTTTCATTCGAGATTGGCTGAGCAGTTCTAGGTGGTCTGGAACTGCACAACCGCTACGGTCGCAGGTTTTGAATCCTGCCTCAGGCTTGGATGTGGGTGATGTCCTTAGGATAGTTAAGTTTAAGTAATTCTAAGTTCTAGGGGACTGATGACCTCAGCTGTTAAGTCCCATAGTGCTCAGAGCCATTTGAATCATTCATTCGAGGTCTAAGCATTATGGGGGAGAGATGCTGGTCTGTTATAAACAATTGCAAATTATCAAAAATAATTTTCTCTCTCTCTACATAGTTCAATTATTGCATGAGCCTAGTTAGTTGTAGTGTGTGGTGTGTTGATAATAAAAATAATATAAAAATAACTTATGGCTTATTGACTATAATTTTTTTGTTAATAATTTTTTGTACATTCATTAACAATAATATTTTATGGTTTATTTACGAGTTTATTTTACTATAAAGCATTTTATCTTGTAATTCCCTTAAATATATTTTTCTTTTAAGCTAATGATCTCATGTACAATCTGCACTAAAACTAGATGAACTTGGATTCTACGTTTCATGTATAACAAGTACTTTGACTTGCTTCGGTATTTGACCTAAATACTACATTTCCGATTTTGTTTCTATATACTCTTTTATACAATATTTACAATTCATTCAGATTGGACAGATCATCATTTAATATATACATTGGTTTCATTCTGCTTATTCTATTTACATTCAATCAATCATTTCTCTCTCTCTTTCTCCCTCTCTATCTCTCTCTCTAGCTCCCCATCTCTCTCTCTGACACACATGTGCATGCGCGCGCGCGTACACACACACACACACACACACACACACACAACTATGACAAACGACTCATCAGACTATTCTGCACGTACTCGCACATACACACACCAACTGTTTACTGCTAAATATACAGCAACACAGTCAATAACTAATGAATAGTGTGAGTACAGGAGGGTCCTGATCTTATGCCCACATATGAACCATTTGTCGTCATGATAGGACAGCCCTACTTTCAGTTGAAGAGCGGTATTTACCTCATGGCTTGGCAATACAAATATTACCTGATGAACCATATGTGGAGCTGTGCCAATGCCCTTGAGAAGGCACCTCTGTAATCTTCTATCGAGATAGCTTTTGAGGCCAATTGATGGACACTCTTAGCCCACCTCTGGGTGGCTCCTGCAGCTACATGATATCTGTATAACTTAGATCTGAGCTCCACAAACTCCACAGTCAGCGAACCATTCACCTCAGCTTTCATCAGGTCAATAACCTTTCTGTTTTGAGATGTTATTTCAAATAGATTATTGCCCGCATATCCGGACCTGTCAAATTGTTCATGATTTATTCGTAAGGATTGCAGCCTTTCACCCAGTAGGTATGTGCCCGGGCATACACTAGAGTTTCTCGAAAACATCTGAGAGCATGTATACATCAGTATTGATGTATAATCTGGCACATTCTCCTCTATTAAGGATGCCGAACTTCTGCCAAACATTCACCATGTGATCATAATCTGCATCTGTTGCGGTAATGCCTGTTAGTTTACTGGAGAATGCAGTTGTGTCAGGCAATGTGGTTTCATGGAGTCCCTACATTGAATCAAGGTATTCATATGGAAAGACCCCTTCTTCATCACAATCTTAATCTTTGCATCATCTGGATAAACGGGTCTGGTCATATACATGTCCTCCTTATGCATAATCTCAGCAAGTTTCTGAAGAGAAACATACGTGAAGTGAAGTGACTCCAGGAACTGCAGTGTTATTCTTGGCATTATTCTCTCTGAAAATTAATTCCTGTTGTTAGCCAGAAGCAACCTTATGGAGCAATATACATCCTCTTCATCTAGATTCTGAATATTAATACAAACATGTTAATCAGCAATACGTTTTGGAAAAATGATTAAACTGGGCCCCCACCTTAACTGGAATGTGGGTCCCCACCTTAACTGGAATGTAGATATGCAAGCACGTATCAAGGTGGAAGTAGTAGTGCAAGACCAGCATCAGGGCGTTCTGTTGGTGTGGGTTGCCTACATCAGGGGCAAGTATGCACTCAGGAGTAAACCTATTGTTCTCTTTTGATTGACAGGTTGATCTCGTGGGGATAATCCTTCCTTTTGATTGACAGGTGCTTAACCTATTGTTCGCCCCCCCCCCCCCCTACTCCTCTCACCCCTCCTTCCAACCCTTAGAAAACCTCCCCTCCCCCTCAGTGATACAGGTACACTTTCAGGCCTGAGTTATTCAAATAGCCACATCCCATTCTATCAATTTGATTGACTACTTAATTAAATTGATCAAATAATGAACCCTTTCCCCTCTGGCAAACCCCTTCCCCTACCCCCTACCATTCCTTACCCTTCCCTGGAAACTGACGGCTCTGCCCTGGAGAGGAAGAATCTCATGAAAGGAAATTCAGTTACATAACAGAAGGTATATTGTTTATTTATAAAAAAAATCTGTTTGCAGGTTTTGGATCTCTCTTGCTCATTGTTCTCTACTGTTTGGGAAGATGCAGGTCTTGTAAAGAAGCAATTAAATCAATCGCTTTTTTTTATTCCAATTGCACAGGGAATACGATCATGAAACACCCATCACATATTATTGCACTGTTAAAAATCGTTTGATTGCAAAGCACCCACTGGACTGCACAGAATGGTGCCCGCACAGGCTGCTGCACTGCATCACACCTGCGAGACCCTGAGAAGCAGCCACGCCATGCGCAGCTGTTTGCTCAGGCTCTGCAACTGACAGAATGGAAGACATTCTAATCCCTGAACAAAAGCATCCGAGAAATTCCTGTCGAAACAGGTGTTCTTTCTCTGTTGCTCTTTGTGCCCTGCTGGGCCTGCACATGCCGTCAGTCGGCGGTCAGACCGAACCTCAAACAAATCAGCATTTACCCTGTAAATGCTTGTAGAATACCATCACACATGAGAACTCCGTCCTTCCAAGGCAAATGGTGGATTGGGAATCATTCCAGAAATACTGCTGAAGTCAATAAATAACTAATTTTTGGTGACATGATCGTGATGTAGGGAATATAAGGTGCGTGCGACAGATCACCACTCCCAGTCACAGTTAGTCTGTGGAAGAAGAAGAAATATGACCCATAGTCAGCAGTCGAGATCCTCATTGGCCTCTCCATCGCAGAAGCAGCATAAAAGTTAGTACTCATTACATGTTGTTGCTACTATTACTGTATATAGCAGTTCCCTTTCTTTGTTCAACTCTGTGTTATTGTCAGTGATTCTTATTGTTTCTTCTTCTTCTTCTTTGTTCAGTGATCTCTGGGGTGTCTGTACCAGCAGCTGCCATCATCAGCTTTTCAGGACTTGTAGTGAATTCTGGTCTGTCAGCATCAGTGGTAGCAGTAGCAGCACTATGGGATCTTGTAGCGCAAATAGCCCACTTGCTGGAGCAAGACAATGAGCCACTATTGTTTGACCTGCTCATTGATTTAGACACCCAGCAAGCCCCCAACTCTCAGAAGAACTGTGCACACAGTGCAGGTCAGTACTCGTCTCTGGTGTATGCACCACCTCAGAACATTCCAGTGTTATTGCAAGGACAGGTAGTCGATGTGGTGAATGAGAAGCTGCTGATCCCCCCCACCCACATTGCTCTACTGCTTTTCACTTCAACATATAATTTTTAACAGTTGGTGGTTCAAAGAGCTTAAATATTGGTATAGAAGCATCAATGGACATTGACTGGCGTGTTGTGTTAGAGATTGAAAATGCATCGAGATGTTTTAAAGTGCAGTTTATGGAGCTGGAATGCAATGAAGTGTGTTGTGCACAACATTACATCAATGAACAGATGACCTCTGAGTATTTTCCATCTCTGGACATTTACTGCATGGGTTAACGCTTTCTATAACATTATTGTACGACAGTGCAACACTCATGATGACAGCTGCAGATTGATCCATTTATCTACAACACTCCACCTTTACAAACTTGTTTGATTTAAGGTTGGCACTATCCCTTGCACTGGAAGGACTGAAGGATGGGCTGCCTTGTGTTCAAACAGTGTATAAAGACATTGTAAACTATCTCTGTATGTACAGTCTGCATGCAGATTATATAGAACAATACATCAATACAGTGTCAAAAGAGGAAGCTAAAGAAACTCTCTTCAGTTTGAGAGAAATACTTGCTGAATTTACTGCATACAAGAAACAGTTATTTGGGAAATACTGTAAAAAATGAATCAGTTGTTTTTGTTGTTGTCCTTGATGTAATACAGCCTATGTGTCATTGCTGAAATGTAAATAAAATAAATCTCAAATCTTTGTTGTTTTTCTTATTTAACTACCCCATCATTATATAAAGTAAGAAATAGCCATTGTAACTCACTCAGTAAGATGATTGTGTTATACTGGCAACATATATTATTGTTACATATTATTATTATTATTATTACAAGCATTCTTTTTTTCTATAAAAGCCCGTTGCACACCAACACTTGACGTAGTCATTATCATGGCAGGGTGGGTGAAGCGTTAGGACTTTGTTGTCAGTGACTGGTCACGCTGTTCCTCCCAATATTTTATCCCTGCTACCTTCAAAATTAAAAAGGTGCATATTCCAGTCAACATTATCAAAAGCTTTTTTTATATTCATGTAGATATGCCTTTCTTCATTCCATCTTCTAAGATAAATCATAGAATAGTTTTGCCTCACAAGTTCCTACATTTATCTGGAAACCTGATTGATCTTCCCCAATGTCAGCTTCCACCATTTTTTTCATTCTTCTGTAAATAATTTATGTCAGTATTTTGCACTGCGTGTGCTTCACACCTGTTAGCCCCTGGTTTCTTTGGAGTTGGAATTGCTATGTTCTTCCTGGAGTCTGGGAGAAATTTGCCTGTCTTGTATATCTTGCACATCAGATGGAATAGTTCTTTAATGGCCAGCTGTCCCAGGGATCTCGACAATTATGGGGGAATATTTCTACTCCAGGGCCTTCAGTTCCATGTAGGTCCTTCTGTGGTATGTTCAGTTCTTCTCATAGTGTAATATCTCCCACTATATCTTCATTTACTTCATCTTCTATTTATATAACACTGACTTAAAGTACATTTCCCTTTTATAACCCTTGTTTCCACTTTTCAACTTTCTCTTCCTTGCTTAGTACTGGCTTCCATCTGATTCTTGAAGTTCATATGTGAGCTTTTCTTTTCTCCAAAAGACTGATTAATTTTCCTATAGTAAACATCTATCTCTGCTCTGTTTGAGAATGCTTCATAGAAGCCTTGCACTTTTCAACTAGCCATTCATGTTTAGCCATTTTCCATTTTCTGCCAGTCTCATTTTTTATGTGCCTGTATTCCCTTTCACATGCTTCATTTTTATATTTTATCCTTTCATTAGTTACTTTCCTTCAGTCCATATTCTACTATTTTACCGTATCTTTCTTTTCCTACTATCCAAATCCAGTCCTCCATCACAATTAAATTTTCACCTCCCTGAACTGTCAGAATAATTTGTTTTATTTCATCATACCTTCTTTCAATACTTGTATTGTGGTAGGTATTGGCTTTGGGTTTACTTGCACTATGGTAATACGTTCACTATGATGTTCATAATAGCTTACTCACCTTCCTATTTTCTTATTCATTATTAAACTTATACCTGAATTAGACCCTACCTATGTTTGATTTTGTCATTATAATCCTGTACCCGTGCAATCAAAAGTCCTTCTCTTTCTGCCGCCACAGTTCACTAATTCTCAGTATATCTGACATCAACCTATCCATTTCTATTTTTAGATTCTCTGATCTACCTACCCAGTTAAGGTATCTAATATTCTGCAATTTGACCCAATAAAAATGCCAGTTTTGCCTCTCCAATGATAACGTCCTCCAGAGTCATCCCCTCCTGGAGTCCAAAGAGGGGACTGTTTTGTCTCTGGAATGTTTTACCCAAGAGGATGTCCTCATGATTAAGCCACACAATAGACCTGCATGTCCTTTGGAGAAATAACTTGCTTTCAGCTGTTTGCAGCACCAGCACTTCATGGCTAATGTTACAAGGCCACATCAGTGATCCACACTGTTGCCCTTTCATCTACAAAAAAGACTGCTACCTGTCTTCAGAAATCACAGGTTAGTCTGGCCTCTCCATAAATACCACACCATTCCATTTATAGGCTTCTGTCTGTATTGTTGAGGCATGTAAGCCCAACCCCCTCCTCCATTCCTCCCCTTCTACCTATATACCTCAGCAAGGTTTTGATTCATGAATGTAGTTGTTTAACTTAAGGCTTTAAATTTGTAAACATCAGTTTCAGGAAGTGATTTGGAGGAATGGTGGCAAAATGTAGTAGGAGGGGCTAATTCCTTATGAGAGCACTGCAACATATGATCTGTAACTCAGCAATTCTGCATGTGATACATTTCTTTCAATCTTTATATGTAATGCCATTCTGTGTGTATGTTGCCTAAATATTAGCTGTGTGTTTAAGTATGGCTGGAACAGAATCAACAATTTACTAGGGCTGGCCAAATGATGAACCAGAGAACTTGATATGCTATCATGTACTACTCAAACAATCAAATGATATTTGACTCACACAGTGTGATCACATGCAATATCAATGCATGAGTAACTGAAACATTCACAAGATCTAGCTTTAGCCCTGCTTGACATCTGAAAACTGTGAGAAATACAGGAGGAAGTATTGTTAAATCCTACCACTGTACAAACTCCTGCTATAGTTGCATAAATTTGCAGTAAGAGTTCTCTTGCAGAGTGTGTGTATATACAGGGTATATCAAAAAGAATAATCCCATCTAAACAAATCACAACTGTTAGGTTATTTGAGATATGTGTGTGAACAACATACTGTTGGAAAGAGCGTACCCTCAAGTTTTACATGGCCATGGCCATCATGTCACACTCGCAGTGCAGGAATTTTTAAATTAAAGGATTACTGAGTGATGGACCAGTTGCACTGGACCAAATGATTCAGCTTTACGTTACTGGCCCCCAAGGTCACTGGACCTGACTGTTGTTGTTGTGGTCTTCAGTCCAGAGACTGGTTTGATGCAGCTCTCCATGCTACTCTATCCTGTGCAAGCTCCTTCATCTCCCAGTGCCTACTGCAACCTACATCCTTCTGAATCTGTTTAATGTATTCATCTCTTGGTCTCCCTCTACGATTTTTACCCTCCATGCTGCCCTCCAATACTAAATTGGTGATCCCTTTATGCCTCAGAATATGCCCTACCAACCAATCTCTTCTTCTAGTCAAATTGTGCCACAAACTTCTCTTCTCTCCAATTCTATTTAATACCTCCTCATTAGTTATGTAATCTACCCATCTAATCTTCAGCATTCTTCTGTAGCACCACAATTTGAAAGCTTCTATTCTCTTCTTGTCTAAGCTATTTATTGTCCATGTTTCACTTCCATCCATGACTACACTCCATACAAATACTTTCAGAAACAACTTCCTGACACTTAAATCTATACTCAATGTTAACAAATTTCTCTTCTTGAGAAACGCTTTCCTTGCCATTGGACCTGACTATATGTGATTGTTTCTTGTGGGGGTTTGTAAAAGACTCTCTTTATGTGCCTCCATCACCAACAAATATGAATGAACAGAGACATCAAATAACAGCAGCCATGGAAGATGTAGCTCAAGACACGCTTGCTGCAGTGTGGAAACAATTTGAATGCTGCACTGACATATGCTGTGCATCTCCAGGGGGATATTGAACACCTATGAAAAGGTTCCCTGTTCATCAAAAAACAAAATTCATTGCACGTGTTTATTAGTTTCAGAAATATAGACATGTACAAATGAGGTGATCCTTTTTGATATACCCTGTATAAATATTTATGTGATTTTGAAGTCAGGCTAACAAAGGATAAAATGGTCCTTAAGAAGATATTACATGACTGAGAACCCAATACATTATTTGGTTATTAGTGACTATAATGATGGCCTAGTTTTCCCAGGAGGTAGTTAGCCATTAGCAGCTTTGAACTGCAAATTCTAATACTGTTTATAATTACATTCGTATGATGGTGCAGTATTTTTAAACCTCTGGAAATGGTAGATCGTTGATATGCAATTGTGCATGTTTTGAATGAACACCTTTGTCAGAATTCTAATCCATATCTTACATGTTATAAATTGGCACAATATTAGTATTTAGACATTCTGTTTTGTCCTTGTCTGCTGATTGTCATTTCAGACTTGCAGCACAGTAATGTCAACAGAGATTTTGCGGAGTTTCTTCGTCATTGATTCTTAATATAAATTTCCATTCTCTTGCAGGTCAAGCTTTCTATGTTGTTAGAATAAGATCTACATCTATATCTAGGTCCATACACTGCAAACTACTGTGGAGTATATAGCAGAGGGTATGTCCCATTGTACCAGTTACTGGAGTTGTAGAGGGTACTTGGTGCACCACTGCTATTTCCTTGTTTTCCTGCTCCAGACATGAACGTTTTGCAGTTAAGAGAAATTGCTGCTAAGCTTTTGTAAGCACTCAATTCTCTCTAATTTTTACATTCGAGCTCTTTTTGTGAGACATACGTAGGAGGAGACAACATAGTGACTCAGTTGAAGAGAAACTGAGATAAACCTGAAATTTACTGCAGGAAGTGATTGTAATCTCATCAAAAAGTCTGAAATCAATTGAAAAATTTCACACACACAAGGCTAAAAAGCAAAAAATAAATATTTAAATAAAATATTTTTAATATACCACGTTTTTAAAACAGACTACACCAGGTTTTTAAAACAGACTACTGTAAAAGGTATTAAATAATTTCTCTTACCCCCCTACAGATTTCAAATGTCTTAAGGGTAGTCCAGAAAATCTGTGCTTGTGAATTTTCAGTAGCTGTGATATACCTGTAAAATTGAAAACAGAAAAGATGGGGTGGATATAACATATAATAGGAAGGAGGGTAGAAACTAACTGTCACTGGGAAAAGTCACAGAACATTTCATATCATTTGAAGTGCAATAAAATTGTTAGCAACTTAGGTGAACTATTCATGCATCTGTTACTTATTGCATGTGTCCCATATTTTTCACTTTAAATTTTACAAATATTGTCATATCTATTAAAAATTCACAAGCAGAAATTTTCAGGGCTATCTGTATGGCATTAGAATGTAAAAGGGGCATTCAAACGAAACCTGGCCACTAGCAGAAGGTAATGGTAATGGTTATATTGACTCAAAATGTAGTTATACACAGTACAATTACTCAAAAACAGTTGCCAAAACTGTTGGCACATTTATCCCTTGTGACACTAGCTGGTCAATTCCATCCTTGAAGAAGGTACAGGGTGACACACGGGAGATGGACAGTTTTTAATGAAATAATACTTAGCCAACTTTAAAATTAATGCATGTTTATTTACAAAAAATCAAAGCTCATTATTTGCCATTTTAGTTAACAAAGTTATTTGTGAAAAATAATGTCATCAAGGTGATGTCCATCATTTCGAATGCAGGACTCAAGTCTCTTCTCAAAATCCTCCATCACATGGACTAAAATCTCTGCAAAGATGGCAGCAATTTCTTGAATGATCGCATTCTTCAACTCTTCCAAATTTTATGGTTTGTGGTTATAGACACAGCTCTTAAGGTACCCCCACAGAAAAAAGTCACATACTGACAAGTCGGGAGACCCGGGAGACCAAGGAACATTGCCAAAACATGAGATAATCCGGCCAGGAAACATGTGTCTAAAAACTGTCATTGAAGTGTTTGCAGTGTGTGATGTTGCCCCATCCTGCTGGAACCAAATGCATTTTAAACGGATTTGTCATCTTCTTAGTTCTGGTTTCAAGAATAGAGAAAGGTACCTCTGCCTGTAGTAGGACCTAAATTTGTATCAATAGCTTAGGATAATGACATAGTGTTATCAACATGTATATGATAATGACATAGTGTCATCAACATGAATACTCCCTGCTTAATATAAATCTGTGTAATGTTTTCCTTTTTATTGTAAAATTAATAATATATAAAATTCCAATTGTGTTTTATTGTACTACACTAAATTTCACATGATTTATATATACATTGTTAAGAGAATATAACCATCTTTATACTGTAATTGAACTTATTGACGAAGCCCATTGTATAAGAAAATACTGAACGGCTAATAAAGATTCTTATTCTTATTCTTATTCTTATTCAAGCGAATGAATGTAACAAACCGAATTAACAGTAACTATGGCCCCATTCTCTTCAGAAAAATTAGGTCAAATAATGCCAACAGAACCAAGAGCACACCAGACTGTTACTTTTTCTGAGTGTAGAGGACGCTGGTGGATAAAATGTGGATGCTCTATGGTCCTGTTTAAATGAAAATGACCTTCATCGCTCATCAATAAAATTTAATTTTCATTCGATCCCACAATCACTTGCATTCTGTAAGCGAAGTCTTCTCGTACAGCAAAATCAGTTTCCTTAAGTTGTTGGACAATGAGCATTTTGTAGGGATGGAATTTTAATTCTTTATACAAAATTTGTCTAACCGATTCATGATTGATTTGTAACTCACTAGCATGACGTCTAGCTGACTGTCCTGGGCTTCTGACTGCCGCTTGCCTTACCCTTTCAACATTTTCTGGTGTTGTTACTCTGTGTCTTGGGCCAGGATGCTTCTTATCCAGTATGTTTCCAATTGATCTGAAATTTTCCACCCATCTGAGGATTGTGTTACGGCTTGGAACAGCTCCATGTTGACCGACATTAAACCGCGCAATCGCTGCGTAGCAATAATAGACTCACCACTTTTCACAAAATTGTCATAGATGAACACTTGACGTTTCAAGTCCCACTGATCCATAGTGACTGAGTAAATGAAATGGCGTCTTGTGTGGATCAGAACTATCCTCACCACGACCAACTCCCACCATCGTGCCCTCAGTACTACGCATTTCAAAACCGTCCATCTCCTGTGTGTCACCCTGTAGTACGAGTCACACACTTCATCATTCATTGTGAACTGATGTCCGCAAATAGCTTATTTTAGAAGTCCAAAAACATGAAAGTCACATGGTGAAAGGTTGAAATTGTATGGTGGATGTTCCAGCATTTCCCACTGAAACTGCTGCAATGTTGTCTTCACCACATTGGCTGTTTGTGAACATTAATGTGAAATTTAATCTGAAATAGTAAACTCATTTGCAATAATTTTGTAAAGGGCAATTTACTACTGGAACTGGGTATAAACACAACAGTATAAAGTCCAGAAAGTTAAAAATTTGAGCTATATTGACCTTTTCAGAGAATGTTTACATGAAGGAATTTCAGATAGGAATGGGAAGGTAGTTCCATTTCAATACCAAAGGTTAGTGAAATGGTCTTCTACAATGTAGAATGTAGTGAATTTGGGAAAAGAATTACAAGCCAATACCCAGATGTAAATACCAAAAACAGTGAGACATAGGTGGTGTGAAGCACCAAAAACATTAAATCATTAAATTATGAAATACAGATCATGGATAACATGTGCAATACCCAAAACATACAAAATTATAAAGGTATAGCATTAATAGTGTGTAATACTTTAGAGACAAACAATTTGCAATATTAAAGTCTACATGATATGAGGCTTCAATTACAACAAAACATTCTAAAATCATATATGACATACTGCCAAGGTGTGAATCAAAACCAAGTTCAAAACATGTAACATAGGATTCCTATCTAAGTAATACAAGATACATTTTTGCATACATCTAGAAATTTCATTTTCTTATGTAAGTTATTTCTTCTGGTGGGATCTCCACCCTCTACAGTACAATGTGGCACTTCAGGCAACACTGTCTTTTCAGTACCTGAAACCACACACTGTATAAGTTTCAATCCGAATGGATGACATCACATACAATAAACAAAAGTTTCTGTCATTTATGATATCAATTTACTATTTAACTCATTTTTCACTTCAGAAAGTAGTTCTTGAAATAGGTCATATCACCATAATACTAGACAAAACATATAGTAATAATAACATATGTATAAGAAATAGTATCAAGATATTGGCTTAGATAAGCATAATCATCATATTAAAAATCACATTAATATCTTAAAATTGGATAATTTTCCTCCTCCTGTATACACAGTGTCTCACCCAAAGGCAACAGACAAGTCTAGTATGAAAGCAAACAGGTACACCAGCACAGACCTCACAATGGTGCAAACAGGGAATTCCGGCGAGACAAAAACGCTTACGCAGCCTGACACTTACCTAACATCTCAAGAGTGACTCTAACCCAACAACATATGTAAATATAAGATAAAAAATCATATGTCATTACTGAATATTAAGTGTTCAGATCCAAATTATCATCTTTGTGTTATATGAGTACAGTCTCAGTATATGTATAATTCATCTTCAATCTACATCACAGGATACACAGCATCATCTTGAAGTTTCTTGCAAAGTGTATATTTTTAGAAGAAAGGCTGCATTTCATAGCAGTAAACTTAACTTTAAATACTAAATTATCCATATAGTACTTAGACTTTAAGCTACACTTTGACCAAAAATGAGACAACTCCGTGAATAGTTTGTAAGTCATGGACTTTCAAACAGTGTATACACTTTTTTGGACCCCTCTGTATTTGTGGACTCAGAAGTGAAACTCGTCATATATACTACGGTATAAAAGGTGCGAGTTATTTGACCTAATCTTGGCCAAGTATGTCATTCAATTAGCATGTAATTAGTTAATTACTTATTTAAATGAGAAAAATTATCAAAGAGGGTATTCACAAAATAAATGAAACTTTAAGCATTAGCACTTAGTCTAAATAGGTCATGAGAAATCAGATAAGTATATATACAATTGAAAGGTAATCAAATTGCAACCTGAAATCTCAGGTTGAAGTCAACATATGACAAAGATGTACATAAGGAAAAGAGGTAAACTGGTGGGGTGGTCATCACATGGATAACATAATACAAAATATAGAAGAAAAACTTACTGCACATTATGAATGCAGAAAGATGGAAAACAGATTCTCCATATATTTTTCTGAGTATGACCCCATGTCAATGAAGGTGATACCTGAGTGTAGAAGTTGCCATGCAGCAACAAGCAATGGCTTAAAAACAAATTAGCACAATAGGCTGTCTAATATAATATAGGCATGGTAATGCAACTTGAAGTTTAAACAAACTAACCCTAACATGCTACTCAGAATTGAAAATAAACTTAAATTGTCTGTGTGTTTACATAAGCAGAAAACCAAAATTCTAGAAATAAAAAATGGTAAGGTGGAACATCCAGTTCCATACCACTGTCACAGTCATAATACATAGCATAAGATACAAACATGAAAGTCAAAATTACTAAACAAGAAGTCAAGAAGGACAAAAGCATATATGTGAATATGTGGAACAATCAGTCCCACATACATTCTAATCTGCAATCTGGAAGAGTTTTCTTAATTTCATATACAATTTCAATGAGTTTTATAGTACAAAAATTTAAATTACATTTAAGTTAATTGTGAACAAATTGCTTTGAATAAGATATTGTTATTAGTGACGTGAATAGCTCTCAAGTAGAGCTATCATTTTAAATAATCATAATGAATAAATATTGTAGCCTCCTGGAAATGGTAGAAGTAAATTTTGAAGAATTTGTGGTGCAACATGACTGCACAGTTCATATCATGAAATTTCAAAGTTGGATTATTAACGAACAACTCACTCCCCTTAGTTGCTAATATAAATTGGGCAACATATTAATGTGAAATTTAATCTGAAATAGTAAACTCATTTGTATTGATTTTTTAAAGTGCAGTTTACTGTTGGAACTGGGTATAGACATAACAGCATAAAATCCAGAAAGTTAAAAAAGTGAGCTAAACTGAACTCTTCAGAGGATGTTGATATGAGGAAGGAATTTCAGAGAGGAATGGGAAGGTAGTCCCATTTCAGTTGTTATGCTGATGGCCAGTACAAAGTCTAATGGCATGCTAGCTATGTGACACACAAAACTATTCCTTTTCCATGAGGACAGAAGAACTCTCTCGCCAGTGCAGTGGTTGCCACTCACTGATTACTCTTGGATTTATATTCTAGCAGCCTTTGTTCTCAATAATGGTATGAGTTTTCTGGTTCTATTATATATAGTACTTATGACTTCATTGCCATAACAGTAAGATTTTAAAGCAGGTGCCATTACCATTTGCAACTTGTATGGTCTTTCCCTGGGTGCTGGAACAGATCCCATTTGTTCTGGTCATGGATGTTCACATTGGTGATCTTCTGTTTGGCAAGTAAATACAAAGTGCTCATGACTATGTATTACATAATGATGCGTTTTCTCGTTAATCATATGTGTTACTCCACCACCATAGGTAACTGTTCACAATCAGCTACATATTCATTATATGTTAACATGAGATGTAAATGAAGTAAATGTCACAATTTTGAAAAGGTGAGTGAACTGTAAGAAGCATGTATTCTAGAATGCAGACACAAAGGAATTACAGACACTGGCTGTGAGTGGGCATCGATTTAAATCATTGGGGAAGGGTTGAAAATTTGTGCCAGATGGGGATTTGAACCCAGGTCTCCTTCTTACTACACAGATGCATAGACCATTGTTCCATCTGGACACAGTGGTCATCACAACTCCATGAACTACCTTAGAATGCCTCCAGTCAGAACCAAATTCTCAGTCGATCCATACACTATTAATCAGTGTACCTTGCCCATGGTCCTCACTACTTGTGGCATTTAGCCCATTCCCATAAGAGTTCAAGCGTGATGTGTGTCTGCACTGAAGAGAGCATTGGCCATTCTCATCTTTACCAATGCTCTCTTCACTATATATATATTTATCAACTGATGACTACAACATCATCATTTATATTGTGTACAAAGTGTCTGATCTTTCAGATATGTCTGTAATTCCTTTGTGTCTTGATTCCCTCACACACACACACAGATATGTACAATTTTGTTTCTGCTGTTTTTTCGCAAACATTTGAGGCTTTAATGAAACAAATTAGTTACATGTGTATCATTCAAAGTATTTTCCATCGCTGGCCACTACTTTCTCCCATCTTTGGGGCAGTGTATGAGTCCTGTGTCGAAAAATTTGTTCATCTTTTGAAGTGATCCATGAATCGATCCAGTTTGTTACTTCTTCATGAGATTGGAAGTGTTGGTCAGCCAGCCCATGTGCCATTGATCTAAACAGGTGATAGTCAGAGGATGCAATGTCTAGAGAATATGGCGGGTGGAGTAGGACTTCCCATTTTAACATTTCCAAGTACATTTTGACCTCTTTTGCAACCCAGGGTCGAGCGTTGTTGTGCTGCAAAATCACTTTATCGTGCCTCTCGCTGTATTGCAGCAGTTTGTCTTTTAATGCTCTGCTCAAAAACATTAATTGCATTCAATAACGAGCACCTGTGATTGTCTCATTTGGTTTTAACACCTCATAGTACAAGACACCGAGCTGGTCCCACAAAATGCATAACATGATCTTGGAGCCTTGAATATTCGGTTGGGCCGTCGACGTGGTAGCATGGCTGGGATATCCCCATGATTTTTTGTGTTTTAGGGTTATCATAATGAACCCATTTTTCATCCCCGGTCACAATGTGATGCAGAAATCCCTTCCGTTTTTGCTCTGAAGCAACTGTTCACAAACACACAATCGCCGTTCAACGTCTCTTCGTTTCAGCTCACACAGGACCCAAGTTCCTTCTTTCTGAATCATGCCCATAGTCTTGAGACATTTTGAAATGGCTCCCACAAATTGTGCCAATTCTTCTTGAGTTTGATGTGTGTCTTCACTCAGCAATGTCTCCAATTCTGCATCTTCGAAAACATTCTCTCTTCCTCCACTATGCTGGTCTACGACGTTAGAATCACTGTTCTTGAAGTGTTGAAACCACCCATGACATGTTCTTTCACTAATAGCGCCCTTTCTATACGTACCTGAGAGAATTCAATGAGACTCAGCCGCTGTTTTCTTCATATTGAAACAAAACAGTAACACCTCCCTCAAATGACAAGAATTAGGCTTGTAAACTGACAATTTCAATCAAGAACAACTTTATGATACAGACACAAACAGACTAATGTTTGAATGAGGTTATGTTGACTGAGGCCCAATCTAACTGCCTGATGTGTGCTATTTGTTTCTTTCGACCGCTACTTACCACTGTCGCCACCTATCGGCAAAAGATGGAAGCAAACTTGTACACCTTGTGTACACACACACATACACTCCATTGCTCAACAGAGTTTCCATGTACATATCTTCAGCACTCATATCAGAGGTAGTTTACTATCTTCATTAATGAAGAACATCTTTGAATTCTAACATACAATTGCCGTAGATGAGATGTACACACTTTATGAAGTTCATCATGTCATAAACATAGTGTGTGTTGCTCTAAATCTCTCATAAAATCAGAGGAAAAAATGATGACATTTTTTCAAGAATCTAAATAATTATTTGTTGCAAATAGTTCATGTATCAGATGGTAAGAAAATAATTTGAAATTAGGAGCAAGATCTTTTGTTCATCAAACCCCACTCTATAATCAACTTAGATACCTCTGAACCAATCTGATGGTATAAAATCATCATTACTTTTTGTTTAACACCTTCCCTGTGATCTTCTTTTCATTCAAAATTAATTGTGAGAACATTAATGCACATGATTTTGGTTTATTGTAAAACATATGTTGTAATTCTTACAAATCCTTGTCTTTTTTTCAGGTGAAACAGTAGAACAATGTCTGGAAACTTGAAAATTATAAGTGTGACGATAGCCAATGTAGCTGTTGCAATGTTGGTCTTTGTGGTTTTAATGTGGTAAGTCTAGAACAATACATGCCTTGCAGTTCTTCCACACAAGCCATAGTTATTTCCTCCATAGTTAACTAGCCATCCACAATGTATTCTATACATGAATTGCACACATATTCTGTTTATTAGTGGAGAGAAATAATGCATAGAATTGTAGTTAACTGAGAGTTAATATATCCCATACAACAGGTCATGCAGTACCTTTGACAGAATTCTACTATTGAAGAAGATTCCTCATAAAACACACATTACAGCATAATTCTGTTGACACTCTATTTGTCACTTAACTCTTGAAATAATATAAATACACTGCAACAACACATGTAACAGATCAAACCCTGCATTAGTGTCTAATATAACTGAAGAGACTTTTCCAAGTGCGAAACATTATTTTCACGCAATTTATTATACAGTAATTAAGCTGACCTGATCCAGATGATAATGGAATCATATCTTTCACATGAACATAACAACAAATGAATAAGACTGGAAGAGGAATATAGACCCACAGACCTGTAATATCCCATGAACTCCCATTTATTTTGCTAGAATAATTCCTCGTTAGAGCTCTCCTCAGATTACAGATATTTTGCACTGTTTTCCTTAATATATTTTGAGCTAATTTTTGACACTTCATATTTCAAGAGAGCTGGTCACACGCTTTCTGTAACAGGTCCCCTTCAAACTGTGAGCTGTATCATAATGATTACAGCAGAGACTGTTCAAGAAATTCTAGTGCTGAATGTTCCAACCAGTTGAACCAGGAAGACAAAGAGACATTTAATAAAGCGAGGGGTAAGTTACCCGTGTTTTTCTGTATTTTGTCTTTGGTACACTGTGCCAAACAGTGTCATAGGTAGGAAAGTACGATTACTTTACAGCAATTTTTTTCCTTTTTTTCCCCAAACTGACAGTGCACCGTAAAATGATATGAGAATTTGCTGATTCCTGTGGTTTTAGCTGAGTATATCACTACTACTCAGAAATTTTACTTGTCATATATTCGGTAGAATGTTGCTTGCAACAGCTTTATTTTTCCTGTTCCTAACTTATTAACAAATGATGATGTAACTATTCTGCTCTCATTTATTATGTAAATTAAAATATTATTTCACACATTTCATTGTATTCTAAATATTGAAGAGTTACCTGCAAATGATAAGAAAATAGTTTTCTACACAGGAAAAAAATACACTATTGTGTTAATATTTATCTTGATGCATTGAGGGTGTCCATGATTGTTGAGCAAGCTATTATATCTTTCTCATACATTGCAGAGGCCCATGGCTCATATCTTTTCGGATTGTGCTGGATTCTTATGGAAATATCATGGTTTTACTTTTTGAAATGAAAGTACAACAAATGACCTGTAAATTTTCTTCATTTATTCATAAAACTGTTCAAATGAATAACTAAGATGCAAGTCTCCATAACAACTTCTTACCACCCCCACTCACTACCAATACTCAACAGTTCTCTCCCTGACTTACCTAATACATGCACTTATGTAACTTACTGACAGTGTGTGTCTTTTTTACAATATTATTGTAATAATGCCTTTTCATAATTTACAGTGGGTACAAATTTGCAGAAATTAATTTATGTGCAACAACAAGGTTAGTAGAAAACATAGCCATATTTTACATAAAATAGTGTTGTAAAATGCAGAGCTATCCAATGAATATTTTTAACAATTAATACTACAACATGTAAGTTTACCTATAAAATAAATTGGTATAGTTCTGACTCTAATTCTACAGTTTTTAATATTTTATACAACATAAATTATTCCAGAACATACTGAAGGCTAGTAAACTGAAAATTCCAGAATGAGATTTTCACTTTACAGTGGAGTGTGCGCTGATATGAAACTTCCTGGCAGATTAAAACTGTGTGCTGGACTGAGGCTCAAACTCGGTACCTGCACCTTT
Source organism: Schistocerca piceifrons (assembly GCF_021461385.2). NCBI lineage: Eukaryota > Metazoa > Arthropoda > Insecta > Orthoptera > Acrididae > Schistocerca > Schistocerca piceifrons. The sequence continues at coordinate 84,016,707 of NC_060140.1, read as the reverse complement.
CGTGGGCAAGTGCTCTACCAACTGAGCTACCCAAGCACGACTCACACCCCATCCCCACAGCTTTAATTCCACCAGTACCTCATCTCCTACCTTCCAAACTTTACAGAAGCTCTCTTGCGAACCTTGCAGAACTAGCACTCCTGAAAGAAAGGATATTGCGGAGACATGGCTTAGCTACAGCCTGGGGGATGTTTCCAGAATGAGATTTTCACTCTGCAGTGGAGTGTGTACTGATATGAAACTTCCTGGCAGATTAAAACTGTGTGCCGGACCGAGACTCGAACTGGGGACCTTTGCCTTTCACGGGCAGCAAGTGCTCTACCATATGAGCTATCTAAGCACGACTTACACTCCCTCCTTACAGCTCCATTTCTGCCATTACCTCGTCTCCTACCTTCCAAACTTTACAGAAGTTCTCCTGCGAACCTTACAGAACTAGCACTCCTGAAAGAAAGGATATTGCGAAGAAATGGCTTAGCCAGAGATCAATACTTACATTTTGTTCAATGAAAAGAAATCTCCTGGACTTTGGCGTCGAGGACTCCCTATTATTTTCAGCGAACATCGACTCACTCTAACATGTACACAGAAACACTAAATCCATATTGAGAAAAACACTGAACCAATCAGTATCCAATCCTATAACCATTGATTTATTGTCTGGAAAAGTAAATAATAGAGCCAAGATATAAATGTTTATTGATAATGGTGCATGCATTCATATTAATAATTTCTAACTACACAGTATGTATAGAAGTGAACCTTCAGTATTGCTAGATGAGCAGAAAATGGACGAATTCTTTCAGTCATTTATATCTGAGGGATCTCAACACAGAGGAGAACTTCAACATGTGTCCTGTAATGCTTTTGCTTTCATTTATTTGTCCAAATGTACCTGTAAATTTAGAGGAAATCATTTCAAGGAAATGGATCATGCAAGTTTGTAAATAAAAAAGTACAGTCAAAACAATACAAGATTGTACAATATGAGTAGTGACACAGAATAATACAAAATCATAGAATACGTAGTACCATAACTTTATGTACATGTATGCCTATGGTATTACAATTGCATAGTCTGTTTGCCATAGATCATTACTTTTCGCATCCCTAAACTTAGAGCCTTATACACATTACAATATTTAAGCAGAGATTTTACATCACACAACAGCTGTCCATTACATATGCAAATATAATACAAAATTTAGGGGAGACAGACAGTTTTTTCAGTTTTGCCTTAATATAAACATTACACTAGTCTGCATTTTCAAACTTTTTGTTAGATGATTTGTTGAAAGTAGGTGTTCTTGAATTAATTTTTTATGATGATTCTAGAAATAACGACTGTTTTTGTCTATCATGTCACGTTTTTACACAAAATGAGAAGTTATATTTTGATGAGTTTCACTTCTGAGTCCACAAATACAGAGGGGTCCAAAAAAAATGTATACACTGTTTGAAAGTCCATGACTTACAAACTATTCACGGAGTTGTCTCATTTTTGGTGAAAGTGTAGCTTTAAGTCCAACTTAAAGATATCACTGTAGGTGTTCAAAATGGTCACCATTAACATCCACACACAAACAATGCCGCCGAACTGCAGCATGAACTACTGACTGCAACGTGTTCAGTTGGATATTTGCACATAAATGTATGATGGATTCTCGAAGTTCATCCAATGTGCGTGGCTTTTGTCAATAAATGACATCCTGTAGTGTTCCCCACAGGTAAAAGTCCAGAAGAGTTAGGTCTGGGGAACATGGTGGATACTCCACAGGACCTGTACGGCCTAACCATCTTCCTGGTAGATTTTCGGCGAGATACGCCCTAACACGATTTTGGTAGTGGGCTGGGGCACCATCTTGTTGAAAATAAACTCTTCCATCTCCATACAAGTCTCGGATGGCAGGTAAAATGGATGTCTGAAGCTTCTGAAGGTACAGCTCACCAGTGCGACTCAATCCAGTTTCACGGGCACACTGTCTCACAGCTTCTGTGGTGAGTGAGTGAATTGTTGTAACACATGACAGGAGTTAGCTGGACTTGTTACTGTTACAGGTCATCCAGATCATTGTTTGTGTACATCTTCGTTGGCTCTGTTTGATACTCATTTCGCCATTGCTCTTGAACCTCATTAATGTTTTCGTACTTAAAATACCACTTCAAAAGTGACTTCCTTTCATCGAATGCCTTGCGCCAGCCATGTTTACTCGAGTAACTAGGTGCAACTAAGAACAAAACACTGACTATGTGGCGACTGTCATCTGACAAAACAAAACAATGCAATACAACACTTATGTGGTGATTGCCGGAGCTACAAACCAAAGATGAGACAACTCTGTCAATTAGTTTGCCGATTATGGACTTTTAAACAGTGGATACATTTTTTGAACCCCTCTGTATATTCTAACACCATTTCACACAAGGTGGATTTTTAATCAAAACATATTTAAAAAATAAAATACATTTAAAAAATACTCCTCAGAACTCCCCTAAATTGTTTCTTGACTACATTGCATAAAACAAGAAGTCAACAGTGTTCCATAAATTTTTAAACTTTCTCTTCTTTGACTTCCTTGCAGATCCTTGTATACAATGACTGTCCCTCTTCAACAAACATCCAACAGTAGTCAGCTAACATAGCTCGATTGTACCTCCTCTTAATATCTCATTGAAGTCTTTCACTCTGCCTGTCAAATCTCATATGAGAGCATTAAGTTCACTCTGAGAGAACAGTTATGGAGTAAAGTCGCATTGAGGCTGGTGGACATCACTATCGTCTTCAGTAATTGCATCAACTCCATTTTCCTTCTCATCTTCTGCCACATTCTCTACAACAGCTGGAGGAAGAGGAGCAATGAGATCTCCATGTGCAAACTGGCCAAATGGTTGAATCTATGCTTGGATACACAATTTGCCTCTTATGTTTTGAACTGCACCCCTGAACATTAAATAAGCAGAAGTAACACCCATTAAGTTGATTTTTATGTTCCCTCCATACCATTGGAATCACAGATGGCATGCATGTTTTCTTTTCTTTTGCCCGCACTCTTAACATTTCCACACAATAGCAGCAAACTGTCTATGGCATCCATCTCTTGTGCTGGTCACCAAGTTTCAGTTTAAATAAGCACAGTATGATTTTTACATAAAGTCTGTTTAGCAACTGTATAATTTCCAAAATGTAACAGAAGATATTTAGATTCTTCACACACTTGCGTATTGACATAGTTAGTAACTATCAACAATAGGTGAAGTGTTTTATTAATACTGTCTTAAATATACAGAATAATCACAATATAGCACTAGTAACCCAAGCCAGTTAGACAAGCAACACTTTCAGGGTCACACAACAACAATTAGCACTAACAGGTGTGACAACCTTAAGGTATACAGAGTCCTACTGAAAAAATTCCCTCCATAATCTAGTTGTACAGCAATATATCTTTGGAGTCAAATTGCGGCTAAGCTGTACATGATAGGGAAAAAGCTAAATCCAGATTTGGAATCACCATAAAAAGCTGAGGTAGTATCACATAGGAGTTTTCAGTCATCTAATAGCATAAACATTTTCTGACAATTATCAGAAAATGTTTATTGGCCTACATAGTGATTTACTAAGTAGAAACATTGTTAGGACAGAAATTTTTTAAATTGTGCTATAAACTTTCTGATGCTGATTGGCAGTCTGTTGTAAAGTTTCTGGCGCATGTGCTTTCGCTTTCGGGTGTATGTTCTATTTGTTCACTGAGTGCAGAGTGCTGTGCTATTTTGAGCATTGTAGTTACAGAAGTCAGCATTTATTTGAATATCTGCAAAGTGGGCCCTGAAAATAAATAAATAAATAAATAAATAAATATATATATATATATATATATATATATATATATATATATATATATATATATATATATATATATATATATATATATATATATATATATATATATATATATATATATATATATATATATATATATAAAAAAAAAACAAAGACGATGTGACTTACCAAACGAAAGTGCTGGCACGTCGATAGACACACAAACATACACACAAAATTCAAGCTTTCGCAACAAACGGTTGCCTCATCAGGAAAGAGGGAAGGAGAGGGAAAGACGAAAGGAAGTGGGTTTTAAGGGAGAGGGTAAGGAGTCATTCCAATCCCGGGAGCGGAAAGACTTACCTTAGGCAGAAAGAAGGACAGGTATACACTCGCATACACACACATATCCATCCGCACATCCACAGACACAAGCAGACATTTGTAAAGGCAAAGAGTTTGGGCAGAGATGTCAGTCGAGGCGGAAGTACAGAAGCAAAGACGTTGTTGAATGACAGGTGAGGTATGAGCGGCGGCAACTTGAAATTAGCGGAGATTGAGGCCTGGCAGGTAACGAGGAGAGAGGATATACTGAAGGGCAAGTTCCCATCTCCGGAGTTCTGACAGGTTGGTGTTAGTGGGAAGAATCCAGATAACCTGGACGGTGTAACACTGTGCCAAGATGTGCTGGCCGTGCACTAAGCCACAGGGTGATCCTCATTACCAACAAACACTGTCTGCCTGTGTCCATTCATGCGAATGGACAGTTTTTTGCTGGTCATTCCCACATAGAAAGCTTCACAGTGTAGGCAGGTCAGTTGGTAAATCACGTGGGTGCTTTCACTCATGGCTCTGCCTTTGATCGTGTACACCTTCCGAGTTACAGGACTGGAGTAGGTGGTGGTGGGAGGGTGCATGGGACAGGTTTTACACCGGGGGCGGTTACAAGGGTAGGAGCCAGAGGGTAGGGAAGGTGGTTTGGGGACTTCATATGGATGAACTAAGAGGTTACGAAGGTTAGGTGGACGGTGGAAAGACACTCTTGGTGGAGTGGGGAGAATTTCATGAAGGATGGATCTCATTTCAGGGCAGGATTTGAGGAAGTCGTATCCCTGCTGGAGAGCCACACTCAGAGTCTGATCCAGTCCCGGAAAGTATCCTGTCACAAGTGGGGCACTTTTGTGGTTCTTCTGTGGGAGGTTCTGGGTTTGAAGGGATGAGGAAGTGGCTCTGGTTATTTGCTTCTGTACCAGGTCGGGAGGGTAGTTGCGGGATGCGAAAGCTGTTTTCAGGTTGTTGGTGTAATGGTTCAGGGATTCAGGACTGGAGCAGATTCGTTTGCCACAAAGACCTAGGTTGTAGGGAAGGGACCGTTTGATATGGAATGGGTGGCAGCTGTTATAATGGAGGTACTGTTGTTTGTTGGTGGGTTTGATGTGGATGGCATTTGAACAGATGGAGGTCAATGTCAAGGAAAGTGGCATGGGATTTGGAGTAGGACCAGATGAATCTGATGGAACCAAAGGAGTTGAGGTTGGAGAGGAAATTCTGGAGTTCTTCTTTACTGTGAGTCCAGATCATGAAGATGTCATCAATAAATCTGTACCAAACTTTGGGTTGGCAGGCTTGGGTAAGCAAGAAGGCTTCCTCTAAGCGACCCATAAATAGGTTGACGTACGAGGGGGCCATCCTGGTACCCATAGCTGTTCCCTTTAATTGTGGGTATGTCTGGCCTTCAAAAGTGAAGAAGTTGTGGGTCAGGATGAAGCTGGCTAAGGCGATGAGGTAAGAGGTTTTAGGTAGGGTGGCAGGTGATCGGCATGAAAGGAAGTGCTCCATCGCAGCGAGGCCCTGGACGTGCAGAATATTTGTGTATAAGGAGGTGGTATCAATGGTTACAAGGATGGTTTCCGGGGCTAACAGATTTGGTAAGGATTCCAGGCGTTCGAGAAAGTGATTGGTGTCTTTGATGAAGGATGGGAGACTGCTTGTAATGGGTCAAAGGTGTTGATCTACGTAGGCAGAGATACGTTCTGTGGGGGCTTGGTAACCAGCTACAATGGGGCGGCCGGGATGATTGGGTTTGTGAATTTTAGGAAGAAGGTAGAAGGTAGTGGTGTGGGGTGTTGGTGGGGTCAGGAGGCTGATGGAGTCAGGTGAAAGGTTTTTTAGGGGACCTAAGGTTCTGAGGATTCCTTGAAGCTCCACCTGGACATCAGGAATGGGATTACCTTGGCAAACTTTGTATGTGGTGTTATCTGAAAGCTGACGCAGTCCCTCAGCCACATACTCCCGATGATCAAGTACCACTGTCGTGGTACCCATGTCCGCCGGAAGAATGACGATGGAACGGTCAGCCTTCAGATCATGGATAGCTTGGGCTTCAGCAGTGGTGATGTTGGGAGTAGGATTAAGGTTTTTTTATGAAGGATTGAGAGGCAAGGCTGGAAGTCAGAAATTCCTGGAAGGTTTGAAGGGGGTGATTTTGAGGAAGAGGAGGTGGGTCCCGCTGTGACGGAGGACAGAACTGTTCCGGGCAGGGTTCAATATGGATAGTGTCTTAGGGAGTTGGATCATTAGGAGTAGGATTAGGATCATTTTTCTTCGTGGCAAAGTGATATTTCCAGCAGAGAGTACGAGTGTAGGACACTAAATCTTTGACGAGGGCTGTTTGGTTGAATCTCAGAGTGGGGCTGAAGATGAGGCCTTTGGATAGGACAGAGGTTTCGGATTGGGAGAGAGGTTTGGAGAAAACGTTAACTACTGAATTAGGGTGTTGTGGTTCCAGATTGTGATGATTGGAATTTTGAGGTTTCGGAGGGAGTGGAATTGGAAGTGGGAGATTGAGTAGATGGGAGAGACTGGGTTTGTGTGCAATGAGAGGAGGTTGAGGTTTGCTGGAAAGGTTGTGAAAGGTGAGTGAGTTGCCTTTCCGGAGGTGGGAAACCAGGAGATTGGATAGTTTTTTAAGGTGGAGGGTGGCATGCTGTTCTAATTTGCGGTTGGCCTGTAGGAGGATGCTCTGAACAGCCAGTGTTGATGTGGGAGAGGAAAGATTGAGGACTTATATTAAGGATAGGAGTTGACGTGTGCGTTCATTGGCTGAGTTGATGTGTAGGTGAAGGATTAGGTGTGTGAGGGCAATGGATTGTTCAGTTTGGAACTGGTATAGGGACTGATGGAAAGAAGGGTTGCAGCCAGAGATGGGAACTTTAATTGTGAGGCCTTTGGGGGTAATGCCAAATGTCAGACAAGCCTGAGAAAATAAAATATGGGAGTGTAATCTGGCTAGGGCGAAGGCATGTTTGCAGAGGGAATGTAAATAAAACTTAATGGAGTCGTTGTGGGGGTGTGGTGAGGGTGACATGGTATTAGAAGGTGGAAAATGTAACATGAGGCTGAAATGAAAATGAAAATGAAAATAAAAATATATGGGGAGAGATAAAGGTGAACTAGAAAGCAACTGGAGATCTGGTGTGAAAAAAGGCGAAAATGTGTTGGTTAGAGCTGGGCTATGTTGATCCTGTGGTGAACTTGGGTTGGTAGACAACGATGTGCATAAAGGTTAGGTGGTTGTGTTGCCGCCAAAACACGTTAAAGGGTGGAGAAATTCGGGAAAATTTCGAAAAAACTACGTGTAAATGTATTAAAAGGAGTGGTTTTGTGGTGGCAGATTATGAAAATGAGGCTAACAATTGTCTGACGAAGAAATAATGACGTTAAAACCTGTGGTAAGCGGCTAAAAATGATCAGTGATGTGAGAAAAACGGAAATGGAAATAAAGCAAAAGTTATTAGAACTAGCCGAAATGGTTGTTTAATAGGTGAAAGGAACTGTTTGAGAACTAGAAACGGTGGATTTTATAGCAGCGGTAGTGTTGAAAGTGGAAAAAAAAAATAATTTTTTTTTTGTTATGTTTGGAAGTGGGTTACGTATTATTACGTATTACGTATTATTGAGTATATATCGGCGGGATAAAATTGTATAGAAGATTACGGTAAAAAGGAGAAGGTGAATACAAAGTGAAACTACTGGCAAAAACAGAAACGGAAAATAAGACGACAGAAAAGATTTCGAAATGCAACAGTGACAATAACAAACGCAATTGTTAGGTTCAAATTAATGATATGAATATAATAGAGGGAAACATTCCACCTGGGAAAAATATATCTAAAAACAAAGATGATGAGACTTACCAAACAAAAGCACTGGCAGGTCGATAGACACACAAACAAACACAAACATACACACAAAATTCAAGCTTTCGCAACAAACGGTTGCTTCATCAGGAAAGAAGGAAGTAGAGGGAAAGACGAAAGGATGTGGGCTTTAAGTGAGAGGGTAAGGAGTCATTCCAATCCCGGAAGCGGAAAGACTTACCTTAGGAGGAAAAAAGGACAAGTATACACTCGCACACACACACACACACACATATCCATCCGCACACACACAGACACAAGCAGACATTTGTAAAGGCAAAGAGTTTGGGCAGAGGTGTCAGTTGAGGTGGAAGTGCGGAGGCAAAGATGTTGTTGAATGACAGGTGAGGTATGAGTGGCGGCAACTTGAAATTAGCAGAGATTGAGGCCTGGTGGATAACGGAAAGAGAGGATATATTGAAGGTCAAGTTCCCATCTCCAGGGTTCGGATAGGTTGGTGTTAGTGGGAAGTATCCAGTTAACCTGGATGGTGTAACACTGTGCCAAGATGTGCTGGCCGTGCACCAAGGCATGTTTAGCCATAGGGTGATCCTCATTACCAACAAACACTGTCTGCCTGTGTCCATTCATGCGAATGGACAGTTTGTTGCTGGTCATTCCCACATAGAAAGCTTCACAGTATAGGCAGGTCAGTTGGTAAACCACGTGGGTGCTTTCACACGTGGCTCTGTCTTTGATCGTGTACACCTTCCGGGTTACAGGACTTGAGTAGGTGGTGGTGGGAGGGTGCATGGGACAGGTTTTACACCGGGGGTGGGTACCAGGATGGTCCCCTTGTATGCCAAACTATTCATGGGTCGCTTAGAGGAAGCCTTCTTGCTTACCCAGGCCTGCCAACCCAAAGTTTGGTACAGATTTATTGATGACATCTTCATGATCTGGACTCACAGTGAAGAAGAACTCCAGAATTTCCTCTCCAACCTCAACTCCTTTGGCTCCATCAGATTCACCTGGTCCTACACCTAAATCCCATGCCACTTTCCTTGACATTGACCTCCATCTGTCCAATGGCCAGCTTCACACGTCCATCCACATCAAACCCACCGACAAGCAACAGTACCTCCATTATGACAGCTGCCACCCATTCCACATCAAACGGTCCCTTCCCTACAGCCTAGGTCTTCGTGGAAAACGAATCTGCTCCAGTCCTGAATCCCTGAACCATTACACCAACAACCTGAAAACAGCTTTCGCATCCCGCAACTACCCTCCCGACCTGGTACAGAAGCAAATAACCAGAGCCACTTCCTCATCCCTTCAAACCCAGAACCTCCCACAGAAGAACCACAAAAGTGCCCCACTTGTGACAGGATACTTTCCGGGACTGGATCAGACTCTGAGTGTGGCTCTCCAGCAGGGATACGACTTCCTCAAATCCTGCCCTGAAATGAGATCCATCCTTCATGAAATCCTCCCCACTCCACCAAGAGTGTCTTTCCACCGTCCACCTAACCTTCGTAACCTCTTAGTTCATCCATATGAAGTCCCCAAACCACCTTCCCTACCCTCTGGCTCCTACCCTTGTAACCGCCCCCGGTGTAAAACCTGTCCCATGCACCCTCCCACCACCACCTACTCCAGTCCTGTTACCCGGAAGGTGTACACGATCAAAGGCAGAGCCACGTGTGAAAGCACCCACGTGGTTTACCAACTGACCTGCCTACACTGTGAAGCTTTCTATGTGGGAATGACCAGCAACAAACTGTCCATTCGCATGAATGGACACAGGCAGACAGTGTTTGTTGGTAATGAGGATCACCCTGTGGCTAAACATGCCTTGGTGCACGGCCAGCACATCTTGGCACAGTGTTACACCGTCCGGGTTAACTGGATACTTCCCACTAACACCAACCTATCCGAACTCCGGAGATGGAACTTGACCTTCAATATATCCTCTCTTCCCGTTATCCACCAGGCCTCAATCTCTGCTAATTTCAAGTTGCCGCCACTCATACCTCACCTGTCATTCAACAACATCTTTGCCTCCGCACTTCCACCTCGGCTGACACCTCTGCCCAAACTCTTTGCCTTTAAATATGTCTGATTGTGTATGTATATGTGTGGACGGATATGTGTGTGTGTGCGAGTGTATACCTGTCCTTCTCTCTGCCTAAGGTAAGTATTTCTGCTCTCGGGATTGGAATGACTCCTTACCCTCTCCCTTAAAACCCACATCCTTTCGTCTTTCCCTCTCCCTCCCTCTTTCCCGATGAAGCAACCGTTTGTTGCGAAAGCTTGAATTTTGCTTGTATGTTTGTGTTTGTTTGTGTGTCTATCGACCTGCCAGTGCTTTTGTTTGGTAAGTCTCATAATCTTTGTTTTTAGATATATTTTTCCCATGTGGAATGTTTCCTGCTATATACAGGGTGATTCAAAAAGAATACCACAACTTTAGGAATTTAAAACTCTGCAACGACAAAAGGCAGAGCTAAGCACTATCTGTCGGCGAATTAAGGGAGCTATAAAGTTTCATTTAGTTGTACATTTGTTTGCTTGAGGCGCTGTTGACTAGGCGTCAGCGTCAGTTGATACTAAGATGGCGACCGCTCAACAGAAAGCTTTTTGTGTTATTGAGTACGGCAGAAGTAATCGACGACAGTTGTTCAGCATGCATTTCGAATGAAGTATGGTGTTAAACCTCCTGATAGGTGGTGTATTAAACGTTGGTATAAACAGTTTACAGAGAATGGGTGTTTGTGCAAAGGGAAAAGTTCTGGACAGCCGAGAACGAGTGATGAAAATGTAGCACGCATCCAGCAAGCATTTGTTCACAGCCCAGGAAAATCGACTCGCAGAGCTAGCAGAGAGCTGCAAATTCCACAATCAACTGTATGGAGAGTCCTATGAAAAAGGATGGAGCGCCACCACATTGGCACTTATCTGTTCGTAACTACCTGAACGTCAACTACCCGAGGCGATGGATCGGCCGCCAGGCAGCCCATGAAGCCCTGATCTTACCCCCTGCAATTTTTTTCTTATGTGGGTATGTTAAGGATATGGTGTTTCGGCCACCTCTCCCAGCCACCATTGATGATTTGAAACGAGAAATAACAGCAGCTATCCAAACTGTTACGCCTGATATGCTACAGAGAGTGTGAAACGAGTTGGAGTATCGGGTTGATATTGCTCGTGCGTCTGGAGCGGGCCATATTGAACATCTCTGAACTTGTTTTTGAGTGAAGAAAAACCTTTTTAAATACTCTTTGTAATTATGTATAACAGAAGGTTATATTATGTTTCTTTCATTAAATGCACATTTTTAAAATTGTGGTATTCTTTTTGAATCACCCTGTGTGTTTATATATATATATATATATATATATATATATATATATATATATATATATATATATATATATATATATATATATATATATATATAAAAAATAGAGGGAAACATTCCACGTGGGAAAAATATATCTAAAAAGAAAGATGATGAAACTTACCAAACAAAAGCGCTGGCAGGTCGATAGACACACAGACAAACACAAACATACACACAAAATTCTAGCTTTCGCAACCAATGGTTGCCTCGTCAGGAAAGAGGGAAGGAGAAGGAAAGACAAAAGGATATGGGTTTTAAGGGAGAGGGTAAGGAGTCATTCCAATCCCGGGAGCGGAAAGACTTACCTTAGGGGGAAAAAAGGACAGGTATACACTCGCACACACACACATATCCATCCACACATACACAGACACAAGCAGACATTTGTAAAGGCAAAGAGTTTGGACAGAGATGTCAGTCGGGGCGGATGTACAGAGGCAAAGATGAAGTTGAAAGACAGGTGAGGTATGAGCGGCGGCAAATTGAAATTAGAAATTAGCGGAGATTGAGGCCTGGCGGATAGCGAGAAGAAAGGATATGCTGAAGGGCAAGTTCCCATCTCCGGAGTTCTGACAGGTTGGTGTTAGTGGGAAGTATCCAGATAACCCGGACGGTGTAACACTGTGCCAAGATGTGCTGGCCGTGCACCAAGGCATGTTTAGCCACAGGGTGATCCTCATTACCAACAAACACTGTCTGCCTGTGTCCATTCATGCGAATGGACAGTTTGTTGCTGGTCATTCCCACATAGAACGCTTCACAGTGTAGGCAGGTCAGTTGGTAAATCACGTGGGTGCTTTCACACGTGGCTCTGCCTTTGATCGTGTACTCCTTCCGGGTTACAGGACTGGAATAGGTGGTGGTGGGAGGGTGCATGGGACAGGTTTTCCACGTGGGAAAAATTTTATATAAAAACAAAGATGAGGTGACTTACCGAACAAAAGCGCTGGCAGGTCGATAGACACACAAACAAACACAAACATACACACAAAATTCAAGCTTTCGCAACAAACTGTTGCCTAATCAGGAAAGAGGGAAGGAGAGGGGAAGACGAAAGGAAGTGGGTTTTAAGGGAGAGGGTAAGGAGTCATTCCAATCCCGGGAGCGGAAAGACTTACCTTAGGGGGAAAAAAGGACAGGTATACACTTGCACACACACACACATATCCATCCGCACACACACAGACACAAGCAGACATATATATACACAGTCACTAAAAATATGTCTGCTTGTGTCTGTATGTGTGGATGAATATGTGCGTGTGTGCAAGTGTATACCTGTCCTTTTTTCCCCCTAAGGTAAGTCTTTCCGCTCCCGGGATTGGAATGACTCCTTACCCTCTCCCTTAAAACCCACTTCCTTTCGTCTTCCCCTCTCCTTCCCTCTTTCCTGATGAGGCAACAGTTTGTTGCGAAAGCTTGAATTTTGTGTGTATGTTTGTGTTTGTTTGTGTGTCTATCGACCTGCCAGCGCTTTCATTCGGTAAGTCACCTCATCTTTGTTTTTTTTATATATATATATATATAAAAATTAAGGTATTGTTAGTACTTTAAGCTTTTTGGGCATGGTTTTGCAGTGTGCCTATGGATGACTGTGTGTTATTCATGTAGCCCTGTTTTGAAACAAATAGTTTGTTTAGGTGGCAAATGGTGAAACACAAAAATATGGTTCTGTGTGTTGCAAGAGACAGAAAATAGCTGAAATATGCCATCCTGGTCCTCTCTGAGGTACAAAAATTTGTAATAATTCCAAGAGCAAAACAGGCTGAATTAAGTTTCTGTGAAAGTTTCATTACACAGTCACTAAAATTTAAGTTTTCAACCAAGTGGGATAGCGCAGTGGTTAGTACACTGGACTTGCAATTGGGGGAATGATGGTTCAACCCACCTCCAGCCACCCTGATTTAGGTTTTCCATGATTTCCCTAAATCTCTTACGGCAACTACCAGGATGGTTCCTTCGAAAGGGCATGCCTTTTTCCTTCTCCATCCTTTCCTAATCCAAGCTTGTGCTCTGTCTCTAGTGATCTTGTTGTTGATGGGACATTAAACACCAATCTTCACCTCGTCCTTAAGTTTTCATCAACATGAATCCCCAGCAATTTTGTAGATGTCACTCTGTCTAGGGCTTTGTCACTCAACACCAGATCAAGATTTATGTCTGGCTTTTCCCCGAATTGCATATAATTTGTTTTATTTGCATTTAGTGGCAATCTGTTCCCATTAAACCAAGAGTGGACATTCTTTAGGACTTGATGAGTAGTTGTTTGCAGCAGCTGCTTTTCTACACTTATTATCACATTAATGTCTTCTGTGAATGACAGCATATTTGCTGCACCATCTGATGCATGGATGTCATTTATATAGACAAGAAACAATGTTAGACCTAGAAAACTGCCCTGTAGTACTCCTGTTTTCACTTTTTTGCACCTGATACTAAATTTATTTTGTGGTTGGAGTAAGCTGACATTAGTCCTAAACCTCTTTTTCCTTGCCCCTTCAAGACCTAATGCATCCAATGTTTCTAAAAGAATGCCATGACTGACAGTATCAAATGGTTGGAAGTAATTTAAATTTACTCCTAATACACTATTGTCTTTTTCTGGAATTTTGATTATTTGTTTGTTCTAACTTATTACTGCTGTTTCTGTGTTTTTACCTGCCTGGTTGCCATGCTGATTTCTATTTAGTAACTTGTGGTCATTTATATATTTGACAATTCTATGCTTCATGAATTTTCCTAATATTTTGGAAAATGCTGGAAAAAGTGGTATTGGCCTATAGTTTTCTACCTCATACTTGTCACCATTTTTAAATAATGGCTTCCCTTTTGAGATTTTTGGCCTTTCCTAAACACTCCTTCACTAAATTATAAGTTGAGTATGTATGCCAAGGGCCTTGCATCCAGTGGACCTGTCGTTGTAAGGACAGACACACGCACCTCGTCTACTCCTGCTTTTTATCACATTTAATACATCTTGTTTGTGTGTTGGCTTTGCCCTCATGCTGCAAGTGGCTTTTGAAATTTCTGATTCTTCTTGGTTCATAAATTTAGAACTTAATGACATTGTTGCCTTTATGAAATAATTGTTTATATAATTCGGCAAATCTTGTTTTTTAATATTGACATTTTTTATGTTTTTGAGACTGATGGCCTGATCTTTGCATCTCTTGCCTGTTTCAGCCTTCAGAGTACCCCATATCCCTTCTGATTTGTTTTCAAACTATCTCATTAAGCTATCATTAGTCATAAATTTTGCCTTGAAATTACTTTTATATATTCCCTTTTGTAATTCCTAACATATTCGATGAATTGCGGGTCTGTAGATGTTTTCATTTTAAAAATAAGTCTCTTTAGTGTTCCATAAGATATTTTCATGCCAGCTGTGATCCAAGAACTTGGCTTTATATTGCCATGTGATCTGGCTCTTGACAGATTCTTTTGAAAGCACAAAATTATTTATATGTGCTAACACATTCACTAAATAATACTAATGTATTTTGTATAAATTGTTGTGTAAAACAGAGAGCTTTTGTATGCTAAACTTCATAAATTTACTAAGCTTTACTAAGATGGTATCTGTCCCTGTTGATGTATGTCAATGCCTGTAAGCAGCTAAGGGTGTTCATTTCATTGTAATTTCATTCTAACGAGCTGCTTGGTCACCGATGGTATCTGTTCTTTTGGACATGTCCGAAAGAACAGATACCATCCTAGTAAATATATAGTTAAGGCTCATTGGCCACTTGACCATCTTCTTCTTCTGTGCAAATGCACAAACAGTGCCCGAACTCTTACGGGAATCGGCAACGCGCCGCGAGTAATGAGTATAATGGGCGGGGGCACTACGAATGTAGTGCGGGACAATACATTGAGAAGGTGGGTTTCGCGGGAGGCGTGCCAGAGATAAATCCCTGCAGTCGCGCTATTCTCTGTGTCCTCGGTGTCTCAGATGGATGGAGCGTCTGCCATGTAAGCAGGAGATCCTGGGTTCTAGTCCCGGTCGGGGCACACATTTTCATCTGTCCCCGTTGACGTATGTCAACGCCTGTAAGCAGCTAAGGGTGTTCATTTCATTGTAAACTTCATAAAATAAATCTTTTTAATAATTATTATTGAACTATGTAAATTTCCATTAGAAGTAATTAGGCACTCTAATTCTCTTAAATATTTATGACATGAATGCTCAAGTTTCACCATCTTATGCCAAGAAAGCATTTCAAGTGTTACTGAATACTAGGAATGTGATAACTGTTTATGTGTTTATGGTACATCAATTCATAAGATGTGAACAAAATTCCTGGTTAAGTATTTTCTATTGTAAATTATATGTATAAAGCTGAATATAGGTATGTATGTATGTGTAAGAGCTCCTTCCAGACCCCTGGTGAAAAGTGGTACAAATTTGACACTTGAACTACGTGGAAAAAAAAAAAAAAAAAAAAAAAAAAAAAAAAAAAAAAAAAAAAAAAAAAAACGGAAATCAGTTACAAACTATGGCGTGCACACACTTTATTCAACATCAGTTACAAACTATGGCATGCACACACTTTATTCAACATGTAAACATCACTAGAGATATTCAGATTTAGGTTATGATATGTTTGATATGCCTGCGTTTGTTGGCTGTGATGTGGTGCAGATGAATAGCAAAATTCTGCACGACTCACTGAAGTATCAGAACATCAATGCTGTCAATGATCTGCTACATGGCCGTTCTCAGCTCATAAATGGTTTTATGGTTATTACTGTACACTTTGTCTTTAACACAGCTTCAGAAAAAGGAATGAATGTGTTCAGATCTGGAGAATATGGCAGCCAATCAAGGCCCATACCAACGGTCTCTTGGTACCCCAGCGCCACAGTGCGGCCCCCAAAGTGCTCCTCCAGGACATAAAACACTCTCCTGCTTTAATGGGGTTGAGCTGCGTCTTGCATGAACCACATATCATCAAAATCAAGCTCACTTTGAATTATAGGGATGAAATCATCTTCCAAAACCTTCACGTTCTGTTCAGAAGCCACCATGCCATCAAGGAATATCGGACCGATTATTCCATGATTGGACATTGCACACCACACATCACCCATTGAGGGTGAGAGACTTCTCAATCGTGAAATGTGGATTCTCAGTCCACCAATTTTGCTTATTGATGAACCCATACAAATGAAAGTGGGCTTCATCGCTAAACCAAACCAACGTACGCATACTAAATCCCGTCATACCCTACGGCCAGCCATGCATTTTTGATGTCCTAACACAAACCGTTCAAAAGTTATGAGATGGTTTTATTTCATATAGTTCAATAATTGTCGCTCTGTAGGGGGGTTTACAATGCTATAACTCTAATACTTACGGAGAAACAGACATGCATGTCTTTTAAGCCCCTACCATATAGGCTGCCCTGCACAACAGGTGTGTTTTGTGGAAATAGCATTGACTAGCTTTGCAAGACAGGCTTCACATCAGATGCAAGAAATGGTTTTCTAGCCCCCAACATGTGGGCTGCCCAGCAGAACAGGCATGTTGTATTGAAGCAGTACTGGCCTGCTGTGGATGGGGGACAAAGTGTTTCCAAGCCCTTGACATAAAAACAGTGCTGCACAAGAGGCGTGTTGTGGGAGCAGTACCAGCCTGCTTCATTAACCTCTTTTTCAGCAGCTACATGCGTGGATGGTGTGGGGGAAGATTGAGATGGATAGAGGAGGAATAGAGGAGGAAATCGAGTGAGAAAGGGGGGGGGGGGTAGTAGTTGCTGGATAGGGAGGGAAGGGGGCAGAAGGGGATGTACAGAGAGGGAAGGGGAGAGGAGTTTGACAGACAAAGTGAGGATGGAGAAGAGGGACAGAAAGAGAGGGCAGGACAAAATGGACAGAGGGAGGGGGGGGGGGGAGAAGGAGCTGGAGAGAAAGAGGAGAGGGAAGAGGAGAGGGCTGAAAGGTGGGAGGAGATGGATACATGGGGAGACAATGAAGTGATGG
Source organism: Schistocerca piceifrons (assembly GCF_021461385.2). Taxonomy (NCBI): domain Eukaryota; kingdom Metazoa; phylum Arthropoda; class Insecta; order Orthoptera; family Acrididae; genus Schistocerca; species Schistocerca piceifrons. The sequence continues at coordinate 83,999,360 of NC_060140.1, read as the reverse complement.
ACAGAGAGAGGGGAGGAGCAGATGGACCAAGAGATGTGCAAATTATATGTGACATATATGTATGCAGTTGAAGCCACGAAATAAAGGCTGGCTTCAAATGTCAATATGTAATGATTATTGTAAGTTGAAAATCAAGCCGTGATGTCAATGACGTGACAATATAATTTAAAAAAAAGAAAAATCATCATTGTGTATCATGTTGTTAAGTGGGAAAAGTGTATTGTATGCTACAACAGCTGGATATCAGACTGTTACATTATAATTTCAGAGTGGAATGTAGAGGTTAGGCTACAGTCATTCAGAGTGTTAACAGACAATGGAACAGCTTTTCAAGTCATAAAGGCAAAAACTTGTCTAGTAATTAAAATAGAAAATCAGATAAGGATTTAGTGACACGAGGAGAGATCATGCTAATACCACATAATAATGTCTGTGGCCTCCATAATGGCATCAATTCAGCAAACATAGCCCATACATTTCTTGAGGTATGAGTGATTCCTTGTCAAGTGAACTGGGTTTACAGCTCAGCCATCTTCAGTTTTGTTGTATTTTGTACAGGATGTGTCTAAGCCACTTGCCTGAATTTCTGCAGAGTTACAGCTCCATCTGAAATTTAGTGTAAGTATTAGATCCTTTGTCACCTTTTTGAAAATGGGCAAGCCATTGTTCCTGAGATACTAGAGCTATAATCCTGCAACTTGCCATTGTGATGCAACTACAGGAGTTGCACAAAAATATGGAAAAACCAAAAACAACATATCACCATGCCTACTATGGTGTAGGAAACCTCTTGTCATTCAGAGCAGCTTCTAGTCAACTTGGAATGGATAAATACTGGTCCTGTATAGTTTTCAAGGGAATATTACACCATTCTTACAGCAAAATAGTGTCAAGTTCAGGTAATGATGATGGAGAGACAGCGATCACACACTCCTCTCTCCAAGGTAGGCCACTAAGGCTCAATAATATTGAGATCTGATGACTGTGATGATCATGGAGGATGTGACAATTCATCCTCATGCTCACAAAACCAGTCATGGATATTGTGAGCTGTGTGAACAGGGACCTTGTTGTCTTGGAACATAGCACCATGATTTGGGAACAAACACTGTACCCTGGGATGATACTGGTCAAAATCCTTGGTAGTAATCCGAGCTTGCAGAGTAACAATGGGACCCATGGAATACCATGATATGGTTGACCAAATCATCACTGAACCCCTGCCACTTTTCACTCTTGGGACATAAAGTTGGACAGAAGTTGGAAACAGTGTGAAACTAGACTCACCTGACCAAAGACTTTCTACCATTGCTCCCTAGTCCAAGTTTATTTTGCTTCATCACCACATTTTCCTATTATGGGCATTTGCATCCCAGATGGCTTTGGAATTCCAACAATTCCCTTCTTATGGTGATCCCTTCGCATTGTCTTGGTGCTGACAGGGTTCAAAAGTGTGATATTCAGTTTTACCATGACTTTTCCGGCTGTTGTCCTCTTATTTTTCATCATGATCCTCTTCAATGACTGTCTGTCATATTTACTCAACACAAACTTTCATTTGTGTTGTGGCTTAGCAGATTGTGTTTTTCCGCTTTCTCTGTATGCGGCATAAATCTTTGACATGGTGCCTCTTGAAACACATAACACTTCAGCTCCCTTTGTTATGGAAGCACTCACCATACGAGCACCAACAATTTGTCTGCATTCAAATTCACTTAGCTCCAACGTAATGCAATTCTCATAACTAGACAGAAGGCTGTTCTAACCACGAGTGATGCTTGCAACATATTGAGAACATTGCACAGGTGTCATTTATGGTCAAATACAACAGTGCAACCAGTAGGCTTGGCTAGCATCTGCATTTATGTTTAACCATGCATTTCTCATGGTTTTTAATATTTTTGGCCAACCCCAGCAAATGTGCAGAATACAGAAGTAACGTCAACATAGATCAGAAAGCAATATTGATGGAATTATCTCTCTTCAAATGAGCTGAAAAATTTCATCGTAACCAATATTGTAACAAGGACAAGGTAGCAAATAAAAGGCATTGGAATCATGATCATTTGTCAGTGCATTGTTTACCTGGTTGTCAGAAAATCCGTGAATTATGAACTTTCCCACAAACGTGTCCATTATGTAATCAGCCTCACCAAAAAGATAAAATGTGTCAAATTTTGACACTGTATATCTTAAACTTAACATTGCCCCAATTGAAAAGAACTTATTTTTAGTCTATCTGAAAAGTCTGAAAAATGCATTTGACTATGGTTTGTTAATTTAGTGGGTAATAAAATTTCTGTTACATATTTACATCACAAAATGTATTTGGAATATTGTTATCCTATAGGATCATTGTGGTAGCAAATTACACTAACAAATGAGTTCATGATTTCAAACATGTTTATGCCCTGCACTGAAATGCCTTGAAGGAAATGCTCATTGCTTATCAAAATGGGAATGGAGCAGAAGGTGAATTTTCAATTTTATGAAATCCATTCCAAGTTGAACATCAATGGCAAGCAAATTTGTTAGGGAAGAAAGACCTATTCTGGTTTGAGTGGCATATTAGAAAGCTGCAACAAGAGCAAGAGAACTTCACTTCAAATTTAAATAAAGCCAGAGTGTCACAGACAAAGAAAAGCTGAATGAAACCAAAATTTGGGTAAGGAAACCCATGTTTGAAGCATTCATTGGATTAAAAAGCTCAATACTATCTACGAATTTGACAGATAATCCTAAGAAGTTTTGGTTTTGTACAATCATTAAACATACTGAAGCCATCCATCCAGATACTCTGTGATCATAATGGCATCAAAATGGAGGATGACCAAGAGAGGGTCGAAATACTAAACATCTTTTTTCCAAAACCGTGTCAGTGAGCAAAATTGTACTGTGGTCCCCATTTAAACCAATGTCAATATTATGGATACTGAAATAAGTGACAATAGGATAGAAAAACAACTGAAATTGCTCATCAGGGGAAAGGCTACTGGACCTCATGGGATACAAATACAATTGTATATGGAGAACATGAGAGAACATGGTCCTCCTCTATTATCATTGTACCAATGGTCACTTGGCAGGAGAAGCCTTCCTAGTGATTGGAAGAAAGTGCACGTCATTTCCATTTTCAAGAAGTGTTGTCCTATAAATGCTAAAAACTATTGGTCTATATCTGTGCTTTTGGTCTGTAGTAACATATTTTATGCTTAAGTATTATGGCATTTATGGATACTGAAAATCTCCTCTGTAGGAATAAATACAGTTTCTGCAAACAATGATCATGTGAAGCCTGATCACTCTTTTCATCCATGAGACACAGAAAGCTATAGAGACCAATATGCAGGTTGATGTTGATGCTTCATTCCTTGACTTCTGGGAGGCATTCATTTTAATTCCACATTGCTGCTTACTGAACAAATTACAAGTATATGGAAAATCAGAGCAGCTGCGTCACTGAATTGAAGAGTTTCTAGCAAATAGGGCACAGCGTATCATTCTCAGTGGAGAGAAATCTTCAGGCACAAAAGTGTTATAGAACCATTACTTTTCACAGTATGTACTAATGACCTATTGGATAATGTAGGAAGCTCCTTGAGGCTTTTTTCAGCTGATGATGATGTATACAGAGAAGTTGCAATGTTACAAAAATTGTGGCAAAATGCAGGAAGATTTGCAGAGGGCTGGTGCTTGGTGCACAGATTGACAATTGATCCTCATAAGAAACAAATATAATATACTGTATAAAAATAGGCTGAAAGATCCATATTGCATGATTACATGATTGCAGAATAATCACTGGAAGCAGTCTAATTGATCACAGATTCAGCAGAAAAATTCTCAGGAAATGTTGTCCACCTGCAAAAGAGTTAGCTTACGAAATCCTTGTTCTACCTATTCTTGAGTATTGCTCAACAGTCCACATCCATTCCAAATAGAATTAAAAGGTGAAATAGAGAAGAATGGAAGAAGAGCAGCATGTTTCATTGCAGGTTCATTTAGCAAATACAACAGCATCATGGCAATGCTCAGAAAACTCCAGATGCAGATGCAGACATTCTGCAGCATGATGTGGCTTACTGTTATATTTCTGAGAACATGCATTCCTAGAAGAATGAACGAATGTATTGCTTCCCCTTGAGCATATATCTTTAAAGAAATAATAATAATAATATTACAAACGTGAAGGTGAAAACAGCTCACACAGACGTTTACCAAAAATTGTTCTGTCCTTGAACCATTCCTGACTGGAAAGGGAAATGAGGTAAGTAACAGTGGTACACAAAGTATCCTCTGTCACATGCTGTAATACGGCTTACAGGGTATAGATATAGATACACAAGTTGTTTGTGATTATTGGTGCAGTTGGTTCACATTCAGTTGGTACGTGCATGAACAAAAACATCAGGATGGTATGTGAATGGTAGTGACACAGCTGACACAATGATTTTTTTTTTTTTCAACAAATGGAAGACAGATTTTGGCATCTTAACTGAAATGACCCAAAAATGAAAATAGATGTTTCTGATAGGCTTAAATGGAATCTCCTGAGTGGTGTTAAAAATTATAATATCAATGGCATTCATTTTCAGATACATGGTGTCAAATACAGTCAAAATTTAGTACATCTGGAATTTTTGGTAACTCTAAATGCTGATGATATAGTGAATACATTTGTAGGAAGCTTCATAATTCACAGATTTTTCTGACAGGCGTACAGTCAATGCACTGGCAAGTGATCAGGATTCCACAGCCTTTTATTTGCTCTCTGTTTCTTGTTAAAATCCAGGAAAACTTGCCGTGACAAAAGTTTTCAGTATATTTGAAGAGATTGTGTCATGACCATTGCTTTCTGATTTTGATTTGTATTATTCTTGTGTTCTGCACAAAAAATGTTGCATCATAATGGTAAACTGCAGGATCCTAGTTCTATTGAGTCAGAAAGAATGGCTTGCCAATGTTCAGGATTTTTCAAGCATTCCCAGTTCTGAAGAAAATGACTCTTGTGAAAACAGCTCTGTTACTTACACAAAGTTACATAAGGGACTGAAACTTGGCAGAAGTTCATGCAGGTACCTTAGATACAATTTATGCAAAAATTCATCATCAAAACTGGATATGTTAACCTGGCAGAGGTTTCCAGATTGTGTCACTCAACACAGAGCACTCATATCCATATCCAGCTTAAGCCACTCATTGAAGAGTAGACCCCACAAAGCTACCTGACTGGGGGGATGCTGTTTGCAGTTTTTCACCTGCTGTTCCAAATAGTCCCAGACCTTCCCTATGGTATTAAGACTGGAGGATTTATATAGGCCATCTGAGATGGGACAGGCTGTCTGAGTCTGTCAGAACAGTAACATGCAGCCCTATGAACACCCCATTGCAATCTTGGAAGATGGGAGTGTCTATAATGCACTCATCATGAAGATCTAGAAGAAAGCAAAACACTTCATCACCAAGAATATTGAAATAAACAATTTGTTCCATGTTGATGACAATGTGAATGAGTGGACCCAAGTCATGATTTGAAAAACATTCCAATTCAGACTGCCCAAGTGCTGATATTCTTGCCCAGTAATTGTTGCTAAGGTTGACTCAATTGGTCGATACGTGGTGTGCAGGGAGCTCAGAAGGCTGGGTAGTTTTCTGCCATCAATAGATATAAGCTGCAAAGATGAGAGTCAAAATAAAGAGGGAACCTGAATATCAATTGTTTATTGCCACTTCTTTGTGGTGGTAATTTCTGTAACATTGTTGCACATACTAAAGGATTTGCTGTGCACTAGTATGCACCTTCTGTGCTGCCACCAACTCGTCCAAAGAGTTACAGAGGTTGAGTTCTGAGGTGTCATGCAGAAAGACCAAGTTTTGAGCAAGTGGAATAGCAAAGGTTTGGCAACCCTGTGTAGTATTAGATATGTTGTATTTAGAATCATAGCTCATGTTATGGGCGTTGGGAGAGGAAAAGTTACCTCTGAAATATCATAAGTTATACAGTTTATCAATATGCTCCTACCTCTCAGCTCTAACCACCATCTCTGCTTTTAATAATTCATAATAACTGCCACTGGACCATATATGGAATACATCTGATGTGGACCTACTCTGTGAAAAAAGGATTTTGGTGCTAGGATGTCCCATGAACATCCTTCCGCTACTCCCCCCTCCCCCCACCCCCACCCCCACCCCAATAATAACTGTACCTCACATGCCCCTATAGCAATCTGGAAAGTGACAGATACAGAAAAACCTCAAGGATGGGGCACAGAAGATATGTTGAGCTACCTTTACTTTTACCATAATAAAAAATAATCAAGTCACATGCAAAGTTTAAGAAACTTTTTTTTAAACTGATTATACACATATACAAGACAATGCCATCTTACGATATAAAAAAGTTACAATTGTGGTTCCCTTCCTTAAATGATGAATATTGTGCACCTATTGTTTCTGACAAATTGGTTAATTACATTGTCAATAAGACAATCAATGTCAGGTGAGTGTTCAACAGATCTAAGCCATTAAGTCAATCCTCCTTCATTGTCAAGCCATGTCTTTGTATGTCACAATGTTGAGAAACTTCTTTGTACTGTAGCAAAAGATGCAGGTAGACAAGCAAATATTTTGTGTAGCATGTGCAAAGTAGAATAGTCAGATTTAGGACAAATAGACAATGCTTGCATGACAGAATCATGATCATTAGGGGCATTTATGCTCATTTGCTTGTATTGAATAATGTCTTCTTACTCTCTTTTTAATCACAAAGAGTGATTCTTCTTCAAAGAACAGTAGTACAGTTAAGCACTGATTCAGTTTATGTGCCAGATAATTACTGTCATGTTTCAGTAGTTGTGAGGGTAAAAGAATGTTAAATTTTAAATGATAAATATTTTCTTCAGCAAAATGTTCTCTCATGTCAGTCCTAATATGGTCCAGTGTTGGAATAAAAACAGTTCTTTTCTAATATGTCATAGCATCATCATTATGATCACAGTTTTCCCTGTGTCGTTGTCTGCCTGTAAGATGAGGCACATTCATCTCTATGTCTAACTCTTCCATAACTGCCTTTGCCTCTTCAACAATATGAGCAAACTGGCTATCAGCATTAGCTCTCGTGCCACCGTACACCTTGAGCGTTGAATCTAATTTGCTTCTGCCGTCGTGACATCCAAGCTAGGGTCTTGTAAGATTTTGCTGACTGGATATGTTATTCTCATAATTTCACTCAGTGTAAACAGGACAATAAGCTCACAATTAGAGAGAGCTCAAAGGAGAATATTGGCTCCGGCAGCCTAGAACATTGTATGTCTTTAAGAACTTTGAAAACTGTTCCAAGGTCAGCTGTGAATTGAATAACAGCATCATGTCACACAACCCATCTTGTTTGACAGTGTGATAGCAGCGAGTGTTTTGGGTGACTCTTCCAATGTTGCAAACCACTTGCTAGATGTGTAAAGAACGATACCACTTCTTCAATAGTACCAAGTGAGTTTCTCACACTTGTATCTTTGCAACTGCAAGAGACAGTAAGGTTGAGCTAATGGCTTCAAAATGATGCTAATTGTGTATTGATAGCTTTCTTTTTTATTGTAGCCACAGCTCCTTTCAGTTCTGACATATTAACTGAGCAACCATCCCAGTCTATACCCACACAGTTCTCCAGTGACAGAGAAAGGATTTCCATTCTCCTTAGAATTGTAGTACCTAATACTTCACCAGTAATGCTACGCCCTTCATCTTGACTCTCTTTAGGTTTATTGTCAATGTTTCCACTACAATCATTGCCTTTATGGATGTCAACGAGACCCAAAAATCTTTCGTGTAATTTTCCATCACCATCAACGTATCTTGCAGCTAAACACAGTTTGATGATGTGCGCTATGTCCGTAGTCTCATTGAAGGTTATGCTGTAATAACGAGAATCTTTGATTTCCTCCAGTGTTCTCAATAACATCACTGTTTCACAGCATGACATAAGTTTGTTACACGTTGTTTTACTTATGTAAATGGCGTTTGCTTTTGTGGTCTCAAGGTAATGTTTTAGTTGCAAGTCTCCAGTGTCAATCCCAAATCTTAGAAGAGCTCTAAAGTTGCCCTCATTACTCACTATACTTTCATGATCATTTTTGTTTTCTAATAGATTCCCATCATCTATGCCCCCGCAAAGGAATATTTTGCTCTCCATGAAATATGATTGTTTTTATTGTAGGTACAAGACAGTCTCTGCTTACCTTAATGCTTTCCATTCTGTCTTGACAATTGATTTATGACCTTAAGTTCACAGTTGTCTTGTGTGACCAAAAATAATTTTGCAACTGTTGATGCTTCAGCATGGTACTTGAGCTGAGAGTGAATCTCAAGGTCACCATCTCTACCAGTAAATTTGGCAAACTTTGTTACTGGTTCAGTCACACAAGTTTCTTGGCAGTAATGGATTTCTTTCCTCCACCCATTTCATTATTCACAAAAATTGAACAGTTAATGCAAAGAAGTCCCTTTTTAACTTGTGAGAACACCAGCCACGGATATTGTTCAAAGTGATTATTGTGCACTTGTCTGCATTCAATCTGTCCCCTCTTGTGCTTGGAACTAGGAAAGATATAATCTTTTTTAGATCTCCTTGGAGGTGTGAGAAGCTTGCGTTTTATATCATCACTAATATTTCCTGATGCTAATATATCCAAATAATTGTCAATATCCATGGGATTAAAGGAATCAGTCAATGAACTTTGTTGTGGAAGTTTAGACAAAGTGCTGTGCTCTGCCTGTACATCTGATGGTGTTTTTGTGGCAGAATAGTGACTGGAATCTTCAGATGTTTCTACTCTTCTTTTTCTTATTACATAACAATCCATTTTATTATATTGTTACGACATAGACAAATTAGATGCCAGTTATTCTTGAATAAACACTCTATTTGCACTGGAAAATGCAACACTAGTACACTTAGCACTAAAACACATTCGGTCACACTCCATGTATTTCTAATATCACTAAGCTCAAACTGACTGACGTCCATGGTAATAGCCAATAATCACAGTTGTTCACTTTATATCACTTCCAAATTATCGTGATTGTAGCTTTCAAACTGACTACCTGGCAGCAACTCTGCTTCCCTTATATATGTGGCATGGTTGTTTTGAGAACACTTGCTGGCAGAATGTTCATTTCAGGACTTTTATGAAGTGTGAACAAATACCTACTGTGAAAGCAACATGTCAGTATGTACCTTACTATGTATAATATATAGGCGAGTTTCCAATGATGATGTCATCTGGAAATTTATGTGTGTGGGAATTTTATTGTTGATTCCATACCTTTCTAGTGCATTTAATAGAGGGTCTATATAGTAACAATGCATTTTTAGGAATCTTCTCGAAAGTCACTATTGCCAGAGATATATGCATCAATAGTTTCCCATACCTAACTTGTATTAGTAAAAATATTGTTACGAGTCTTGTAACAATATTTTTGCTGAGAAATTACTATGAATTACTATTATTAATACTTCACAATCAACTGATCACTCTCAATCTTGATTAATCTTCACACTTGCACTTGCTACAGCTAGGACTCTTTACTTATTCATTCTTCAGTCTTAATATTTTTGCTTCTGAATGTAAACTAGCTTCCTATTTAGTGAATAGTCCGTATTTATAATGCTATGTATTGAAGGATCTCTGTACAAGAAAACAGTAGAATATTCATTACTTTTCTCGAACAAATGCCAGACGAAATAATGTATCGAGATCACTAGAATGGCTGCGACTTTTCTTGTAGGTATGTGTTAGTTATCTATGTGCCAGACAGAAATGTATAATATATGATGACACGTATGCATGTGCTGCATAGGAAAGTACAACTAATCGATAACTCAATTCAGTTGAGTCAACTGACGAAAGAAATGAAAGAATAGCATGTGGGCTGACTGGTAGGGGTGGCGCGGGTGGCGATGCACGATGCATGCGTGGCCCCACAAGGGGGGGGGGGGGGGTATTTGGGTGCCCCATGTGCCCCCCCCCCCTCCCCCCATATGTTTCTGCCACTGAGTCTGGAATCTAGATCACATCCACAGACTAATGTGAGAACAGAGCATGTAAATCTAACATTAGGGGAAATGTTAAGCTGCTATTTGAACAGCCATCACCATAATTAGGATACTTTGTTGTCATACATGATAGCAGTATATAATTCTAAAACTCTTGAAAGTTGTGGCCTGTCTTTGTACTAGGTGGTACATGCCATTGCGATTAGATGTGATCAAACAAAAAGCAGGAAAAAATGGTGAGCCAGTGTAAAATTTCTAAAAAAGGTTGGGAAATGTGTGGAAATGAGTACAGAAAGCCAATATCAAGGTCATTGGGTGTCAGCAGAGGACATGTAAACACAAGATGAGTCTATCAAAGTATCATGTGGATCAGTGGGCAATGTTGACAAGCCTATCAATCCAAAGGAGAAAACAAAGAAATTCATCACCTGGTACCAAGTTCCATATTAGGTTATTGAGATGACCTCACCAATGAATGTCAAGCTACAGTTGCCAATGTGCATGACCTTTGTGCATGTCAGATGTATTCATTTGCCACTGAGTGGCACTCCCTAAAAAGACAGAGGGGGTAAAATGAAAAGATAGAAAGCATATACACCCACGCAAAGTGCACAATAACATATGCATTGATATCATGAAAACAGTAGCACACTAAGATGTTTATGTTTACATTATAAGTGTTTTGTGTCATGCACCACAGAAACAAATGTGTGTGAATTTTGGCATATGGTGCATGTAGTTCTTGTGATATTTTAGATACTAAATCAGATGATGATGTATAGGGAAGTGACCATCAGCCTACCATGGGATACTTGTGGGGATGTCATTAGTAGATCATTTAGATTATTGTACTATGTAATTCAGGGATTGTATGTTAAAAAGGAACATAAGATGATAGCAGCAGAATGTTTTTTATTCTGTGGGAAATATAGTATGGGTGTTATTTTGTAGCATTAGATTGGAAGATAGTTTGCACCTCTGTCAATACCAAGTCTGCATCCACCCATCCCAAGTGATTCAGGCTACCACAGGAGCATGTGAGGTACTGTTATTCTTAGGGGGGACAGGAGTTGAAGGATGTATGTGGGACATCCTAGCAGTAAAACCTATCTTTCACAGAGTGGGTCCACAATGTATGTATTTCATATATGGTCCAGTGGCAGGTACTATGAATTATTATGAGCAGGGATGACCTAAGGGTAAAAATGCTTGGAGCTGAGAGGTAGTGGGACATTGATAAATGTTATGACTTATAATGTTTCAGGGCTAACTCTTCTTCTCCCAGCACCCATAACATGAGCTATGATTCTAAACATAACATGTCCAATACTACACAGGCCTGCTAAACCTTTACATATACCACTTGCTCAAAACTTGATCTTTCTGCACGACAACTCGGAACTCAACCTCTGTAACTGTTTGGATGAGTTTATGGAAGCACAGAAGGCGCATACTAGTGCACAGCAAATCCCTTAGTATGTGCAGCAATATTATAGAGATTACCACCACAGAGAAGTGACAATAAGCATTTGAAATTCAGGTACCATCTTGATTTTGACTCTCACCTGTGCAGCCTGTATTTGTCTATGCTATAAAACTATCCATCCTTCTGAACTCCCTGCACACCATGTACCGACCAATTGAGTCACCCTTAGCAATATTTAGTGGGTAAGAATACCAGCACTTGGGCATTCTGAATTGGACTGGGTTAGCATAAAAGCAACTAGAACAAGAATTGCACCTCATTGTAAAAAATTTAAGATGTATTGTTAAGCAATTAATTTAAGATGTATTGTTAAGCAATTTTCCAAAGTGATATCAGTCTACAACCCAATGGTCTGGATCTTTTAAAGAATGGAGGAATGTTACACTATTACTTCCCAAATTGGTATCCATAACTGACAAGTATTCCACACCAGTCACTGACATGATGTTGGTCATCCAGCCTCAACTATTACTAAACATTGTCTCCACCAGCTGCGGGACTGTGGGATCCGCCTAGTACTGATGCTACTGGGCATTGAATCTGTGCCTTCCAACTGGAGAGTTAACTGCTGGCTGACTTCATCTGACTCAGGACAACTACTTGGTTTGCAAAGCACACTCAGGTGCCTCCTGCACTGAGCCCACACCAGGCTGCTGGCTGGTCATGTATTTATGCTAAACAGTGTGACTGAAGGCAGCCTGCTGCCCACTGAGTGACGCGTCTCTCTGAATTTGTTGATGCACTGACCTGTCTGCACCACTGATGCCACCTGTCATACCTGGTGACTCTGTACCTCAACCATCTCCTGCTGCCACAAGCCTAGTTAAACAAACACTGCCACTGGCATGCACTGTTGGGGCACTGACTACAGTAAGATGAAACCTTTGACTATTGTATGAACTCAAATAAAACAGTGTATGGTCATTTTCTATTTGCCTCTATGACTCCACAAAAGAAAAACACCTGGTTCTATATAGCTGCTGTCCCGTCAATCATCCTGCACCAATATCATGGCCTGTAGTGAAGTCAACAACACTCAGCTCCATTCTGACCTCTCCTCAGAGCAAAGCTACATAAGAACTGGGCAGTAGCTGATTGGACTCTTGTCTTGTGATCTGATGAGTCATAATTTTGGATTTTTTTAAGTGGTGGAAGATCACCAGTGCATTGACAGGCCAAGAAGCTCTTTAACTCATTGAGTGTGGAATGTGTAATTCAGGTTGGAGGTAGTTCTATGATGTTTTGCAGCTGTTTTTCATACTATGACCTGGGTCCACTCATTCAGGTTACCATTAACATAGACCAGGATGTTTAACATTCTAGGAGACCAAGTGTTGCCCTTCCTTGTAGATCTACATGATGAGTATGCTGGGATACTCACATCTTCCAGGTTTGCAATATCATGTTCATAGGGCTGCACGCATACATACCTGTTCTGACAAAGACTCAGGCACCCTGTCCCATCTCATATCGTCTGCTAAATACTCCAACCTTAATACCATAGGAGAAGTCTGGAACTATGTGGAACAGCAGATGAAAAAGTGCAAACAACGTCTCCACAACTGTGTAACTTTGTTGGGTCTAATCTTCAATGGCTGGCTGCATCTGGGTATGGATATGGATATGGGTATAGCTGTTCTGTGTCAATTGAAACAATCTGGTAATCTGTCCCAGCTCAATCATATTCAGATTTGATGGATTTTTGTATAAGTTGTACCTAAGATACCTGCATGAACTTCTCCCAAGTTTCAATCCCTTATGTAACATGGTGTAAGTAACAGAGCTGTTTTCACAAGGGTCACTGTCCTCAGAACTGGGAAAGCTTGAAAAATCCTGAACGTTGGCAAGCCATTCTTTCTGACCTAAAAGTACTAGGATCCTGCTGCTTGCCATCCTGCTGCAACTTTTTGTGCAGATTACATGAATAATACAAATCAAAATCAGAACACAATGCCCATGACACAATCTCTTCAAACACACTGAAAAATTTTGTCACGTCAAATTTTCCTCGTTTTAACAAGATATAGGTAGTGAATAAAAGACTGTCACAGCAGTGGTGCAAACACAGTTTGAAAATTACGTAGTGACTGAAAGTTCTCATTACTGAATGAAATGTACTTTGTGCACAGCACTTGTTTAAAGATGCACATAGGACAATTTTTTACAAAAATTACAAATTACACAACTATTACAGTTTACATAGTATTATGAAAGACAGGAAAAGCACAGAATAATGATGTACAATAGGCAAAAATATAAATTTGATTAATATTTCGTTCAATTTTCTTAAATTTATAAACATAAAGATTCTGTTTTACATGATTCTGGGTGTGTCCTAAAGCCTACAAAGCCCACCAGCATCCTTCCTGAAATTCAATGTTTTAAAGATTTTTCATTAACTAAGAGATTATTTTAGTAAAGGTATGCATTTTAGCAATCATTAAGTTTAGGGCTGCAAGACAATAACACTGAAATTTTGAAAGGATTATATTTTAGGATTTATATACTCTAGAATACCAGTATGATAATTTTGAAAAAAGTAAAATGTTTGTAATAGGAGAATTATGGGTTTCAAATAATGTCTGTCAATCCTAAAATAAATAATTACTAACAGAGTCAAATTTTGAAGTGCACTTGGTTTTTGTGAATCATAAATTTTGAATATTTTTCCCCCATGAAATGTTTCTATATTAACTACAGTGTTGTTATCAGTAAGTTTTAAATTGCACATTGAATAATAGAATTTAGAAAAATGGAGCTGGAATAAGAACTTGGATAATCCGTATATGAACACAAACCTTCTGCGATTCACAGATCATTCATAGTAGACAACACTGTCAGTCAGTGTAGAAATATTCTTATTAATTACAAAACTGACTGTTTGAAAATATCTCAGAGAAGACAGAAATAAGTGTGTCAACCACTTCAGCATATGGGGTATTGCTTATTAACATAAACAAATGTTGTGTGTGCATAGTCCCATGTATTGAACACTGAGGTGACAAAAGTCATCGGATATGTACATACACAGATTCCGGTGAAATCACACACACAAGGCATAAAATGGCAGTGCATTTGTTGGGCTGTTTTTTACACACAGGTAATTCATATGAAAAAGTTTCCAGCATGACTATGACCACACAATGGGAATTAACGGACTTTGAACACAGGACAGAATTGGAGCTAGATGCAAGGGACATTCCATTTCAGAAATCATTTGGGAATTCAATATTCTGAGATCCCCAGCATGAAGAGTGTGCTGAGAATACAAAATTTCAAACATTACCTATCATCAATGACAACACAATGGCTCATGGCCTTCACTTAAAGACTGAGAGCATCAAAATTTGCATTGAGTTATCAGTGCTAACAGACAAGCAATACTGCATGAAATAACCACAGAGAGATTCATAGGTCATACAATGAACACATTCATTAGGATAGTGTAGCGAAATTTGGCGTTAATGGGCTATGGCAGCAGGTGACTGATGTGAGTGCCTTTGCTAGCAGTACAACATCATTTGCAGCCCCTCACTTGGGCTTGTAACCACATCAGTTGGACCCTGGATGACTAGAAAACTGTGGCCTAATCAGATGAGTCTTGATTTCAGTTGGTAAGAGCTGATGGTAGGGTTCGAGTGAGGTGCAGACCCCGTGAAGCCATGGACCCAACTTGCCAACAAGGCTCTGTGCAAGCTGTTGGTGGCTCTGTAATGGTGTAGGTTGTGTTTACATGGAATGGATGGGGTCCTCTGGTCCAACTGAACCAATCACTGACTTTGAAATGGTTACTTTGGCTACTTGGAGACCATTTGCAGCCAAACAACAATGGAATTTTTATGGATGACAGTGTGCCATGTCACTGGGCCACATCTGTTTGTCATTGGTTTAAAGAAAGTTTTGGACAGTTCTTGTGAATGAATTGGCCACTTAGATCACCTGACATGAATCCCATCAAACTTTTATGAGACATGATCAGGAGATCGGTTCATGCACAAAACTGGTAACAAGTTTGCAATTATGGATGGCTATAGGGGTAGCATGGCTCAATATTTCTGCAAGGGACTTCCAGCGACTTGTTGAGTCCAGGCCACATCGAGTTTTTACACTGCAATAGGCAAAAGAAGGTCTGTCATAATATTGGGAGGCATCCCATGATTTTTGTCCCCTCAATGTGTATTACAGTAAGAAACCTATATCAGGTACTTTTGTAAACATTAGTATTGGTTACCTTAAGTTACAGACACTTGCTTACAACACACCCCCTCCCAGTTACATCTTCTGTGCCATATCTACATATGCCTACTCACTTGGAGCACTCCTGGTGTCACCACCCAGAATCACCCTGCACTTGAACAACTTAACCAGATCCTTTGACAGTGATGTGGATACCTATCTTCATACTCAGAAATGAGGAAATTCTACCCGGAATACTTCTGACTAGGTGGTATTCCTCTGCCTACCCAATATGCAAAGTATCTTATTTCATCCTTATGTGAAACTTACTCACAACTCCTTGCCACAAGGGACCTTATCCCTGTAGAAGCTTCAAGTGCAAGACATGTTCAGTGCACTCACCTGGTACATTCTATCCCAGTCTTGTCACAGAGATATCCTATCCAATCAAAGCAGTGCCACACATGACATCAGTCATGTCATATACCAACCCTGCTGCAACATTTGTCCAACCACATGGTGTGCTTACTGACTACCTGTCTGCTCAGGTGAATAGCCATCACCAAACTGTGCCCAAGGGCATGGCTGACCACTTGACCACACAATAGCAAAACATGCTGATGAGAGCAACATGTTCAAGTAAATGGCTGTTTCACAGTTCATAGCCTTACAATACATCCTTCAATTCTCCTCGTGCATATCTCCACTAGCCCTGTCCTATATTCACCTCTAGACCTCTCTCCATGCCCCTTACCCTTTCATTAATTGTATACTCACACCCTCCTCCTCACAGTCCACCACTTCCTTTGTTCTATGATCCCCTCAGAGTACTCTCCTTCACTACACTGTGTGCTACATGTAACTCCCCCTGCCTGTGCCAGGGTGAGCTCACCAATTCCACATTCATATCCTGTCCCCTTTCTGTCTTTCCCTCTCAGTTTTCAGCTACATTTTCATTCCCCCAGTCTCCTCCTCCCTGCTTCCTGCTCCTCTGTCCCACTCCACCTGACACAATCCTTCATCCCAGCTGAGCTGCAGCACCTGTACATTGTAGATAGAGAGGATAATGTAGTGTGCATGAGCTTAGTTTAGAAAAAAAAATAGTTTGAAAGCTTATCAATGTTTTCAGTCTTATTTATATGTCTTTCAGTTGCTCAACTTCTCAGCTATATGGTGAATGGTTAACTTTATTCTCTCTGTCATGTCTGACTTCTTGGGCACCAAGTTGGCTCATAATAATATGGTTAATTAGAACATTCTGAACAAGTAATACTTTATTAATCACAACAAAACTTATATTTGCTCACCAAGCTCAGCTGTAACTATGAAACTGCACACATGGATTTGTGGTTCAGAACACAGTAAATGAGCCACAATTACTGATTGGTGAATTGATACAAGTTCAGAATGGTGTCACTACAGTTACTAGAAAACACAAATTTATAGACACTTGTTGACACAGTTGTGATAGCGTTGGTGGACAGCCACAGTTCACAGGAGACAGAAGTCTCTTCACTTCCTGACAGTTAACAAAGGTTGTGTTAGGGTGAGTAGGCAGCACAACGACGTTACTCCAACAGGAACTTCAGGGAAATGGGCAGGGTCCCACCTCAAAGAGAACTGCCCTCCTGGCCTCTGGCAATCTATTTCAGGGCAGAGACATGGCAGTCACACCTCAGAACTATGGGAGGCACAGCTTCTTCTGGTGCCTGATGATACTGATTTTCTGTGCAGTATCTCTGCGGTCATCGATACATCTTGTGTCTCTCTTAATACTTGACAACACCACACTTTCCATTAGTTATTTTATATTATGCAATGATTTTTTTTCAGTCAGTCATGAAACAATGACAAGGCTAAAACCAGCTATGTATTTGTTGATTTACAGTATCCACAATGTAATAGTTATTAGAACGGGAAATACACGTAGATCATTTGACACGTCACTACCTTTTTCCTTCATACTTTAAAAGTTTTAAAGCTGAAGATGCAAAAAAATGTTAATTAAATATTCATTGCAGGATATGAAGCCTATGGCAACAGTGTAACGTGTCGTAAGGGCTGGTGCTTAACTCATCAGCAGTGCCAGCATGTTAGTGGATATTACTGGGGGACTCTGTACCTTGCCAGACTCAACAAGTGGTGTCTGTTGCCACAGTGAGTAACTTCCAAAATATAATTAACAACAAAAGCATATTTTTTAAACAAATTAATATTAAATACACAAAAATAACAGCTTTTATCTACTTGAAATGTGTATTTCTTTCAGTGGATTATGTTATTATGATGTTTAGAATGTGCAGAAACTCAAGGAATTATATGATAGAAGAAATTCACTAAAACTGCTTAAGAAAAGAAGCTGGAACAATATTGAGTTACAAAATTGAAATAAAAAGAGCAAACATAAAATCAGTCAGCATGTTTGGTAGTAAAATTAAGGAAATATAATGCTTAAATTTTGGACATTTTGAGCGATTTGGATATATGCTGTGTGCATAATTTTTGCCATTAAGTGGCCTGAAGCATAAAACTCATCCTTTGTGGTTGTACAAACAGCTG
Organism: Schistocerca piceifrons; assembly: GCF_021461385.2. Classification (NCBI taxonomy): domain Eukaryota; kingdom Metazoa; phylum Arthropoda; class Insecta; order Orthoptera; family Acrididae; genus Schistocerca; species Schistocerca piceifrons. The sequence goes on along the minus strand of NC_060140.1, from coordinate 83,981,085 downwards.
TGTGCTGCTGATTTTATGAGACTACTAATAATGAATGTAGTATCATGCTGGAATCAACAAAGAAAAAATTACAATTTAATGGCAACAAACCAGTATCCTGTAGCAGAATCAGCATTTGATGAAGTTACCTTTTACTGTCGCTATCTTTTACTGTTGCTACCTTTTACTGCTGCTGTAACAACAGCCTCTGTCCTGTGCAACTAGATAATAGATACTTTAAATATTTCTCTGGTGAATGGCATTCCAGATGACATCAACTGGAGGAAAATTAAGCTTAATGGTCTGTTGACAAGTGCCACAAGTGAATGACTATTTGACATAATCTGTGGTTGATGGCCAAAGGGATAAATTGCTGAATGACAAGTCAAAGAGATAAATTGTATCTGTTACATTAAGAAGAATCTTGCAAATTCCTTGCAACATGCGGATAAGCGTTGTCCTGTTCCAAGATGGCCACAGCAATTTAGCGAAGTTAACTTCTTGAAAACTCTACAATTTTCTTGATACAGCATTCCCTATTGAAAGCACATATAATCTGGAATGGCTGAAATGAGATAATAATATGGATTTATTGACCAGGAGACACTGTTGGGGCCATTCAACTGCCAGGAATAATTCTTTCTGTTAGACACTAATTCAGTGATTTGTGCATTTGATGAAGATGAGATGAATGATAATGACAATGGCAACATACAGTCTGGAGCAGAAAAAATGCCCAATCCATATGAGAATTGAACCCAGGGCCCCACAATATGTGGACAGCAATGCTAACCACTAGGTAATGAACTGCCTACTAGAGCAACTGAGATCAACTCTGAGATGCAATAGGTTTGAAAATCGAATTGATCATTCTGCTTTTGCTTTACCATCACCAATTTCAGTTCTTGGGTCATCCATGGGTGCCTAGACACTAACTTCGGCACCACTGATAGCATTTACATGTGACCAGAATTTCTTTGGATTCTGTGAGATATCTTTTGATACGATTCTGCTGTGAGAGCCATCAAAGGCTTCATGCATTGGCCTTTACAGTCAAACATGTTACATTTAGAGCTTCTCTATCTATGGCCCTATATTTTATTTTACACCTACCATGCAGTAGTTGCTATTTTTAGGAGTTTCTTTACAACACTGTACCATGGAGGGCCCTTTCCATTATAAACTGTACTATTAGGTACATACAGGGACAGGATAAAAATATGGGAACACCAAGAACACACTACATTACCATGTCTAACACAGTGTATGGAAACCTGTTGGCATTCAGAACAAATTCCAGTCATCTTGGAATGGATAAATACAGGTCCTATATGGTTTTCAAGGGAATCATATACTATGCTTCCTGCAAAATAGTAGCAAGTTCAAGTAACAATGATAGAGGTGGATAGAAATCATGCTCCCTTCTCTCCAAAGTAGAACACAAAGGTTCAATAATATGGAGATCTGTTGTTCATGGGAGATGCAAAAAACTCACAAAACCAGTCATGGATGATGTGAGCTGTGTGAAAAGGGGCCCTGTTATCTTGGAACATGGCATCACCATTGGAGAACAAACAATGTACCATAAAATGGATTTGATCAGCCCAAATGGTCACATAATCATTGACAGTAATGTGACCTTGCAGAGAAATCATTAGGCCACAGAATACCATGATATGGCCACCCAGATTGTTACCAAACCCCCACCATGTTTCGCTCTTGGGATTTATACTTGTCTAGAATTTGGAAATGCTGTGAAGCAAGATTCACCTCACCGAATGACTTTCTTCATAATTTTTCATCATAATCCTTTTAAATGACTATCTGCCATGATCACACAACACACATTTTCATCTGCTTTGTGACTTAGCAGATCATGTTTTTCCACTTTCCCTTTAAGCAGTGTAAACCTTTGATACAATGCCTCTTGAAACACCAAAAACACTTCAACTACCTTGATTACAGAAGCACCCATCATATGAGCACCAAATATTTTCCCACATTCAAATGCACTGAGCTCTGACTCACAACTCCTGCCCAGAGCTCAGTGTTTCAAATTACTCCTTCATATATGATATAACTGCCTCTTTTTTCAGTTTACTCAAAGTATCTTATTCTTCTTTTGTTTGAGGCTCTGTAGAATAACATGTAGCCCCATCATGGATTGCATTTTCTCCTCCTCCTCCCAGAACTCCTTCACCCACTCTCTTCTTCTCTCCTGCTCATTTTTTGTGATCTTCAATATCCTCTTCTCTAGTCTGCTTTGTTAGTGACTCTCTTATCCTCTTTTTGTATCCTTCTCTGTTGTTAACTCTGGGATATTAGTCAGTGCATACTTCCTTCTGCAGTTTTTCATCCATTCCACCTTAATCACCAATTTTGAACAATCCTTCCTGAGTTCAACAATCCACTTGGCTCCTATTTTTGCTCTTGTCCTCTCTGTTTTCCCAAATACTTTTTGTCATTCTATTCATATTCATCCTCATCACGTCTCAAAAAACTTGCCCTTTTCATTCAGATTTCTCCTGATATCATACTCGTGCTCTGGCACAATTCTTCTCTCGGTCTTTGTATTCATCTCTGGTCACCTCTTTTAGACTCAATAATCTCATCAGTACTTTTATTTCTTCTTTTTCCAGATGTTCCATGCCATATCTTTCTATTCATATCATCTCACTTGCATATGTTACTGCATTCCTGATCATTGCCTTGTAGGGTATGATCTCTGTGTCTGTAGACATATTCTTTTTATTGTACGTATCTCTGACCATACAGGAGGATGACCCCATCTTCTTCATCCTCTCTATTATTCCCCCACTGCTCCTGTTGCTTCCTATTGTAGATTCTCTCAGGTACTGAAATTTGTCTGCTTTTGCATGGTGTTTTTCAATCGCAAGTGGTAAGTAGTGTCTTTGTCTTGATGTAAGTCAGAGTCAGCCATGCTTGCACATTTGCAGTCCAAGGCACTACCTGTATCAGTACCACTCAGTATGAGAATCACAGAGAAGAAGGATGAGGACACTCAGTAACTACTATGTAGATACATAATCAATGGCTACCACAAATTTGCTTCTAAATAACATTACAGAACCATGCAGAAAGAATTCAAAGATTTAGTTTATGATGAAAGAGTTAAAAATTTTAATGATGAACAACTGATTTGTTCTGGATTAATTGTTCTGTACACCAAGAAGAATTTTGAATTAAATATGCAGCGATGGAACACATGATGGAATTGATGGTGCAAATAGCAAATTTTCTGAAGTTGCACACATTTTTACATCAACAGTTGCAACAGTTTTTGATGTAATTGAACAAAGAGTATGGAGATGTTATACACTGAAGCACCAAAGAAACTGTTATAGGCATGTGTATTCACATACAGAGATATGTTAACAGGCAGAATATAGCGCAGCGGTCAGCAACACTTATATAACACAACAAGTGTGTGGCACAGATGCTAGATCGGTTTTCACTTCTACAATGGCAGGTTATCAAGATTTAAGTGAGTTTGAATGTGGTGTTATAGTTGGTACATGCGCGTTGTGACACAACATCTACGAGGTAATGATGAAGTGGGGATTTTCCCATACGACCATTTCATGAGTGTACCTTGAATATCAGTGATCTGCTAAAACATCAAATCTCTAGCACTGCTGCGGTCAGTAAAAGACCCTGCTAGAATGGGACCAATGATGACTGCAGAGAATCATTCAATGTGACAGAAGTGCAACCATTCCACAGATTGCTGCAGATTTCAGTGCTAGGCCATCAACAAGTGTCAGCGAACAAACTATTCAATGAAACATCATCGATATGGGCTGGACTGTTATTGATGGAAAATGTGTTGCCTGGTCAGATGAGTCTCATTTAAAATTGTATCAAGTGGATGGGCGTGTATGGGTATGGAGACAGCCTCATGAATCCATGGACCCAGCATGTCAGCAAGGAATTGTTCAAGCTGGTGGAAGCTCTGTAATGGTGTGGGGCATGTGCAGTTGGAGTGAAATGGGGCCCCTTATACATCTAGATATGACACTGACAGGCATCCTGTCTGATCACCTGCTTCCATTCGTGTCCATTGTGCATTCCGATGGACTTGGGCAATTCCAGCAGGACAATGCAACATCTCACATGTCCAGAATTGCTACATAGTGGCTCTAGGAACCTTCTTCTGAGTTTAAAAACTTCCGATAGCCATCAAATTCCCCAGATGTGAACATTATTGAGAATATCTTGGAATCCTTGCGATGTGCTGTTCAGAAGAGGTCTCCACCCCTTCGTACTCTTACAGATTTATGGACAGCCCTGCAGGGTTGATGGTGTAAATTCCCTCCAGCGCTACTTCAGACATTAGTACTGTCCACGCCACATTGTGTTGCGGCTCTTCCGCATGCTTGCAGGTCCCCTACACAGTATAATACTTTTTCTTTGGCTCATCGGTGTTTATTGCTCCAAAGAATGTTGGTTAAGTAAAAGGACATGTCTGGAATGAGTTTTTGATTTAAGCTTCACTAATGTTGAATTTCTGAAGGAAAAAGTAAAGCAAGAATGAAAATCAGAAGATCCTAAATGAATTGCATACCTCGCATTTGAAATGGAATTGACTGCACACAGCACTCAGTACAACATTGAAAGATGAGAAGCAATTTATTTCTGATTTCATGGCAAAAGTGGATGTATTTAAAAGATAATTGCATTGTGGGAGGGACAACCTCTGACAAGGAACACTGTATATTTCCCTGAGCTCATTGGCATTAAGGAAAACACAAATTTTGAAAAATCCATAGCTGCATTGAGAGAAATGCAGGAATAGCTTTCTAAACATTTTGAGGCCACTGCCAGTGTTACATCTATGTGGTTTTCAGGACCATTTGCTGTTTCTGTTTAAATCATGCCAGTGCATGTGCAAATGAATCTGGTCGATCTGCAATGCAATTCCCATTTGAAAGAAAAATTCTTTTATGTAGTAACTGTCCAGATGTTCCATGTTGTTTCCTTATTTTCATAATGAGATTGGACACATTATATCAATCTTTCAGTGAATATATGTGCGTGAAAAGCTTTTTTCAATTATGAAACTAAGTAAGTCACAATTACATAGCAACTTGACTGATGAAAATTTGTGAAACTGCCTATATCTGTCCAAATGTCAATAGTTTGTGCTAGATATATATTTTGTCTTCAGTGTGCCAAAAATAATAAAATAATACCAAAAAACTCTTTTGTTGTGATCTATGTTGTCAAGAGATATGAAACTAATACAAGTGCTGTATGTGGCACTTTTGCTGTTCCCTCTTCCCCCTCTTTCTGCTACGGCAGTGTGGTTTGGTAGAGAGGAAAGTGTACAATCAGGTGAGAGTGATTGGCAATAAGTGATCTTCAGTCCCACTACCTTGGCTGTCTTGCTTAGGCTGTCGAATCGTTTCTTTGCGTTTCCTTCTGTCTCACTTACTATCGCTACATTGTCGGCAAAGATTAGGCAGTCCACATGAACTCTGTTGCTCTTTTTTGTGCCGCATGCATCTACAATATTCACACTTTCTCATTTATTGCACTCCAGTGTCTAATCACTTCATCCAGTGCTTTGGTGAACATAGCAGGTGACAGTCCATATTCAAGTTTTACGCTGATCTTGATCGCAAACTCATCCAGTCTCCTCTGCACCTTAGTCTTCCTTTGTTTCTGTCAGAATTCCCATTATCACTTCACATTTAGTACCACCTTGTCCTCTGCCCACGAGTATCCATCCAAGAGTTTGTCTGTCAGAGGAGTCTATGAATGTTACTACTATTTTTTTGATCTTTAAGACACCATGTTCTATCAGTTGATTGTTGAATCACAGTGATTAGCAAGATGCAACTACTGACCACTGTCCATGATTTGAGGGACTCTGCAATAATCAGGGTTTATAATAGATGGAGAAAAATCCCATGCTAAGATTCTAATAATGAAACTCCATGTTTACTCTTTTTCAAATTAATATATTTTTGTAACTGTTCAAGTGTTACCTTAAGGTTCACATTTGTGTGTATCATACTCGCATTGTATAAATGGAGCTTCTTATTATTTCCTCAGGATCCAGAAAATTATTTTTCTGTGTGAGAATTATTTTATTAACTGATAATTTTCAATTTGAATATTAATGAACTTGATTTAGTGTAGGTACAGTGTTGGCACTAACTTCAACACTGACAAATCTGATACTATGTGTATATTCAAATATTAAACAGATATGAACAAGAAAGTAATTAACCAGAATTGATCTAAAACAGGAACAGGTTTAATCAGAACGCTCACTATGTGTTATGGTACATCATATGCAGCCAGGCATGGTGCCACAATTGTTGGATTGTCTTTTGATGTGGAACATACTGCCTTACTTGACAATATATTCACTTCTATGGGTGCACTACTTATATGTTGGAGAGTGTACTAGTTTTCTATGTACTAATGTACTAAAAGTGTTGTTGAAATCAAGCACAAGTTTGGATACTTCTTTTTGTTCTTTCTATTAAATGAATAAATAACATTGTATTCATGTACTCCTTGAATTGTATAGTGGTGTCTTAAAGGTACAAAAGCGGGGATGACAAAATATCTTTTAAGTTACAGACCTATTTCTTCTGAAAGTTATAAAAGTTATGTGAACAAAAAACCCCTCAAACTACCCAAACAAGTACACTCGTAAGCAAAAGTAGTTTTCCTGATACTAGACAAGTACAGCATATCATGACTCTTAATGAGTTCTTAAATTTGTGAATAAATTTTACAACAGTTCTAACCACAATTTTTGCATATTTTTGTGATTATTTTAATAGACTCTGGCCAGCCTGGGAAGCCATATATGTTTAAGCATCACTGCCCATATTTGGAGAGGTGAGCCAGCCCTAGATCAAATCCACCTTGCAGATTGACTGCACAGACTAGTGGCCCAGTGGTTTTAGGCAGTTTCCCATGGCCATCTAGGTAAACAGCAGGCTATTACCCATGTCCTGCCTCAGAAACATGTTATACAAACATTTAGAAAACATTCTCACATTTGATAATGAGATTTACTCTAGATGCAGACAGATGGGATATACAGGTTACAGGTTTCATCTGGGGGGGGGGGGGGGTGGGGGGGGGGGTGGAGGGCCTAGTGTTGTCAGTACTTAGCACTGTCATCCTGACACCTATTGTCAGTGACATTGCCAAAACCCATATACCATATAACAATACTGACATCACAGAGAAATGGAGAAAAGGCAAGGAAGAAGGATAATTAATAGACTCTAGCACAAGTATATCTTAGTACACACCTGATGCATTTGTGTATGTGTTTAATGTATTCATTTCAGTCATCTATGTTGGTATAATAACAATGGTAAATCTGTGATAAACTGTAATTATCTGGTGAGAAATCACTACTAAACAAGCAGAAGAGGTATGTAGCCCAGATTTATTGTCTTTTCTATTTGTTCATCTGATGCTCAGTGCTTTTTCTGCTTGTTGAGTAAGGATCTATCCTGTGGTACATAAACAGTGTAGGACCATTATTATATAGATACTTTACCTGAAATACCAAACTGCACTTAAGAATTTGAAAAACTTAGATAAGTTACAATGTCCATTGTTGTCCTCATTGGAATTAATAATAACAGGCTACTTACTTTGTTGCTGTGGCTGACTGTGCTTCTAAAGCACTGTAATGGAGACTTATTTTTTTTAAAAAAAAAGAACTAATATGATTGAATAAGAAGCTTCTCTAGAAGTTTGCTTCCACTATCCACTTATAGGTACAGTGGACTACAATAGCAATTATAATTAATTCCAGGTGCATTATTCCTTTGTCCTGTTACCTCAATAAATAGCATGGAAATTGATTCCTTCTTCAAATGCTTGAATTTTTACAGTTGCACACAAGAAGACACCAAAGGAAAGTTGCAACTTAATCTCAAGTGAACCTCAGGTTCTGTTTGAAAGCCCAGGCTTTCCTGGTCCAGTAGGACAACCTGCAGTTTGCAGTTTGGCATTAGTGACATCTCCTGGAGACTGCGGTGTTCGGTGAGCCAGTCACATTTCTTCTGAATACTTTGTGTATTCATTTGAATATTCATTTGCTGCTCATATCGTAACTGATACAAATATAGAACTATGATAACACACCAGGATTACATACCCACAAATACATATACAAGTACAGATAATTCCACCAATGAATAACTATGGAATGATCCGGTACTAGCACAATGAAAACATATGCCATTACAAGTGTTTTACATTTCCAATAAGATAGCAATGTCTTGTTAGTTTACTTTCATTTAGTGGAAGAGTTCTGTGTAACTGCCTTCTTGTTTTATACAGGAAATTGTAATGACAAAGGAGAAAGTTTTCAAGCTATTTTCATCTTATCATGACTTGAGACTCCCTTTCTTATCTTTTATAATGTTATATGCACAGTAATTATATGTAAACAATTTTCCATCTAATAGACAAAAAGCAGAATTAGTTCTTTTTATAGATGATTGAAGCATATACACTTGAACAGAAGAAATTGTAAGGAATGTTCTTAAGAGTCTCACTGACTGGTTTTCTGTGAGTGGTCTCACTCTTGATTTTAAAAAAACACAGCATATTCAATTCTGCACATCTAGAGGTAGTGTACCAATGATGAAGGTAACACATGGTGAAGAAATACTAAAGAGGGCAAAAACTTTGACATTTTTAGGTCTCCATATTGATGAGAATTTAAACTGGGAAAAGCACATTTTGGAACTTCAATAAACAACTTAGTTCTGCCACATTTGCACATAGAATCACTGCAAATCTTTATTGCTGAAATACATGCTGTAAGAATAATATGTGGTCCTCACCTACAATCAGTTTCAAGCCACCTGTTTAAGGAGTTAGGCATTTTGCTTACTGCCTCACTGTATATTTATTCCCTCATTAAGTTTGTTCTAAATAATCCTCTGCAGTTCAAAAGAAACAGTATTGGGCAAAATTAAAATACCAGAAAGGAAAATGACATTCATTACTCCAAATTAAGGTTCTAATTAGCACAAAAAAGGGTGCACAATCCTGCAACTAAAACTGACAGACAGTGAAGTGAAATTTGAAATGAAAAAGTTTCTCCTTGACAGCTCTTATTCCATAGAAGAATTTCTATTATTGTAATATGTAAAAGGTGGTGGGCAGGAATTCCTAACCCAATTATTTAAGAATAATAACAGAAGGAAAAAACTTATCAATGTTCAGCAATTAACCACAATTACAAATTAATTTGTGATGTGCATGTAAAATGACTCATTCCATGTCATTACAATTTATCTTGCAAATAATCCATGGAAGAGGAAACTAGCTAAATAACTCATTTGCTTTGAAGGTTAGACTTCGTACATGCAAATCTTACACCTGCAATGGATGTAGTGTGTTATCAAGACATCGTCATGCTGATTTCATCTCCGTCAACAGTACAAAGTGCACCTTTTTGTGGCATGATTGAAGGTTACTCTAGTAAGTACCTACTATCATATTCAATAGCAGAATAATGCATTTTTCCTTTTGTACAGAAGTATAGTTACTTGAACATATGAAATGCACCAAAGTATGGATTTCTATTTGTGTCCATTCTTTGCATGTCTTTGTGACTTAACATGCTAGTTGAACATATATTTTCTGTTTCATCTCCTACAGCTTCTTACTAGCAACTTCCTCTTTATTTCTCTGCAGAAAGTCAGAAGTCTCTGAACATTTCAGAAACGCAATTACTCATAAATTGAAGAATCCTCATTTAGGACTAATATTTATTATATTAGCTTTTAAATACAAGTTTTTCTATTTGTAAAATGCCCAAATATGAAGTACAGAGTTTTTATTCATATACTGAGTGGATAACATTCAATTCTGTGGGATATAATTAATCTTTTGTGTCATCTATAAAATTTAGGTCTTATGATGGGACATGTCTCAAAACTGACCCATTCATTACAAAAAAATAGCAGTTTTAGACCCTTGCTGCCCCATGGAAAAATATTTGTAGACACCCCATGCCTCTCCCTCCCTCCCTCTTCCTCTCTCTCTCCCTCCCCCCCCCCCCCCCCCCCCCCCCCCCTCACTCTCTCTCTCTCTCTCTCTCTCTCTCTCTCTCTCTCTCTCTCTCTCTCTCTGTGTATGTGTGTGTGTGTACACAATTGTCTTATGTGTGTGATTGCCAGCATGTTGCTCAAAAATCAAAGTATGTATGGGCAGACCATACAGGACACCTGTGGGAGGCCCATGAGGCTTTCCAGGAGTGATAGTAATGCTCTTGTTAAATTTGTCTGCCACATGTGATGAGTTTACAGCAGGAAACAATGTGACACAGCCTGAGGTGTTGGAGTTGGTGGTCATGTGTGTATGAGATGTGCTTGCTTATGTGTATGAATGGAGTGTGATCCTCTTCTGTTGATGAAGGCTGTGGCCGAAAGCTTCATATAAGTGTCTTTTAACCGTGTCTGTGTGCATCGTAATGTATCTTCTTTACAGTAAGTAGCAATCTGTCTTTTCCTACATTGTTGATATTCTTACCTGGAGTTTCCATTGTTTGATTTAAACCTTGCAATTCCATGGCATATTTTATATATGATTTACCCAGCTATTTCACACAGATTCAAGCCTTGTGGCTATAAAGTGTGTTTGCTCTCTGTAATGTTTGTCCTTTAAATGACAAACTACAGACTCTCTGAACTACTTATGCCAGACTATAACTTTTGAACTAATTTGTATTCCTTACTGTGCAAAGATAGTAAAGTAGCACATTTGTAAACAGAGTCCAAATGCCACTCACATTCTAGTAATGATGAAAATGTTGGTTATAGACTTCCCAATCTTACTACATTTCATCAAAAACTGTTGGCTGTTGCAGAAGCCATTTCAGCTGCAAATGTAGTTCCTCCTGTTGCTGTTGTAGCATCTGTTTTTGCTGACACCATAGGTGTTGCTGATCTAACTGTTGTTTCCACAAACTCAAAACTAGTGAAGCCACTTTCCAAATTTCATTACATCACATGAATTTCTCTCATCAGTAGACTATTGTGCATGATAGTTCCACTAGAACATGGTCACTGAGTGGAGGAGCAATGTTGGTGGCAACTGTTGCTAGTGGCAAATATGTGAAAGTCACTGTTCATTGTAGTAGAACTATTGAGAATTACTATAGAACCCCCCCCCCCCCTCCTCCACCTCCACCCATCCTCCCTCTGCCACATTTGGTTGTTAAATTAGCATACAGATTCACAGAGTCAGTTGAAAAGCCAATAAAAAATTTAAAAAAAAAACAAGATTAAGTCAGAGTCATAGTGAACAAAATCTGTGATACCAAGCTGCATGTCTGTCAGCATAAATAGGAAGAGAGCACCAGGTTGTTATACATTCACTGCAATATTGCTTTGCTGCTGGTTTCAGTCAGTATACTGCATGTAGTGTCTGAATTACACCCAACTGTTTATCAGTGTTTTGCCAGATGGTGTCTCCATTTGACTTGTGAGGCACATCAAGAGTGTAGGGGACTGAAAGATATATATTGCGATATCTTAATGTGTGGTTTGTTATCATAGACAACACTTCAGTTAGTCAATAATAAGCCAAACATCTAAACATTATAAATATGACTGCTAGGAATGTGGTTAAGTTAAAAGCAGCATGCCCAACTTGAAAGCCTTACTCAGTGTAGCATTAAAAATTCACTTACCATACATTAAAATAACTCTTGAGTTAGTTCAACCTATTCTCCAACAAATTTTGAGATCAGTTTACATAAGGATAGTGGTATGTGAAACATTAGTTGTATGTATATGTCCTAAATTATAGCCACTCAGTGCTGCTCTTCCCATTCTTAATATTTGTCATATCTTCTCTAACTTGCTGTCCAGTAGTGGTATTATTTTGTAGATAAGAGAACCCATTACCCATCTTTTTCATGCTCATTTATGTCTTAAATAAACATGCTTTCATTATTGCTTTGTTCATCTTCAGTTATTAACAATATATATGACTGTAATGACTATTTTCGTATTGTTTTCTTATGTTTGTTGAATGATGCCTAAAACAATAAGAAAAGAGAAAGGAATATCAGGGTTTAACATTCTGTCAACAATGACGTCATTGCAGACAGAAAACAATCAGATTAATCACATTTGTTAGGATATAAAATAAAACTGTTTTGTAAAACTGTATGGAAATTACAATGTTTGAACATAAGCAAAAATGCCAATAATTATTTTCAGGTTGTTGATTCTGACCATATTTTTCTACTGTAAGAGAATTACTTATCAGCATATAGTTTCCTCTCACACTACTGCTGCAGGAAATCATTACACATTCCATATGGCAACACTGCAGAGCAATGACAACTTCATGAGCGTGAGCAATGACTGTGTGTAAAGAATTAAGTGTGAAATATTAAGAAAAACTGAACCTATGAAACTATTCTATGAACCACAACACCCTAGTATCTCCTATCTTACTTCTTCCTACATCCCTTTATTCCCATCACTAAGATAAGACCCAGATGCTCTACAGCACTGTTCAAGAAAAATGAACGGGTAATAAAGGACCTTATGAAACATAGTGTGCATCATGTTTTGGAGGGATGCTGTAAGAAACATACTGTAACAAACTGGAAGCACTGGAAGACTATATAAATGTATATCAAAGTCCAGTAACAAACATCAATCACAGGAAACAAATTCATCTTTTTTTATTGTTCCCTTTGTCTTAATATTCATATTAAACACAGATAAGCTTTGACAAGTCTATATATATATATATATATATTTATCATACAATTGCTGAAAATATTAATTTTCTGCAGCTGTACTTGAGATAGCTGGAGGATCTACTGTGACTCTTATTGTCCTGACACAAAATCCATCATCTTTTTGGAAGTTCCACATTGGCACCATCAGCTGTCAACATAACATAACCCCACCAGGTAAGAGAATATTTTTATTGTTTCAGTTATAATAATGATTATCATTTACCATCCGAGTCAAACTACTACAGTGGTGTGTGTGTCATCAGCTAGATGAACAGAAAGTCATGGTAAATGACACTAATGGGGAACCAGTGTCCTCTTCTTGGGGCACAATAAACTGTGGAATCCCACAATCTCTGTTCTGGGTCCTCTACTTTTCCTTGTTTTCATAAATGACCTTCCAATGTGTACAAGGGCTAAGGTAAAATTTACTTTGTTTGCTGATGACACAATGATTCTGGTAGACAATTCAACAAATACTAATCTTGAGATCACTGTAAATGCAATTTTTCAGGCGACCTTTAACTGGTTTACCTCTAATGAATTATCACTAAATTTTGAAAAAACTTAATTGAATATCGAAGGTGAGATTACTGTTAAATACAATGATGGGAATTTAACAAGAGTGGAGTCAACAAAGTTTGCATCACCAACAGCTGACTTCAGCAGCTTTAGAAGGGTGAAATGTTTCCGATAATTTATTACTCAGTTAACATGCAGTGACTAGCCATGCTTCATGTCACAGAGCTTTCCTGACTGACCTGTTCTGGTGTAATACATTCTCTACTGACAACACATTACTCTTACCTCCTTTTATACTGGTGGGTCTGCCACTCACGACATTTCACATTACATAGTGGTGTCTGGATACTTTTGATCAGATAGTGTATTTCTGACTGCACTTAAGATGAGTATTCTACATACTGGAGCTCACTATTTATAGCAGTTGTTCACTGAACATCCAATATTCACCAGTGTGTTTTTTCTGCCCCAGTAACTCTGCTCTGCCTGTTGGTAGTAGTTTTTATATGTGTTCCTTTTCAGACAACCCTCTCTCATCTTAACATCAACTCATGGTAGTTTTTATATCCTACTCAGCATACACTGTTCATCCAATGAGTGATGTCAGTGCAGTAATTATGATGGCAGCTTGAACTAACAACTGTAAAGGACAGTCAGTTGTAAGCAAGTAGTGCTAAGTAATGGATGTGAAGTCATAGTGTGTCAATGTTGTTGTGTCACAAATTACAGCGGAGCAACATCTCTAAATCAAGTGAACAAGGAATTCTCCAGAATGTTTCAAAGAGGAGAAAAAGGTGAGCAAAATTTGTTCCACACACTTTGCTTGACTCTTGAGCAAAAGAAGCATGGAAACCTGCTGTGACTACACTGAAATGCAAGACATAGTTCTTTTCTGGAAAAGAATCATTGTAGGTGACGACGTGTGTTGCTACAAACACGAACCTACCACAGATTAACAAAGTGCAGAAATTCACATGAAGAGTCAACACTTTGGTAATACAGTCAACATTCGGGCCAATGTGAGGCAAGAGTTGACAACATCCAAAATGTGTTTTACTCAAGTGTGGGGCGAACAGCTGAAACATTGAAACCATTCACTTAATTTTTCACTTTTGTCAGTAAATTTACATTGTAGCTGTCCAACTCCAGTTCCAGAGATACTATAAAAAAGTACCCATTCATCAATTTTCGTACCCTGTATCCAGCCAATGCTGGGTTGGGAATGGTATGGAACTTCTTCAGTTTCGCAGAGAACCTGTACATAGGCTGTTATTATGGTGGGGTCACCACCACCAAAGGCATTTTAAAGCTTATTGCCAGCTCTCCCAACAGCAGAATCCAAGTACCCCTAAGCAGGTCAAGTCTTCTATCCAGTCACCCCAGAACCAGTCTGATTCAGCAGTAAAACACACCAAAACAAACAAATCACATTTAAAAAATCATTCATGCAGGAGGATCATCACACAAATTCTCATATGGAGGACATAAAAATAGGTGTCCCTGACACTGAGAAGCAACTGAAGTAGTTGGAAAGAGATAAGTTGCCAGGGGCAGATGGGATTGGGCCTTTGCTCATCTTGCACTTATCATGGATCTTCTGCCCAGTACAAAGTCCCAATGACTGGAAAAAATACTTGTTTTGTAAATAAACCACCTTTCCTTGCTGCCATTTAATTTATTTTTTCCAGTCGCATTTCGCCTTTTTTTTGTTCTAAGGCATCACCAGTGGGATCTATAACAATACAGTTTTGTTACTTTTAGGTTATCAAACACTTCACATTGCAATTACTTTTTTACATAAACAATCACAACATGAACTGTTTTATAATCTAAAAATAAGAAAACTGTATCATTACAGATTTTTATGTAAAAAAGTAATTACTTACTTTTTTACATAAAAATCACAATGTAAATTGTTTGATAATACAAAAATAACAAAACTGTATTGTTACAGATCCCACTGATGATGCCTTAGAACAAAAAAAAAAGGTGAAATGCATGAGGGAAAAATAAATTAAGTGGCAGCAGGAAAAGGTAGTTTTATTTACAAAACAAGTATTTCTGTACTGCTGTGGAGGATGGCCACACAAACGAACTTGTGACTGGAAAAAAATTCAGGTGACTCTTGTATATAAGAAGGGTAAAAGAATGAACCAACAAAATTGCAGACCCATATCCTTGGGCTCAGTATGCTTCACATATCTTGAACATATCACAAGTTCAAACATAAGAAATTTCCTTGAGATAGAAAAGCTTCTGTCCAATATGTGAAACTCAGCTTGACCTTTCCTTGCATGATATCTTGATAATCATTGATGATGGTCGACAGGCAGATTCCTTATTCCTAGGTTTCCGGAAAGCATTTGACATGGTGTCACTCTGTAGACTTAATGAATATTCACACTTACAGACTAAGTTCCCAGATACGTGAGTGGCTTAAAGACTTTTTAAATAATAGAACCCAATACACTGTCATCTATGGCAAGTATTCATCAGAGACATGGATATTGTCAGGAATTCAACAAAGAAGTGTGATAGGACTCCTCTTATTATCTATATATATAAATGATCTGAAGGATAGGGTGAGAACCAATCTGCATTTGTTTGCTGAAGTCACTGTAGTATGCATAGGAAAGTATCCTCATCAAGTAACTGTAGAGGAATACAGGATTACTTAGACAGAATTTCTGTTTGGCGTGATGATTGGCATTTTGTTCTAAATGTTGAAAAATGTAATTAATGTAGATGAGTAGGAAAAACAATACTGTAATTTTAGATACACTATTAGTGGTGTGCTATGTGACAAAGTCATGTGATTAAATTTAAATATCTAGGCCTAACTTCGCAAAGTGACATGAAATAGAATGAGCATGTAAGGACGGTAGAAGAGAAGGGAAATGGTTGACTCCAGTTCATTGGGATAGTTTTAGGAAAGTGTAGGTTGTCGGCAAAGAAGACCATGTGTAGACCACTTGTGTGGCCCATTCTTGAATACTGCTCTAGTATTTGGTACCCCACCATGTTGGATTAAAGAAAGGCATTAAAGCAATTCAGAAGTGTGCCACTAGATTTGTTACCTTATATATCTTATAATTAAATTTTCCTTGAGACATTTGAGTCTCATCAGCTACACCTAACAAACCAATCCCCATTACATCCACTACTGGTGTGCTATTCCAATGCCAGAGAACCTCAGCAATAGTGATGATCTAAGAAGGGGAAAATAAGCTGATGATATGAATTGATGTTTATGTTGGGGGAGGGCATGCCAAGTAGCAGTGTTAACTGTAGTGCTGCAGTGGTGTAATGGTTAGCATTCCTGCCTAGAATGTGAGGAAACCTGAATTCAAGTCCTGACTGTGGCACAAATTTTAGTTCATTTCTTCAGCTTCCATCATTATCATAGATTTGTTATGAGATGCTGCTGTAATTTACCGTCTAGTAAGGTCATCCGAAGACCAGCATCAGTTGCAAAGTGATTTAGAAAAGATTGCTGTATGGTGTGGCAGGTGGCGGCAGTTGACACTAAATAATGAAAAGTGTGAGGTGATCCACATGAGTTCCAAAAGAAATCTGTTAGAATTCGATTACTCAATAAATAGTGCAATTTTCGAGGCTGTCAATTCAACTAAATACCTGGGTGTAAAAATTACGAACAACTTCAGTTGGAAAGACCACATAGACAATATTGTGGGGAAGGCAAGCCAAAGGTTGTCTTTCATTGGCAGGACACTTAGAAGATGCAACAAGTCCACTAAAGAGACAACTTACACTACACTCGTTCGTCCTCTGTTAGAATATTGCCGCGCAGTGTGGGATCCTTACCAGGTGGTTATTGACGGAGGACATTGAGAGGGTGCAAAAAAGGGCAGCTCGTTTTGTATTATCACGTAATAGGGGAGAGAGTGTGGCAGATATGATATGCGAGTTGGGATGGAAGTCATTAAAGCAAAGACGTTTTTCGTCGCGGCGAGATCTATTTACGAAATTTCAGTCACCAACTTTCTCTTCTGCATGCAAAAATATTTTGTTGAGCCCAACCTACATAGGTGGGAATGATCATCAAAATAAAATAAGAGAAATCAGAGCTCAAACAGAAAGGTTTAGGTGTTCGTTTTTCCCACGTGCTGTTCGGGAGTGGAATGGTAGAGAGATAGTATGATTGTGGTTCGATGAACGCTCTGCCAAGCACTTAAATGTGAACTGTAGAGTAATCATGTAGATAGAGTACATTCAATTACATGTGAGTGTTATGGAGATGCTTCATCAACTCAAAGGGGAATCCCTGGAAGGGAGCTGTTAGGCGGATATAGGGGACATGCAATAGCAGCTGACTGCAGAATGATTATACTTCCACTGAGGAGGCAGAAGTTGGTAACCACCCCTTTATTTACTTAAGCAGATGTGGAAAACCACCTAAAAACCACATTCAGGCTTGCCAGCACACTGACCCCATCAGAACCCATGAAGTGGATTTGATTCAGGGCCAGAACATCTCCCAGTGACGTGTAAGTGGGTGCTTTAATGTGCTTGACTATTTCGGCAAGTAATGCTGTAAAAAACTTTGAGTAGCTAGTGTACGATGTCTAAGCTGACAGTGCAATTTCAAATGCCAAGGTTGTGAAGTATCTTATGCAGGCTCACTCATTCAAGACATGTTAGTCCATTTGGCACCCAATCATGAATTTTGGACTAGGACATGAAGCACTTCAGGGCATGAGCTTACTGTTGTTCTCAACTGGGCACAGTTTTTTGAAATAGTACAAAGACTATTTGATAATAATTTTGAATTTCAAAAATTTTCAAATATCAACATTGTTCTCACTACTAATCTGATGACAACAGTAACAATATAAGGCACCACCACTTAGAAAAGTAATGAGTGGTATGATGTCTCCCGTGTAGGTAATTGCCCATGATATATGGCGTGAAGTCTCCCATTGCTCCCACTCAACTGATGCAGCAAAAGTCAATAACCTTCCCTGCATTACATTGTCTGTATAGTATTGTAATCAGTAGTATCGTAATCAGCATAATCTGTAGCAGAAATCTTGTATGGACTATTATCTCCTTTGAAGCTGAAAATGATATCCAGTTGTCCACACAGTGAAGTGATGTATTTTGCCTGCAACATGTCTGTATATAAGGCAACCAACAAGCATCAAAGCCACTATGTTGTGTTATACACAGGTCCAGAGTGACAATGGCATTCAAGGCAACAAACAAATTTCAGACTGAGCTGACGTTCACCCTCCACTTTGATGGAGAGGACATGGTATTGCAAGATGACATGGAACTGCTGCTTCATAAATTTATGGAAATATGTTTTTCTCTAATGATCATGATAAAAATGTTGTGGCCCACTTTTTTGTAACTTACTTTATGCAGCCGTATTTTTGTTGACAACACCTAGTATAATTTGCATTGCATGAAGCAGTTGAGTTGGCAAGGCTAAAATACATGTGAGTTACATTGCCTACATCTTATGTTGTGTCAACTACCTTGGCAATATTATTGTAATAGGGACCGTATGGGGTAGCATTTGCATAATTTAAAAATTTTATTCATTCTGCTCCAAACCAGTCGATTATGATGAAGTTAGATGAATACAGTTTCTCTGGGGCAAGTATCGAATACCAAGGCCACATGCTGAGAGGGCAATAGTCCACTGTCAAAGCAGTTAACAGCAAAGACATCTTAAGAGCACCTAAAAATTCAACAGAAGTGCATTCTTTCCAGTCTGATGTATGTTAATATAATGAATTAATTCCCAACATGACTCAAGTAACGTTTTACTTCACCACAAGAAGAAATGTTTCAGATTTGAATGGCCTATGGCTCACCAGAAGGCTTTTGTACAACTAAACAACTGTGTTATATCGGTTACTTGCTTGGCCACATTTATGCCAGGTGATGTTTTATTTTTATTTATTAGGCTGTAAGACAGCCTTCAAGCTGTATTCCATGCAGTTACATACTTACATGTTATCTGTGTTGAGATATAGGCTGTATTGTCAGTATGCAATTCTATAACTATACTTTAATTAAACACATGGCAGATAAGCTAACTTTAGTCATACTACACATAGTTGTTATACATACACTCTTAAGAATAATAAGGATAGAAACTGTATGTTTAGATTTAGATTAATAGATTACTTGCATCATTATTTACCAATTCTTCAACACTACAGAAAGTTTTTTTCAGCAGGATTCTATAGCTTATTTGACCTTATTAGCTTTCAACTGCTTCAGCCCACTAAGTAATTTGTTAATAAGAAATTCTACTGTCTGCATAATTTTTTTTGTACGTTTGTTAATTTAATCCAGGGAATATTGAAAGAGTTCCTGTTCCTAAATCTATAGGAGTGAATACTCAATCTAGCATCGTGTTTACCCCAATTGATTTTGGTGTGAAATATGCATAGATATGGGATGGTTATTATTCTGTTTTCAGTGAAATGCGTTTTGCAAGGAGTGTCGGCTCTTATATCATATCTGCATCAAATAGTTTTTTCTGTAAAAATAACTCTTCTGACTCTAGCTGGGCTGTTGTTGGTGTTGTAGTTGTTGTCATCATTATTGTCTTCAGCACAAAGACTAGTTTGATGCAGCTCTCCATGCTACTCTATCCTAAGCAAGCCTCTTCATCTCTGAATAACTACTGCAAACTACATTCTTTTGAACCTGCATACTGTATTTACCCCACGCACTGGCCTTCCATACAACTGGTGACCCCTTGAGTCGCAGAATGTGTCCTATCAACCAGTCCCTTCTCTTAGTCAAGCAATGCCAAAAATTTCTTTTATCCCCAATTCTGTTCAGTACATACTCACTGGTTGCATGATCTGCCATCTAATCTTCAGCATTCTTCTGTAGCACCACATTTCAAAAGCTTCTATTCTCTTCTTGTCCAGACTGTTTTCTGTCATCATTTCACTTCCGTACAAGGCTATATTCCAGACAAATACCTTCAGAAAATACTTCCTAATACTTGAACCTATGTTTGATTTAACAAATTTTTCCTCTTCAGGTATGCTTTTCTTATTATTTCAGCCTGCATTTTATGTATTCTCTCTACTTTGGCCATCGTACATTATTTTGGTACCCAAATAACAAAATTCACATAGTGCTTTTAGTGTCTTGTTTCCCAATCTAGTTCCCTCAACCTCTCCTGGTTTAATTCGACTATGTTCCATTACCCTTATTTTTTTTATTTTTTATTTTTAAATATTCATCTTATATCCTCCTTTCAAGGCACTGTCTATTCTGTTAAACTACTCTTCTAAGTGTTTCGCTGTAAAGTAAAAATATCACCAGCAAACCTCATACTTTTTATTTCATCTCCTTAAACTTTAATTCCTTCCTCAGCATGATTAGATTAGTTTTTCGTTCCACAGATCCATGCTGAGGAGATCCTCGTGGATGTGGAACATGTATATTTTTTTTTTTTTTTTTTTTTTTTTAGCTGAAATAACAATACTAGTAGTATGAATATATACAATACATCATTTGTTTCTATTAAAAAATTTGTCTATGGAGTAGAAGGAGTTGGCCGATAGTAAGTCTTTCAGGCTCCTTTTAAATTGATCTTTATTTGTAACTAAATTTTTTATGTTTGCTGGCAAATTGTTGAAGATGAGTGTTCCTGAGTAGTGGACCCCTTTTTGAACTAAAGTAAGTGCTTTTAAGTCTTTGTGCAGGTCATTTTTGTTCCTGGTATTGTATGTGTGAACTGAGCTGTTTGTTGGAAAAAGAGATATATTATTTAGGACTAATTTCATTAAGGAGTAAATATACTGAGAGACAGTGGTTAGTATACCCAGTTCTTTGAAGAGGTTTCTACATGACGTCCATAAATTTGCTCCACAAATAATACGTATTACACACTTTTGGACTCTGAAAACTTTTGTTTGACTTGAAGAGTTACCCCAAAATATTATACCGTATGACATTATGGAATGAAAGTAGGCAAAGTATGCAAGCTTTTTCATTTTTATGTCGCCCATGTCTGCTAACACTCAAATTGCAAATACAGATTTGTTAAGGCGTTTCTGCAGTTCTGTGGTGTGCTCCTCCCAACTGAATTTATTATCAAGTTGTAATCCCAGCTCACATTGTTATACTATAATTTATGTGGATGTGAAAAAGTGTGCAAGTAGTAGCTGTCTTGCACAACACAGGTTCTTAATTTCCTGATTAGGTACAATGCAGAAGATAGTTTGCTGCATAAATTATCTGTGTGTGTTTCAGTTCAATTTGATGTTGATGTGGATACCCAGTAATTTGACAGAATCTTTACCTTCTCATAACATCACTGATACCGCACAACATGGCATTGGTACTGTCTTACTGTACCACAAAAAGAGATCATTGACACAGATCATCTAATGACTTTTTTCATAATTTAATTTCTCCTAACTAGAGGAGGATATTTTAACAAAAAACATAGGAGGTTAAGAAATTTCTCATATATCTGCATGGAATGAAATTTCGCATAATGATTGATAGTAAGTCATCTCTTCCTGGTAGACCACTGCTCTATGTTCCCAAAAGAGACAAAGTGTGCTTGCAATGGTAGACCTTATTCTTAACCAACAACCAGTACAATATCAATTACAAGCCCACCCCACAGGGTCTGGCACTGAATGTGCATGTTTAAGGAGACATGCTTTAAAATAGCTGATAACATGAAGAATTCTATAATCTATAAGGATTCTCCATTACTGCTCATGAAGTAGCCCAGCCTATGATGCAGGAACTGTTATTTCACATAGTACTGTTGTCTGCTTGGCATTGCTAGTCAGAGTCTACCAAAAGGGTCAGAACCAGGTTTTAAGATTTACTTCTCACTGCACCATAAACTGTATGCAGCTAATACACATACTATTATTGGCTATAAGGGACAAGAAATGCAAGGTTTATCCCGCCTATGCTCTGGCCATGGCTCCTCCCATTACTGTGTCTAAACCACTGGGGGGGTTGCATGCCTGAAGATCCTGCTATGTACTGGCTAAGTAACCCATTACTACACAGGCAACTGACAGCCATGGCACAGATTATCTTTTCAAAAAATTTAGAAAATGATGTAAGGAATGCCAATGGATGGCAGTTATTGATATGTGTGGAGTCACCCATCTTACAGAGGCACGTAACAATGGTCTGGGAAAACACCCTGAATTATGCAGTACCTAGTTTACTAAGGATATTACATGTTATAGGGCCACAACATGTTAGTGTCTTACTAGAGACTTTATCCACCTCATATGATTTTCTCTCTCCTATTCTTAAAAAGTAGCTGCTAAATTATCTGCTACACATGAACTGTCTTTGTCAGTACTCCCATTCCCTTTAATGAAATAATATCATCTTCTACTGCTTCTTACCTAGTGTCTCTTTTAGTAGTTCTCCTTGTATATTTTTGTCTGATCAGTCAGCTACATACAAAATAGCATACTCCTGGATCTCTTTCACAGTTAATTTTTCTTAAAACATTACAAAAAAGTTTACAATATCATTTTGTTGTTCTGGCTATTTTGCACATATCCTTTTTTCTTTGTGCAGAGACTCTGATACTTACAGTAATCCAAGTTTTTTTAATTACTGCATCTAATTATCTTTATTTAGGAAAACTACACTAAAAAACTGATGCAAACTCATTAAAAAGTGTGTTGAATTTAGAGTTAGTATTTAGCTCATTGTAGAGTTCATCTCAATAAAAATATTTTAAGTTTTCTTTAAAATCTTCAATAGTTTTATCATCAGTCAGCCTTACTGCTTTCTTTGAGTGTTTTTATATGATACATGGAGCTAAGTCATGTAACATGACTAATTGTGCATTGTGATCTGACAGTCTGTTTATCACAGGATAACCATGCATTTATTTAACTTCCCCTTCTTGCTTAAATACATTATGTATTAGGGTTCTATTATTTTGAGCATCTACATCTACATCTACATCCATACTCCACAAACCACCTGATGGTGTGTGGCGGAGGGTACCTTGAGTACCTCTATCGGTTCTCCCTTCTATTCCAGTCTCGTATTGTTCGTGGAAAGAAGGATTGTCGGTATGCCTCTTTGTGGGCTCCAATCTCTCTGATTTTATCCTCATGGTCTCTTTGCGAGATATACGTAGGAGGGAGCAATATACTGCTTGACTCTTCGATGAAGGTATGTTCTCGAAACTTTAACAAAAGCCCATACCGAGCTACTGAGCGTCTCTCCTGCAGAGTCTTCCACTGGAGTTTATCTATCATCTCCGTAACGCTTTTGCGATTACTAAATGATCCTGTAACGAAGCGCGCTGCTCTCCGTTGGATCTTCTCTATCTCTTCTACCAACCCTATCTGGTACGGGTCCCACACTGCTGGGCAGTATTCAAGCAGTGGGCGAACAAGCGTACTGTAACCTACTTCCTTTGTTTTCGGATTGCATTTCCTTAGGATTCTTCCAATGAATCTCAGTCTGGCATCTGCTTTACCGACGATCAACTTTATATGATCATTCCATTTTAAATCACTCCTAATGCGTACTCCCAGATAATTTATGGAATTAACTGCTTCCAGTTGCTGACCTGCTATTTTGTAGCTAAATGATAAAGGATCTATCTTTCTGTGTATTCGCAGCACATTACACTTGTCTACATTGAGATTCAATTGCCACTCCCTGCACCATGCGTCAATTCACTGCAGATCCTCCTGCATTTCAGTACAATTTTCCATTGTTACAACCTCTCGATACACCACAGCATCATCTGCAAAAAGCCTCAGTGAACTTCCGATGTCATCCACCAGGTCATTTATGTATATTGTGAATAGCAACGGTCCTATGACACTCCCCTGTGGCACATCTGAAATCACTCTTACTTCGGAAGACTTCTCTCCATTGAGAATGACATGCTTCGTTCTGTTATCTAGGAACTCCTCAATCCAATCACACAATTGGTCTGACAGTCCATATTCTCTTACTTTGTTCATTAAACGACTGTGGGGAACTGTATCGAATGCCTTGCAGAAGTCAAGAAACACGGCATCTACCTGTGAACCCATGTCTATGGCCCTCTGAGTCTCGTGGACGGATAGCGCGAGCTGGGTTTTACATGACCGTCTTTTTTGAAACCCATGCTGATTCCTACAGAGTAGATTTCTAGTCTCCAGAAAAGTCATTACGCTCAAACACAATACGTGTTCCAAAATTCTACAACTGATTGACGTTAGAGATATAGGTCTATAGTTCTGCACATCTGTTCGACGTCCCTTCTTGGAAACGGGGATGACCTATGCCCTTCTCCGATCCTTTGGAATGCTATGCTCTTGTAGAGACCTATGGTACACCGCTGCAAGAAGGGGGGCAAGTTCCTTCGCGTACTCTGTGTAAAATCGAACTGGTATCCCATCAGGTCCAGAGGCCTTTCCTCTTTTGAGCGATTTTAATTGTTTCTCTATCCCTCTGTCGTCTATTTCGATATCTACCATTTTGTCATCTGTGCGACAATCTAGAGAAGGAACTACATTGCAGTCTTCCTCTGTGAAACAACTTTGGAAAAAGACATTTAGTATTTGGCCTTTAGTCTGTCATCCTCTGTTTCAGTACAATTTTGGTCACAGAGTGTCTGGACATTTTGTTTTGATCCACCTACCGCTTTGACATAAGACCAAAATTTCTTAGGATTTTCTGCCAAGTCAGTACATAGAACTTTACTTTCGAATTCATTGAACACCTCTCGCATAGCCCTCCTCGCACTACATTTCGCTTCGCGTAATTTTTGTTTGTCTGCAAGGCTTTGGCTATGTTTATGTTTGCTGTGAAGTTCCCTTTGCTTCTGCCTATAGAGACATCCAATTACCATGTCTGAGCCTGCTTTAACCGTGACCTTCACCCAAATCATTTCACATTTCGGATCTCCGTCAATTTCCTTCGATACTATTGCACTTCTTATCGCTATAAACACACCTCTCCCTTCACTGTCCAGCCTGTCTCTGCGGTATACATTCCAATCTGAGTTTAGGATTTCATTACCGTTTACGTCTGGTTTCAGCCAACTTTCTGTCCCTAGTACTATATGGGCGTTGTGACCGTTTATTAATGAGAGCAGTTCTGGGACCTTTCTATAGACGCTCCTGCAGTTTACTATTAGCACATTAATATTGTTATTCTCTGTTGCATTTTGCCTACTCCTACCTTCCCGCGTCTCAGGAGGCGTCTTGTTGGGCCTAGGGAGGGAATTCTCTAACCTAAAAAACCCCCATGTGCACTCCACACATACTCCACTACCCTTGTAGCCACTTCTGGCGTGTAGTGCACGCCTGACCTATTCAGGGGGACCCTACATTTCTCCACCCGATAGCGGAGGTCGACAAATTTGCACCCCAGATCACTGCAGAATCGTCTGAGCCTCTGGTTAAGCCTTCCACTTGGCTCCAAATCAGAGGACCGCGATTGGTTCTGGGAACGATACTACAAGTAGTTAGCTCTGATTCCACCCCGCGAGCGAGGCTTTCCGCCTTCACCAATTCCGCCAACCACCCGTACGAACTGAGGATGACCTCTGAACCCAGACGGCAGGAGTCATTGGTACCGACATGAGCAACAATTTGCAGTCGGGTGCACCCAGTGCTCTCTATCGCCGCTGGTAGGGCCTCCTCCACATCTTGGATGAGACCCCCTGGCAAGCAGACAGAGTGAACACTGGCCTTCTTCCCCGACCTTTCCTCTATTTCCTTAAGGGGCTCCATCACTCGGCTAACATTGGAGTACCCAATACCTAATAACCCCCCCCCCCCCCCCCCCCCCCATGTGCCTGCTCGGACCTTGCTGAAGGAGCGGCCACATGTCCACTCACAGACAGAGCGGGCAATGCCACACGGCCAGCCTCCACATTGACCCTCCACCTCGTGCGCCGCGAACGCCGCTGAACCCGCCACTCCCCTTGGGGAGAGGATGGCCCAACCACGCCTGGTACCTGCGACGATGTCTCGACAGCAGGGACAGTGGGTGAAACATGTAACACCTGGGGTGTACCTTGCAACGCACCAGATTCCCCACTGCCGCTACACTCCGAGGCAGCAGCCTGAAGACGGCTGACCGCGGCCATCAACACGCTCAGCTGTTCGCGAATAGTAGCCAGCTCCTCCTGCGTCCGTACACACCTTGGATAAAACTGATGACTGATATTAAGTCATAAGTAGAGTGTGACTTGATGATGATAACTAAATTATAAGTGGCTGCCAGCACCTGTAAACCACTTTTCATGTTATATTCTTTCCAGAAATTTACATTTCAAGCATCACAAATCAATAATCTCTCTTTTTTTAGTCCAACAAAATAATGAATTTTTGAAAACACAATGTCAGTGGATGGATAAAAACCACTCACCGTGCAGCAGTAGGAGAAAACACGTATAAAAGCTGACGAATGTGCAAGCTTTTCAAGATTGTGGCCCTTTCTTCTGATAGAAAGGTTGAAGAGAAAGAAAGAGGAATGAAGAAAAAGGACTGATGAGTTTTAGGATATGGGGAGTGTTACAGAAAAGTTGCCTGGAAGTCCTGGTCAGGGAAGACATACCAGTTGGGATTTATTTATTTTATTTATTTATTCTATGTGATCTGATGGTAGACAGTGTGTTACAGATGTTGGAAAATATCAGTTAACATTGTTAACATATATTAACATATAGTATCCTGTATTATATTGCAAAGATTGGTTAGGTTTACTTCACTCCATTGCTCAATGTTTCCAATTTAACATAAATAGCAAGATTACTGTTCTAGGTACTCATTTATAGAGTAAAAACAGTCTCACAACAAATATGACTTCGCAGCTTTGCTAAATTTTATGTTGTCTTTGATGTACTTTATACTAGTGGGAAGATTGTTGAACAGTTGGAGGCCCATATGGAAGGCTCCCTTTTTACACAGTTGAGTATTTGTACATAAAACATGCAGATTTGAGTTTTTCCTGGAGTTGTGTTTATGTATTTCATTATTTTTTGTGGCTCTGGAGTCAGTTGGCAATATATGGTCTCTGAAAAATTTTAGAGTCTCGAGAATGTATAGGCAAGGCAGTGTAAGGATTTCCAACTTTCTGAAGATGGGTTTGCAGGAGTCTCTGGGTTTGCTCCCAGTAGTAATCCTCATTGCTCTCTTCTGGATTTTTAATGTGCTCAGGGCAGTTGGAGAATTTCCCCAGCATATCGCACCATATTTTAGGTGGGTTTGTATGTAAGTGTAGTATGCACTGCATGATGGTTTCAGGCTATCACATGATTTCAGTACACTCAACGCATAACAGCCAGTACTACTTCTGGCATTTACTTTTCCTGTATGTGTGTTCCATTTCAGGTTATCTTGAACCCACAAACCCAGGAATATGAAAACAGTGTCAGTATCTGTCAGCTGGTTATTTACTGTGACAAGTGGCTGAGAGGAATTTGCATTTTGTGTTGTGTGAAAGTTCATGGAAGCTGTCTTTTTGGTGTAGGTAGTTAATCTGTTGATTTTAGCCCAGTTGCTGAGTTGTTCAGTGGCCAAGTTCACAGCTTTTTGCACAGCCTTTGTATTCTCCCCTTTGAGAAGTACAGTTGTGTCATCAGCAAATATTATTGTTTTATGTGCAACTACATTCAGGCTCAAGTCATTAATGTACAGGAGGAAAAGTAGAGGTCCCAATACTGAGCCCTGTGGTACACCTTGCTTTACAATTTTATTGCTCAATAGGATTTCGGTTATTGAGTTGCTTTGTCTATTAGTGTATTTCATGCTGACTCTCTGCATCCAATTGGTTAGGAATGAAGCAATCCAATTGTTTACAATTCCTCTGATACCATAGTGATCTATTTTTCCCAGCAATATTTGTGGTCAACAGCGTCAAAAACCTTTGACAGATCCAGAAATATGGCTGTTATGGGTTGTTTTTTACCTAACAGGTCTAATAGCTAGCATATTTATGCAATCATATACTGCAGTTTCAGTAGATTTGTTGCTTCTGAACCCATGTTGAGCTAAACTTAGTAAATCTTTCTTTTTCAATTAAGTCCATCAGTTTTTTGTACATTATTTTTTCAAAAACTTTAGAAAAGCAGGATGAGATTGAGATAGGCCTTTAGTTATTCATATCTTTATTATCACCTGTTTTGAAGACAGGAATTACTTCAGAAAGTTTCAGAGCTTTAGGGAAAGTACCTGCCTGTAAAGAACAGTCACAGAGGTGCATTAATGGTTCAGCGTTTGTGTGTGCACAATTTTGATGACAGCTGTTGGGATACCATCAATTCCAGGTGAATATGAATTTTTTAACTCTCAGAGGAGAGATTGCCATGGATGAGATTCAAAAACCTGAGAGCTAGGAAGTTGATAGAGTAATAAACAAGACAGAGATTACTAGAGTGGAAAGATAGATGTATTATGTGTGGCTGACAAGTGGAGGTGGGAGGTAAGAAAAAATAAACAGATCAGAAAATAAAATATGTAGAAAACTAAAAGGGAGTGAAGAAAGAAATAGTTACTGAAAAGAAAATAATATAAATTAAGGCCAGATGGTTGATGCAAACCAAGGAGATGTAATGCCAGTTCCCACCTGTGGAGTTCTGAGAAACAGGATGGAACTGGCGTTACAACATACCCTTAGTTCTCGCCACGCACCTGGCCTTAATTTATCATTATTTTTTCAGTATCAGCATGTCTTTTCAGTAACTACTCCTTTTTTCATCCCCTTTTAGCTTTCTTCATATTTTATTTTCTGACCTATCTATTTTTCCTCCCCCCCCCCCCCCCCCCTCACATTGTCTCTCATGCATAATACACTTAGCTTTCCTCTCTTATTAAGTCTAGTAAGCTTTGTTTTGCTTATTGTCATTTCCATGGCAGGCAATGAAAAACTTATAACTCCATTCTGTTAAAATTTGCAGGAGGCACAAAAATTGCTTCTTAAAAAATAATATAAAGTGATAAAGAAAGTTGCTGCATGTGCAGCTGTATAGTAGAAGCCTAGTTATTGACAGATTAGAGAAACCCATGCAGTTTCAAATCTCTCTTTGACTATGGAGTTACTGGTTACTGATGGAGTTACCAGGTTTTCATTGCCTACCATCAATATTTTTCACCCCCAGGTTCTCTAGTTTTCAAATCTCATCTGATGTTGTGCCCAACAATCACTCTTTCCTTCTCATCCTGTCAGCTAAGTCTTCCCTGACCCGGGGTTCTGTAACTCTCTCAATTTCCTAATCCTTGCCAGTCCTTTTCCTTCAGCTCTTCCCCCACAACCAGAAGAAGGAGCCACTGGTTTTGAAAGCTGGCACATTTCCTTAACTTTTGTATGTGTTTTCTCCTCCCACCCACTCGTGAGTAGATTTTTTTATCAGTCTAATTACTAAGTGGGTAGATTTTTTATCTATCCAATTATACCTTTTTTTGTCTGATATACAGCACAATAAACCATCTAAATTTATCTCAAAAATTTCCAAGTCAACCGGTGGAGACTAGTATGCTGTAAAAATCACAAATACCACATTTCCCAACATTAACTTATAAGCAGATGCTTCTGTATCCTAATATATACCAAATTTACATATTTCTACAGTTTTTTAAAATTTATATCCCTGTTTTATGAATGTGACAGTTGCTCCATTCTCCATGTTGGATCTACATGAATGTGCAGTTAATTTATAACCACTTACATTAATATGTTCTACCGCTGTGGTTACATTATGTTCAGTCAGACAAATGACATCAATTTCTTTCTAACTATTAATATCTTGCAAAAAAATTAACAAATAGTTTCCTAATATTCTGATGAAGCAAAATGATTTCACCTTTCCCTTTATTACTGCAAGATAAAGTAGGAGTCTCTTTCAATTTAAATTCCTTTAATACTGTCTGACTGAATTTTCCCTAAAGTTGCTATCTCACCTGACTCCAACAGCTACAGGGTTGTGTGCTGATGGATCCCCTTATGCCTACAAGCCATGATAATTGTATCACCATCTTCCTATTGCAACTACTCAAACGATGTAAATATGAGATTTTACGTCCGTCTGAAGGAGCCCCTCAGCTCCGTGTTCACCCGCTTAATGTCAGAGTCAACCCAGTGCTGGTCATGGCACCACAGAATCTTCTCAAAACCCATGTTTGTGTCCTAAGTAGCTATTCCTATTTTGTCCAGATAAACTCCGCTATTGTACTTTTTTGTTTTCAGCCAGGTTGTTTCTGGCTCCTACAACTATCAACGCCTGATCTTGTTTGATGAAATCCTTACTCTTTCAATATGATTCTAATTGTACAATTAGGCCTAAAAATATAGCTGTAGACAACAGAAGAAAAATATACTTTTCACGCTATTTTCACTTATTTAACATGACACTAACACTCAAGTGTAAGTAACCTATATTATGTGTATAACAAGAAGAAACGTTTTAAAGTAACTTCTATTTCTTATTAATATACTTATTTATGAGAGTAGGATTCACAATAATCTCATGGCTGCAGTATTGCCACAGTTGTGTTACTGTATTTGTAGACACATCACATTATACAACACATATTTTCAGGTGTTCATCCAGACTGCCTATTGCATTTTTCTGCATAATATTTCAATAACTGACTTAACAGCATTATGAAAAAGATAGATTGATACTCCTGGTGCTGGCCAGAGCAGCTGGAGATAGCGGTCATGTGTGTGTGAGGTGTGCATGCTTGTGTGAATGTGTGTTTTCTTTTCATTTCTGAAGAAGGATCTGGTTGAAAACTAAATGTGCAACAGTTTTTTCTTGTGCCAGCAATTCAATGGTCATCTTTATGGTGAGTAGCACTCTACACTTTCATAACATTGTTGATATTCCTAACTGGACTTTACATTGATCAACAACTGACTTAGACATTTTCGTAGGATGCTGGAAGTGACGATTTTTTTCTAAACAGAAAAGTCTAACAGCAGGCCTATATCTTCTATCAGTCATGCTGAGAAAAACATCGCATCATTTGGACTTAGTGAACATGCTATACGTAAGAGCAAGTATTTTCCTCAGAATACGGGTGTGCTCCAAATTTAGCCCAACTGTTTGGAAAATTAAATCATTTTTGTTTGCACACAAATATTTTTATTTAGTTATTATTTATCTAGCCTGACCAGATTATGGCCTTAAGTTCCTCTCTTACATCTGACTGGGAACAACACATGCTAAAGATATTACAAAAACTTTCATAACAATAATAATTACAATAATGGCAATATGGTTTTGCCAAGACAGTGAATATGACATCTGTGTATCACATAATTATACACAAGTAAATTTACCTTTATCTTCTTTTCCTTAATTTTTGGTGTTTTGTGAATGTTCAATCAGGTGTTTAAATTTAGTGATGCTTTCTGGAAATGGACTGTGGGTATCTCCTGGCAAATTGTTCCACTCCTTCACTCCTCTACCAACATACGACAATTTGCTCCAGTTGTTGTTTCATAATCTCACACCTATTCTATGCTGGTGGTGTCAGAGATCAGTCTATGTCCTACATCTTTCCACACATCCTTACCCACATTTCTTCAGTAAATTCTCCCCAAGTCTAGTTCCTATTTATCTTTGTGTGAGGTTTTCCCTTTTCAATTTCTTATTCATTTCTGTGATAGTGCATGCAGGACTGGTTTAAGGCACAAGCAACACAAGGTGCCACATGGGGCACCATGTTGACATAGGTGCTGCAACTGTAAGAATTCTGTATGGGACATACCACAATTAGTAGCTGTCGCTTGTCATACCTAGCTGAGAGAGGCACCAGGGGCATCCAAGAGCAAGATCTGTGTATCACAATTAGTACTAAAAACTGACTCAGTTGGAAGTGTACAAGGGAAAAGGGTGGTGAGGGGTAAGGGAGGGCTGCCAAATAATAAATTGCCTATGTGAAAAAATGTTGTCAAACTAGCTGTGATGACTTGTGCAGGGTGGAGCAGAGGAAACACATCTTTTTCACTACTGAATGACTCAGACATGGTTTGATAAAAATAAAAACAAGTATTGAGTGCTAGATTTTTTAATGCAGTTTTGAAATATACATACTTTAATTAGGTTCAAAAAATGTCTTGGAGATGACGTCCTTCTTGCTGGATACAAATTTTGCTCCTCTACCGAAAGTTATGCATTGCTCTCTCTAACATTTCATTCAGCACGGCTTCAATTTCCTGATGAATGGAGTTCTTCAGGTCATCGATTGTGTGAGGCTTGTTCATGTAGACTTTTGATTTTAAATATCCCCACAAAAAGAAGTCACATATCGACTAGTCGTGTGAGTGATGGGGCCAGTAAACATCACCATATCTCTAAATAACATGTCCTGGGAACATATGTTGAACCATTTCCATGGATGCTCTTGCCATGTGAGCTGTGGCACCATCCTGCTGAAACCATATTTCTCTCATGTTCACTCGATTCCTTTCAACTTCTAGACAAAGAAAGTTGTTTAACATTCTAACATAGAACACTGATATCACAGTAACTGCAGTTCCCTCCTCTTCAAAAACATAGGGTCCACCAACCCCCATCTTTGAAATGCAGCACCACAGTGTTACTTTTAAATTGTGGAGAGATCTTTGGTGTAATTAATGTGGGTTCTCTGGCACCCAATACTGACAATTTTGAACATTGACATAACCATCTACATGAAAATGTGCTTCATCACTCATGAAAACTGTAGCATCTGCATCTTCCGTAAAAATTTCGTCCATTACGCGACAAAACTCTCTGCACTGAACAAAATCCTCTTCACTAAGCTGCTGGATGATCATTATCTTGTATGGGTGAAACTTAAGATCATCATGTAAGATGTGGTGAAGCGAACAACGTGGCATACCCAGCGCTACAGCCTGTCATCTAGCCAATTGTTTCGGACTAGCAAGAACTGCCGTTCTCACTCGGTCTACATTTTCTGGAGTATGAACTGAACGGGAAGACCAGGTGGTTTCTTTTTCATCACAGATCCAGCGCTTCTAGATGCTGCAACCCATCGGAGTACAGTATTTCGATCAGGCACTGCACCTTGACGTCCAACTCTAAAATTTTGACGGAAAAAGACGTTGCACTGTGACTAGGGAATCATTGTTTCTAAAGTACTGCTCGACAACGAACACACAATTCTCTATGCTCCAATGCTCCATAGCGACTGAAACTACATTCTATGGGCAGTCTGGCAACATTCATTCAAGGTCAATACCCCCTCTCGACGCTGTTTACTAGTGGATCAAAAAACATGTTTTTCCTCTGCTCCACCCTGTACATTTAGAAGATTTGAGATGGATATTTAGATTTACCAGAAGTAGTGTGGCAGTTTATTGAGTAAAAATCAGGAACTTCAAGCCTCCTTAAAAACATAATATGATAGTAGTTATAACTGCTAATGTAAACAGCATCTCAGAGAAGACAACAACAAACTTTGCAAAACAGGTATATTAGTAAGAAATTTTGGAAGAGAAGGCTGTCAGTACCATCATTGTGTAACTTTAGTTTCTTCTTTTCATTCTGTTTCCTTTCATTTCCATGTAAATATTTCTGTATGGCAATAGAATTTAATATACCAATAAAGGAATGACTTTTGCTCCAGGAAAGGATGCATGTGGATTGCGAGGACCACGTCATGCACGGCATCGGTGGGATAAGGTTGGAGAGTGGGATAAAGTGGTTCTGAAGAAGAAAGAGCAAGACATTCCAAGTACACATTCCAATACAGCTCACTCCATGGCTGCTTTCAACCTGCA
The DNA here is from genome assembly GCF_021461385.2 of Schistocerca piceifrons. Lineage (NCBI taxonomy): Eukaryota > Metazoa > Arthropoda > Insecta > Orthoptera > Acrididae > Schistocerca > Schistocerca piceifrons. The sequence continues at coordinate 83,947,067 of NC_060140.1, read as the reverse complement.
GAATGATATTGATACTGGAGACATGTCTGAGTATTTGAAAAATGTGGATAACTCGAAAGAGGAAAACTATGAACAGGTTAGCATAAATAATATTAACTATATTGGAAAATCATAATTCCTTCAAAAAATTCCAATTTGTGTCACAGAAAGCTACACATAAAGTTAGAAAATGTGGAATAGATGAACAGTTTCTTTCAAAATGAAAAATCAGTCAAATTTTCCGTTCACTGACAGTTAGTAAACAATTTCATTAAGACTGCTATTATTAATTTATACCTAGTTCAAATTATCAGTTCATTCTGCATGAATTTATCTGCAGAATAGTAGCATCCCTGCAGAATGGTAGCATTCCTTCAACAATGTCCTAAAACCTGCTTTTTAGATAATATAGCTTCATTGAGTATGTTCTAGCCTACAAATTTTGTATATTTTCATCCCTATATGAACACATCATTATAGCTGGTGTGTGGGAGCATATAATTATCTTTTTTTCCTGTGTTGAAAGTGTAGTCAAAATGATTTTTATCAAATAATTGTAGTATCTATATAAAATTACATTATATGAACACATCATTATAGTTGGTGTGTGGGAGCATATAATTATCTTTTTTTCCTTTGTTGAAAGTGTAGTCAAAATTATTTTTATCAAATAATTATAGTATCTATATAAAATTACAATTTTATAAATTTATAGGAAGGGGTCAATTACGAGAAACAAGTCTGTTTTTGCTGTGTACATCCTATTAAAGAATATTATTTTGAAATGCATTTACATGAACTCTTCTTTGAGTGGCTAGTATACAGAGGAGCAAGGTGCAGTGCTCACTTGATTGTACAGGTAATGGTTGGTGTGGATAAAAATTTTGAAACAGGTAGTAGAATTGGCACAGTTAAACTCATCACTCACTGCAGGCTCTCTACATTGCTGCACTTTAACTGCCAATACAAACAGTGCCACAAAATTTAATCCTGAAAGGAAAATCTGGCACTCATTCAATCTAAGAATAATTATGCAGACCAGTGTATACTTAAATTGGTGTCTTTTATTATGTAGTCCATAAATATTGAGACAATGTTTGAATAATCCGGATGACAATCTCCATGCCCAAGTTTTCACACACAACCGTGAATTGATACAGACAATGGATAATGAACAAATGACTGGTAGAAGAGAGAACAATAAGCATTGGGCACAAAAGATCACTAACGCACAGTCAATAGGAACTCTGGTGAACAGAAATCTTGTAACACAACATTAATATACTATAACATGTATCTAACAATTTTCTTCTGCAGCTTCAGTATTCAAGATATGATATTTGACCTTTCCTGCAGAAATATACCTTACCTAATAACAGACTGAAAATAATTATGATACACTACTTTTTAGTTTTGATGTCAAAAAAATTTGCTAATATTTGCAAAGAAAATGCAAACCAATAATTTGTTGGCCATGAATTCAGCATGTGTATTTTAACTGAAATTCCTGTCCCGGTTTAAACCAAGAAATTTGATCACATGAACTTCTTCCATAAGTTGAGTATTATGATCTATTTTAATCTTCTGGCTTTATAAATGTGCGGTTTTGAACAGTACCAGTTGGGTTTTTATAATACGGGTGGATCACCTCCAAACCAAACTGAGAGAATTTATATTTACTGATAATTCATTGAGATGATACAGGAACATGACCTAATATGGGACCCCCAGGCACAACAACTGCATTCGAAGAAGCGAGTATTCTTAGTTTTGCCTTTGTGTTGAGCTGGTGTGATGTGATCAACTGCAGAATACTGCTCTTAATCCCACATATTTGTAATCTGTTGATAAACAATGCATAGTTTACTGAGTTGAAGGCCTCAGTAATATCACAAAAGGTACTTGCAACATTAATCCTTTGATGTAACACTATGCTAGCCTTTTCAAGAAAGATGTTTACTGCATCTGCAGTACTTTTTCTGCATTTGAACCCAATTAGTTTACTTACAATATTCTCATATTATACCACAAAATTCTTGATCTAGATTCCAGCTACTTTCACCTGCATTTTTGATGGGGTTTGAAAAACAAAAATAAGTCAGTAGTTTCCCATGTCTCACCTTGACCTTTCCTTGAGCAAAAGTTTAACTTCTGTATACTTCAACATATTGGGAAAGCAGCTCTATTCAAAAGTTTGTCAATTATTAGAATTAGAAGAGGTGCTACTATGAGATATACTGCTTTAATTACTTCAGTGTGTATCCCATCTCAGCCCGCAGAAATATCTAATCACAGTTTTTCTGAATATTGTATTGAAACTTTGGAAAGGATTCTGAACATTCTAAACCTGTCATTTTGTAAATGTAATTTCTTCAGTTTGAGTACATATCATGCCCAAAAACTAAATTTGATAAGAAGGTGCCAAAACATGTTGTATTTCAAACACTTAATACGTATGTATGTTTCCTTAATGTAGGCCAATTTTTTCTTTTTATATTACTGATATGAATATGAATGCCAACTTCTTATTCAGTTACATTTATTTATTTATTTATCTGTCCACATGAATCTCTTTCTCAGTACATATATTGTACACAGGATATTGTACAGAAAACCTGTTTAGCTATTGGTTTTTCAAACGTCAAACATACATTATTTAAATTTTTATAACAAATTGGATCTAGACATTTAATAATTACAATTTTTTTGAAATACTGTATAATTATAACTTATTATACAATGACTTTCTCATTATCATTAAATATAGGATATTCAATGAGTTATCCCAAAGTCTTGTTATTCCTGTACCAATAATGTCAGGCCCACTCCCTGTCCCTCCCTCTCCTTGCTCACTACACCCGACACACCCTCTCGCACATGTCAAGCTGCAGTACTGCATGTCTACCACAGTGCATTCAGTTGGCACAATATAGACAGTACAATATGTTTGTTTGTGTGTGTGTGTGTGTGTGTGTGAGTGTGTGTGTGTGTGTGTGTGTGTGTGTGTGTGTGTGTGTGTGAGAGAGAGAGAGAGAGAGAGAGAGAGAGAGAGTGTGTGTATGTGTAGTTTAGCTCCGAAAGAGATTCATGTGATAGCTAGCAAAGTTCAGTTTTGTCTGTGTGCCTATCAATGTCTCAACACCTCTACTATTTAGTGAGTTGTTGCCTTTACTCCTAAACTATTTATCCAGTAACCAGAACTTCAATACCATAGTTACATAATGTAACCTAATGAACTTTTAATTAGTGCCAAAACTATAAAAGTATGATAGTGTTACTAGCAACTTCTTTGTTTATATTTATTCATTTATTTATTTTGGACCCAATAATATTGTATTGTACAGTGAACAAAATATATATGACAAGTCATGTGCATTGAAATACAAAAATGTAGCATAAAAATATTTTAATATGCTATAAGGAGCAGTTACATGAAAACTGAATGTCCACCACAGTGGGGCCATGGAATGGTTACATTCAAAATTAATCACCAAACATGTTAAGACATTTATACCACTGGGAGTTGAGATGACCAATTTCTGTTTGGTAGAATGCAGTTGGCTGCTGACTGATCCACAACCACACCTACTATTGTACTACCTCATCCAGCATAAACTGACATCCACAAGTGTTTCTATAGGTCACTGGTGAAAGATCCAGGCTGTATGGAGGATGCTGCAGTATTTCCCAACCAAACAGCTGTAGCGTAGCCTTTTTGTGACTGGCAGTGTGGACATTGGCATTATTGTGCAACAAAATGATCATCCTGTCCAACAGTATTCCTGGGCATTTTGACTTTATGACACAACACACTTTTTAAACTGTGTCTTCATACTGCTGTGCATTGATTGACAAGCAGATACCCCTTGCAGTTGAAGATGGCCATCATAACCTTACCAAACCTGTGTAAACTGCTTTGGATTTCTTTCGCAGAGGAGATGCGAGATGTTTTCATTGTTGGCTTTACTTTTTGGCTTGCTCTGTCAAAATGCTGTTGGATGGAATTGTCCTATTGCACAATAACACCCACCTCACACTGTCAATCAGATGAAGGCTATGCTTCAGCGATTTGGTAGGGTCCCTACAGCCTGGATCTTTCACAATGTGATTTTCACATCTTTGGCAACCTGAAGAAAGACTTGCGTGGACCTCGGTTTCAGTCAAATGTAGAAGTGCAAGAGTGGGTGCAATTGTGGATCTGTCAGTGGTGGCTGACCGCATTCTGTGAAACAGGAATTGATCATCTCATCTCCCAGAGGGATAAATGTCTTAAAGCGTATTGTGATTACTTTTGAATTGAACCGTTCCATGGTCCCATTGTGGCGTGTGTTCAGTTTTCATCTGACTTCCCTTCATATAATAAGCTATAATAATACAATTATATAGCACGGCTTAACAAAAATTATGTAACTTCTGTGTCAGACTTATACAGTACAATTTAGTAACACTGTACCATTCAAAGTGATAAGAATTATAATACTAACAATAACTACAATAAAAGTTCAACTGGTGCTAATGCAAATTGGCCTTTAGATATTCATTAACTGAATAAAAACTGTGTACATGAAATATTTTTAACTTTATTCCTAGATGAGATGTATTATTGTTTTCATGAACAGGGTGGGGAGGATGATTTACTGCCCATATTTCTCACAGCAAATGGACTCCTGGCCATTATTTGGTTCACAAAATGTTTGCACTGAAAAATGTATTATAATTGTTAACAGACACGTTGACCTCACAGGTCCTTGTTAACAAAGGTTACTGCCTCTAATGTTGCTAATGCAAAATAAACCGTCTTTAGTGTTGTGATATCACATGACTTCCTGAAAATTTGAAATGCATCGGACAGACTGCTCAGTCTTTTGAGTAGCATTTCTCTCATAATATTCTGTTGTAAGTTACTGCCCATTCACATCCCAATAAATTTTAATTTCTTAACTTGTTCTATTGTTTCAAGTTTAAGATGAGATCCATACAGATAGGGTGAGTTTTGAAGGCCCTGAATAGGTTATGTGCAGCTTTACTTTTATTTTACAATAATCTATTATTATACAACCAGGAAATTAATTTGTTTATAGAGTCAATAGAATCATCCATCAATACACCATTATTCGGATGGGTTGTGAAATTCTACCACAATTCTACGTCAGCAACGATGATGCAACTGTGAACATTAATGTCCCACACATTTTGATTTGGCAGCAACAAAATTAAGGGACCAATATAAGTGTAGAAAATTGTCTATTTTATGGGTATATACATCTCCTATTGGAGATATGTAAATCTTTTTGTATAAACTAAATCAATTTTGTGATATGACATCCACTCCAAGGAGCAATATCCTCAGATGTGGAGACCTAAATACATATACATATAATGAATTCTGGTGTTACCTCTTACCTATTCTTAAGCATCAGTCCAAGTTTCAATTTAGTGTCAATGGTTAACAAAGCAACAAGAATAACAAACCAATTTAGAGCAACTACTGGTCATGTGTTAGCAGATTTAGACAAAGAAATCTGTTGGGTGGGCTAAGTAAATCTAGAATTATCTGACTGCTTCAGTCAAATTGCAAAGTATAAAGTGGCTATAGAAAAACAAAGAAAATGCACACCTACAGTTGAACATTTTCTAATCCAAAAAGGCATAAGCTTGTCAAATAAATAATAGACCAAACATGTGAAATAGTACACACAGAAGTAGATGCAAATGAAAACTTCAAAAATTTCATGATACTATTCAAACTAAAATTTTAAGGAACTTTTCATAAAGTATTACATCCTCTAAGAACAGTCAAACAAACAAAACAGTGACAAAAGATATCAATAAACCATCCCAAACACTGAAGTACCTGAGCTCCATAAAAACAGCCAAACTAATCCATCTTTCTCACACTTTTATAAACAGTCTAAGGAAACATACGGGAAAGCGTTCCTTGCAGCAAAGAGTGCTGATAATTCCAAACTGATAATCACTGCTGAAAAGGAAAATAAAGCACTATGGAAGGTTGTAAAGCACAAAATGCATAACATAAAGATGAATCGATCAAACTTAAAAATCAAAGACAAAAGGACACTAATAAAAAATCCAAAGATTTGGCAAACTATATAAATAACTACTTTAAACAATGCAAAGTCCAGGATGGAGTAATACACTATGATAAATGATAAACTGCTACTCACCGCACAGAGGAGATGTTGAGTTGCAGACAGGCATATTGAAAAAGACTGCTAAAGTATTTGAGCTTTTGTACTTGGTCTGCATCAGAGTGACAGCTCACCCCGGTGCCTGGAGATAGTAACCATGCGTGTGTGAGTTCTACTTCAGAAGAAGGAACTTGTTCAACAGTTCATACATTTTATCAGTCTGTTTCATTATGTTATTGTATGATGATGAGTAACTACTCCAGGAGTATCAGAGCAAAATTACAGGAAAAATTTCAAACAACCCCTTATCTCAAAAACGTAAATAAATGTGTATTACCAGCTGCAGTAAAGGGGGAAGTTTATAAAGCAGTTTTCAAATTCAAAAACAAAATTTCAGTAGGTTTGGATGAAATACCATTTAGCCTGAATCTAATATCCTCCATTAGCTGACATCATGAATCAATCATTCAAACAGGGCTGCTTTCCTGGCTCTTTCCAAAGACCAGGTCTGCTTTCAGTCAGGGAAAGACACTGAATTGGCAACAGTATACCTCACAAAACATGTCCTAGAAGCATTGGATAAAGGAAAGTATGAGGCAGGTATATTTCTTGGTCTAACAAAGCATTCGATGTGATAGATCACAAAATACTGCTCAATAGACTATATGAACCAGGAATAAGGAATGTGGTGAACAAGTGGTTCCAGTACATCTAGAAAATAGAATACAACTGAGTGAAATATATATATATCAAATAGCTCTAACTATACTGAAAAACATGTTTGTAATCCAAAATTCACAAATCAGGTATACCACAGGGTAGTGTGCTAGGTCTAATACCGTTCCTAATTTACATTGATGATTTCCCCCAAAATATCAAACATGGGCAAACAATACTGTTTGCAAATGACCAGCATGCTGATCACTGACTAGTCACCAGAAGTACTAAGAGTCAAAGCTAATGGAACACTTAACCATGTATGTAAGTGGGCAACAAACAATGAAGTCACCACAAAAACCAGCTTTCAATAACCTTAAAGTAAATAATGAATCCAATCAAAGTGTGAAACATAAAAAACTTCTTGGAATGCATGTTGACTGTCAAAATGGGAAGAGCATGTAAAAATATTCAGTAACAGAGTCTACACTATAAGGAAAAGACAGACTGCTACTCACCATAAAGATGACACATTGAGTTGCAGACAGGCACAGTAGAAAGAGAATTATGCATTTTGCTTTTGGCTGAAGCTTTCTCTAGAAGAATAACACACAAGCTTTCATTCACATAAGCAGGCACACCTCATGCACATGACTGCCATCTGTGGTAACTGTCACATAGAATGGAAGCAGAAATCTGGAGGGATGAGAAAGGGGAAGGGATAGCAGGACATGGGACATGGGTGGGGAGAGAAGACTACTGTCTGGCAGAGCAGGTAGGGACTAGACTGCCAACAGTGGAGCAGAGAGGTTTGTTAGTGGAGGAGGGAAATGGAGTGAAAAAGGAGAGGAGCCAGTAAGGTGCACTGGCAAAGGGCAGCAAACAAAGTGCATGAGGGGACAAAAATAGGAAGAAAATGAAAGGGCAGAGGAGGCGGAAACTGTTGGCTGGAGGGTGTGAGACCAGTACGTTACCATAGACCAAGGCCGGCATAATTTTGACAACAGAGAATGTGTTACAAGGCTAATTCACATCTGTGCAGTTTGGAAAAGCTGGTTGATGAGGGAAGGATCCAGATGGTCCGGGTTATAAAGTAACCATTGAAATCAAACATGTTATGTTCACCTGCATGTTGTGCCACAGGCTGGTCTACCTTGCTCTTGGCCACAGTTTGGCAGTGGCCATTCATCCTGGTGGACAGCTGGTTGGTCGTCATACCAATACAAAAAGCTGTGCAATGATTGCAGCAGAGCTGATATTTGACATGGTTGCTTTCACAAGTGGCCTGCCTCTGATGACATAGGATAAGTCTGTGACAGGACTGGAATGGGAAGTACTGGGTAGGAGGATTGGTCAGGTCTTGCACCTGGGTCTCTCACAGGGAGCCCTGATGAATAATGTGGTTCATTTGTTCTAGTCTGGGGGTGGTATTGGGTGACAAAGGGGGAACTCATTTGAAGCTGGTTCTTGGAAATGGTGGGAGGATTGGGTGTGTGTGGGGAAATGGCACAGGAGATCTGTTTGCAGATTAGGTCAAGGTCTTAGTGCCTGTCAGTGAAGGCCTTTGTGAGACCAGCAAAGGGTGTTCTTGTCACTACAGGTGTGCCATCCCTATGTGGCCAGGCTGTATGGGAGGGACTTTTTGAAGTTGAATGGATGACAACTGTGGAAATTCAGGTACTGTTGGTGGTTGGTGAGTTTAATGTGGACAAAGGTGTGGATGGAGCCATCATAGCGGAGGACACCGATGTCCAAGAATGTGGCATGCTAGGCGGAGGAGCACCAAATGAAGCAGATGGGACAGAAAATGTTGAGGTTGTGGAGGAACAATGATAGTCCACATCATGAAGATATCATCAATGTACCTGAAACAGACTAGGGATTTGGTGTTTTGGGATGCTAGGAATGTCTCCCCTAAATGGCCAATAAACAGGGCTGGCATATGAGGGTGTCATGTGATTGCCCATGGCTGTGCCACAGATTTGTTTGTATATCTTCCCTTCAAAGAAGAAGTAGATGTGAGTTAGGATAAAGTTAGTAAGGCATATTAGGATTGAGGTAGTGTGTCTGGAGTCTAAAAGGTAGTGTTCAGTACGGGTAAGATCATGGGCATGTGGGCTGTTGGTGTCAACACTGACGAATAGGGATCCAGGAGGTAAAGGAGTTGGGCAGTGGAGAATTGGTGAAGGAAGTGGTTGTTATCTTTGATGTGGGAGGCTAGATTACGGGCAGTTGGTTGGAAGTGTTGGTCAACGAGAACTGACATTCTTTCAGTGGGAGTACTATAACCAGCTGCAATGGGGATCCAGGATTGTTGGATTTGTGTATTTTGGGGAGCATGTAGAAGGTGGGTGTGCAGGGTTTCATAGGGGTCAGGAGGGAAATGGATTCAGGGGAGGGCTCTGGGAAGGGCCTGAGGCTCTAAGGAGGGATGGGTATTATGTTGGACTTCCAGAAAGGGATCATTCTGGCAGAGTTTATACGTGGAGGAGGCAGATAGCTGACAGAATCCTTCTGCTAGATAATATCATTCAAAATAACAGTGGTGGAACCTTTGTCTTGAGGTACAATGATTAGATCAAGATTTATTTTGAGATTGTGTATGGCTGTTCTTTCTTCTGCTGAAAGATTGGTGTTCTGAGGGAGGTACCTGGGGAAGGGTGCTGAAGTCAAGTTGGAGCTAAGGAATTTCTGGAAGGTTACCTTGGAGTGGTTAGGTGGGAGGGGGGAGGATCAATGTTAGAGGGTGGTATGAACTGGGAGAGGCAGGGTTCTTGTTGGAATTAGGTTGACTTTGGTTGGAGGGATTGGTGGCAAAAAAGTGTTTACATTGCAGGGGTTGGGAGAAGGAGAGCAGGTCTTTGAGAGGTCCAACATGATTAAATTTGGGTGTAACGCCTAAGGTAACAGAGTCTGTACAGCATGCTATGCCTCTGCTTTTTTATGTCAGTTTGAGATATTTAATGTATCAGATCTTTACATTTCACTTATATTCATTCTGTCACTAGTAATGACAAAAATTTTTGGGGAGTGAGTAGAAAAAATATCCAAACTATATTCAGGTCATAGAAAAGAGCAATATGTATAATAATCAAGAGTGGAAGTATGGTTCACTACCTTAAACTTCTTAAAGTGCTGGACGTCTTACCTGTCCCTTGTGAATATATTTTTCAGAGTGTCACATATGAAAAATATTGAATACCATGTTCAGAATTGTTTACTACAGGATTATGAAACTAGAAACAATTATAATTTGCATCTGGACAGAAAAATTGAAGTTAAAAAACTCAGCAAAGTTTACTGTACAATGCCATCAAATTACATAATAAATTACCACACCATATAAAAGACATTGATATGATCTGCTCTTTCAAAGCAAAACTAAAAAATTATTTACAAATTAAAAGTTTTTATACAGTAATTGAGTATATGCATTAAAAATTTTACTTAATTAAAAAGTTCTGTATTATAATATATGAAGATATAATAAATACATAAGACTAAAAACCAAATGTAATTACAGATTAAAAGATAATTCATTGTCTGTTATTATGTAAGAAACAAAATGTGTGCTGTTAATTTGTCTATGTCTTGAATGATGAAATCCACATGGTGTAAATTGTTTCATGGATTGAGAAAGAAATTAAATCAAATTTATAATGAAGATACACAATGTAAAATGTTTCTTCCACATCATACAATTTTCAAAAGTAACAGAGTTTTCATGTCAGTAGTAGAAGCAAGCATGCACATTTCCAGCACAGACATACAATGTTGGTGGAATTTGCCGTAGTGTTGGCTTTGAGCCATACAGCTAACTGTAAACATTCATTTATCTTTTCATGCTTTACAGGTGCCATCCAATATTAATGCTGCAGTGAGAGGACATCAGGAGAGCGGCTTCAGATTCATCATTCCAGTCAAGATAAACATCAATGAGCAACATGGAGGGATTTTTCAACAGAATATTTTCAATATTGCCATACAGCTTTGGAAACCAGATGGTACAGATGAAAAAAGAACAGGGATGCAATCCAAACAAACAGACTCCCAAAGCACGGGAAACACTAATTTGGATTTAATTGCAGAAAATGGGCCTAACAAAACTGCAACCAGCATGAACATTACAGAACTTGCTGATAAACATAGCCTGGGGAAGCTTGGTACAATTTCTGACAGCACAAGTGAGCACCCAGTTAAGAAACTTGTCTCAACAGATGCATCAATTAGACAGTCTGATGTTCAAACCCCAAAAGAAGAGCTGGTAGAGTTTCTCATTGCCACATAAAGAAAATTTAAAATATTATAAGCTCTATATTTTTACATTACTTTTAATGTCATGTAAATTTGTTGTCAACAAATACATCTGACAATCAACATAATTATAAAATACGTTACAGTAGTGTGAAATCAAACAATGGGAGCTCCATGTTGGAATATCTACAATACAACGCAAAGATAGTTCGCTAGTCACCATAAATGTGACACACTGAGTTGCAGGCAGGCACAACAAAAAGAAAAAAAATACACGTTAGCTTTCAGCCAAAGCCTTCTTCAGAAGAGGAAACACACACACACACACACACACACACACACACACACATATATGTCTGCTTGTGTCTGTATATGTGTGGATGGATATGTGTGGATGGATATGTGTGTGTGTGCGAGTGTATACCCATCCTTTTTCCCCCTAAGGTAAGTCTTTCCGCTCCCGGGATTGGAATGACTCCTTATCCTCTCCCTTAAAACCCACATCCTTTCGTCTTTCCCTCTCCTTCCCTCTTTCCTGATGAAGCAACCGTTTGTTGCGAAAGCTTGAATTTTGTGTGTATGTTTGTGTTTGTTTGTGTGTCTATTGACCTGCCAGCACTTTCGTATGGTAAGTCACATCATCTGTGTTTTTAAATATATTTTTCCCGCCTGGAATGTTTCCCGACCTGCCAGCACTTTCGTATGGTAAGTCACATCATCTGTGTTTTTAAATATATTTTTCCCGCCTGGAATGTTTCCCTCTATGATATATATATATATATATATATATATATATATATATATATATATATATATATATATATATATATATATATATATATATATGTGTGCGGATGGATATGTGTGTGTGTGTGTGCGAGTGTATACCTGTCCTTTTTTCCCCCCTAAGGTAAGTCTTTCCGCTCCCGGGATTGGAATGACTCCTTACCCTTTCCCTTAAAACCCACATCCTTTCGTCTTTCCCTCTCCTTCCCTCTTTCCTGACGAAGCAACCATTGGTTGCGAAAGCTAGAATTTTGTGTGTATGTATGTGTTTGTTTGTGGTTTCTATCGACCTGCCAGCGCTTTCGTATGGTATGTCACATCATCTTTGTTTTTATATATATATATATATATATATATATGATGTGATTTACCAAACAAAAGTGCTGGCATGTCGGTAGACACACAAACATACACACAAAATTCAAGCTTTCGCAACCAACAGTTGCTTCATCAGGAAAGAAGGAAGGAGAGGGAAAGACGAAAGGATGTGGGTTTTAAGAGAGAGGGTAAGGATTCATTCCAATCCCAGGAGCTGAAAGACTTACCTTAGGGGGAAAAAAGGACAGGTATACACTCGCACACACACACATTTCATCCGGAGCTTCCATAAATGGCACTCATTTACGTTTGCTTGTGTGAATGAATGTGTGTGTGTGTGTGTGTGTGTGTGTGAGTGCACTTCCTCTTCTGAAGAAGGCTTTGGCTGAAAGCACTAATGTGTATTTTTTCCTTTTTGTTGTGCCAATCTACAACTGTTGTGCCTGTCTGCAACTCAACGTGTTATCTTTATGGTGGGTAGCAATCTATCTTTGCCTTATATTGTTTATAGTAGTTTGATATAGTGCATGTATTTATTGGCAACAGATTTAGCTCATCCAATCTTCTCACAGTCTTCTAAACCATTGTTTTTGATTAAGAAAGCAATAGTTTAACATTCATTTTGGTTTAATAAGAGTGTAGTGAAAAATCATTTTTTCCCATTGCACAAAATTATGTGTAATTGGTTACAGTACCCAAAACTTTGTTGAAAAATTATGTTATTTTAATTAATTCCAATTTATTACCATTGGTATGCTTTTAGAGCAATGACATTATGTATGAAACAGATTTTCCCCTGTGGAGGAGTTCTTTCATGAGGTATGATTCTATTGATTCAATAGTTTTGCAGTTGTTGACAATAAAAAAATGACACAAAAATTAATTTACCATGTTCCAACTTTCTGGTTATGGTACTGAATGAATACATTAAAATCTTCATTTAGGTTCATAAAAAATCAGCTTTGGAATATTGCAGCACGTATCTCTAGTCTGGTGCTGCACATAACTCTCAAAAATGATGAAAAAAGTGTCACAAAGTTGTTACAAACTATAGAAATTCTGAGCCATCATATACAACCACGATATATTCCAGCAGGCTTTTACTCTTAGAAAATCACTCTGTATGGTTTGAGTACATAATTAACAAACCTTAATGTTAACAATATGTACAGTGTACAACTGAAAGGTGGATATCTACATTTCACAGAATGTGCTTTGTTGTTGTTGTTGTGGTCTTCAGTCCTGAGACTGGTTTGATGCAGCTATCCATGCTACTCTATCCTGTGCAAGCTTCTTCATCTCCCAGTACCTACTGCAGCCTACATCCTTCTGAATCTCCATAGTGTATTCATCTCTTGGTCTTCCTCTACGATTTTTACCCTCTCCCTCCAGTACTAAATTGGTGATCCTTTGATGCCTCAAAACATGTCCTACCAACCGATCCCTTCTTTTTGTCAAGTTGTGCCACAAACTCCTCTTCTCCCCAATTCTGTTCAATGCCTCCTCATTAGTTATGTGATCTACCCATCTAATCTTCAGCATTCTTCCGTAGCACCACATTTTGAAAGCTTCTATCCTCTTCTTGTCCAAAGTATTTATCGTTCACGTTTCACTTCCATACATGGCTACACTCCATACAAATACTTTCAGAAATGACTTCCTGACACTTAAATCAATACTCGATGTTAACAAATTTCTCTTCTTCAGAAACGCTTTCCTTGCCATTGCCAGCCTACATTTTATACCCTCTCTACTTTGACCATCATCTGATATTTTGCTCCCCAAATAGCAAAACTCCTTTACTACTTTAAGTGTCTCATTTCCTAATCTAATTCCCTCAGCATCACCCAACTTAATTCGACTACATTCCATGATCCTTGTTTTGCTTTTGTTGATGTTCATCTTTTACCCTCCTTTCAAGACACTGTCCATTCCATTCAACTGCTCTTCCAAGTCCTTTGCTGTCTCTGACAGAATTACAATGTCATCAGCAAACCTCAAAGTTTTTATTTCTTCTCCATGGATTTTAATACCTACTCTGAACTTTTCTTTTGTTTCCTTTACTGCTTACTCAATATACAGATTGAATAGCATCAGGGAGAGGCTACAACACTGTCTCACTCCCTTCCCAACCACTGCTTCCCTTTTATGTCCCTCAACTCTTATAACTGCCATCTGCTTTCTGTACAAATTGTAAATAGCCTTTCGCTCTCTGTATTTTACCCCTGACACCTTCAGAATTTGAAAGAGAGTATTCCAGTCAACATTGTCAAAAGCTTTCTCTAAGTCTACAAATGCTAGAAATGTAGGTTTGCCTTTCCTTAATCTTTCTTCTAAGATAAGTCGTAGGGTCAGTATTGCCTCACGTGTTCCAACATTTCTATGGAATCCAAACTGATCTTCCCCGAGGTCGGCTTCAACCAATTTTTCCATTTGTCTGTAAAGAATTCACATTAGTATTTTGCAGCTGTGGCTTATTAAACTGATAGTTTGGTAATTTTCACATCTCTCAACACCTGCTTTCTTTGGGATTGGAATTATTATATTCTTCTTGAAGTCTGAGGGTATTTCACCTGTCTCATACATCTTGCTCACCAGATGATAGAGTTTTGTCAGGACTGGCTCTCCCACGGCTGTCAGTAGTTCTAATGGAATGTTGTCTACTCCCAGGGCCTTGTTTTGACTCTGTCAAATTCTTCATGCAGTATCATATCTCCCATTTTATCTTCATCTACCTCCTCTTCCATTTCCATAATATCAACCTCAACAAAATCGCCCCTGTATAGACCCTCTATACAGGGTGAGTCACCTAACATTACCACTGGATGTATTTTGTAAACCACATCAAATACTGATGAATTGATTCCGCAGACCAAACTTGAGGAGAGGGGCTAGTGTAATTGGTTAATACAAACCATAAAAAAAATGCACGGAAGTGTGTTTTTTAACACAAACCTACATTTTTTTTAAATGGAACCCCATTAGTTTGTTAGCACATCTGAACATATAAACAAATACGTAATCAGTGCCATTTGTTGCATTGTAAAATGTTAATTACATCCAGAGATATTGTAACCTAAAGTTGACGCTTGAGTACCACTCCTCCGCTGTTCAGTCGTGTGTGTGTCGGAGAGCACCGAATTACGTAGGGATCCAAAGGGAACGGTGATGGACCTTAGGTACAGAAGAGACTGGAACAGCACAACATTACGTCCACATGCTAACACCTTTTTATTGGTCTTTTTCACTGACGCACATGTACATTACCATGAGGGGTGAGGTACACGTACACACGTGGTTTCCGTTTTCAATTACGGAGTGGAATAGAGTGTGTCACAACATGTCAGGCCAATAGATGTTCAATGTGGTGGCCATCATTTGCTGCACACAATCGCAATCTCTGGCATAATGAATGTCATACACGCCGCAGTACATCTGGTGTAATGTTGCTGCAGGCTGCCACAATACGTTGTTTCATATCCTCTGGGGTTGTAGGCACATCATGGTACACATTCTCCTTTAATGTACCCCACAGAAAGAAGAATTTATGCATCCTCCACGTCCTATGAAACGCCCGTCAAACATCCTGTCAAGGGTCAGCCTAGTGTTAATTGCGGAATGTGCAGGTGCACCATCATGCTGATACCACATACGTCAACGCATTTCCAGTGGGACATTTTCGAGCAACGTTGGCAGATCATTCTTTAGAAATGCGATGTATGTTGCAGCTGTTTGGGCCCCTGCAATGAAGTGAGGACCAATGAGGTGGTCGCCAATGATTCCGCACCACAAGTTTATAGTCCACGGTCGCTGTCGCGCTACCTGTCTGAGCCAGCAAGGATTGTCCACGGACCAGTAGTGCATGTTCCGTAGATTCACTGCCCCATGGTTTGTGAAACCCGCTTCATCAGTAAATAGGTAGAACTGCAATGCATTTTCTGTTAATGCCCATTGACAGAATTGCACTCGATGATTAAAGTCATCACCATGTAATTGCTGATGTAGTGACACATGAAACAGGTGAAAGCGGTGACGATGCAGTATGCGCATGACACTACTTTGAATCAGTCCACCGGCTCTCACAATGTCCCGTGTACACATGTGTGGGCTCATGGCAACAGCAGCTAACACACCAATTGCACCCGCTTTTCCTGTGACGGGCCTGTTACGGACCCGTTTGCATGCTACGACCATACCTGTTGCATATAGTTGGTGGTAGATGTTTTGCAATGTGCGGCACATTGGATGCTCTCTGCCCGGGTACCGTTCTGCATACACCCTGCAGACTTCAGCTGCATTTTGTCGACACTCGCCATAGATGAGTATCATCTCCGCCTTTTCAGAGTTCGAATACACCATTGTCACAGTTCCTACAACACTTCATTATCACATACGTCTGGTAACACAGTGTACTGCAGTTGGTCTGCATGCAGAGACGAATGCAGAATAACAATACCAGCAAGCGCTACATGCAGACACTGCGACAGCTAGACCAAATCACAACAGTGCACAACAGCCACACTCAAAAAAAATGGTCGTCATCGTAAACATGTCCCTGCAGATGCTGCTCACCGACCGTGGCCCGTGTTTGTTACAACATGCAACTGAACGTCGGAGGTTTCAAGCGTCAACTTTAGGTTACAATATCTCTGGATGTAATTAACATTTTACAATGTAAAAAATGGCACTGATTACGTATTTGTTTATATGTTCAGATGTGCTAACAAAACTAACATGGCTCCATTAAAAAAATGTAGCTTTGTGTTAAAAAACATGCTTCCGTGCATTTTTGTATGGTTTGTATTAAACAATTACACTAGCCCCTCTCCTCACGTTCGGTCTGTGGAATTGGTTCATCAGTATTTGATGTGGTTTACGAAATATATCCAGCGGTAACATTAGGTGACTCACCCTGTATACTCCTTCCACCTTTCTGCTTTCCCTTCTTTGCTTAGAACTGGGTTTCCATCTGAGCTCTTGATATTCATGCAAGTGGTTCTCTTTTCTCCAAAGGTATCTATCTTACCCCTCGTGAGATAAGCCTCTACATCCTTACATTTGTCCTCTAGCCATCCCTGCTTAGCCATTTTGCACTTACTGTCGATCTCATTTTTGAGACGTTTGTATTCCTTTTTGCCTGCTTCATTTACTGCATTTTTGTATTTTCTCCTTTCATCAATTAAATTCAGTATCTCTTCTGTTACCCAAGGATTTCTACTAGCTCTCGTCTTTTTACCTACTTGGTGCTCTGCTGCCTTCACTATTTCATTTGTCAAAGCTACCCATTCTTCTTTTACTGTATTTCTTTCCCCCATTCCTGTCAATTGTTCCCTTATGCTCTCCCTGAAACTCTGTACACCCTCTGGTTCTTTCTGTTTATCCAGGTCCCATCTCCTTAAACTCCCACTTTTTTTGCAGTTTCTTCAGTTTTAATCTACAGTTCATAACAAATAGATTGTGGTCAGAGTCCACATCTGCCCCTGGAAATGTCTTACAATTTAAAACCTGGTTCCTAAATCTCTGTCTTACCATTATATAATCTATCTGAAACCTTCTAGTATCTCCATGGTTCTTCCATGTATACAACCTTCTTTCATGATTCTTGAACCAAGTGTTAGCTATGATTAAATTATGCTCTGTGCAAAATTCTACCAGGCGGCTTCCTCTTTCATTTCTTAGCTCCAATCCATATTCACCTACTACGTTTCCTTCTCTTCCTTTTCCTACTGTCGAATTCCAGTCACCCATGACTATTAAATTTTCGTCTCCCTTCACTACCTGAATAATTTCTTTTATCTCATCATACATTTCATCAATTTCTTCATCATCTGCAGAGCTAGTTGGCATATCAACTTGTACTACTGTAGTAGGCGTGGGCTTCATGTCTATCTTGGCCACAATAATGCGTTCACTATGCTGTTTGTAGTAGTTTACCCGCACTCCTATTTTCCTATTCATTATTAAACCTACTCCTGCATTACCCCTATTTGATTTTGTATTTGTAACCCAAAAGTCTTGTTCCTCCTGCCACCAAACTTCACTAATTCCCACTATATCTAACTTTAAGCTATCCATTTCCCTTTTTAAATTTTCTAACCTACCTGCCCGATTAAGGGTTCTGACATTCCACGCTCCGATCTGTAGAACGCTAGTTTTCTTTCTCCTGATAACAACGTACTCTTGGGTAGTCCCCACCCGGAGATCTGAATGCGGGACTATTTTACCTCAGGAATATTTTACCCAAGAGGACGCCATCATCATTTAATCATACAGTAAAGCTGCATGTCCTTGGGAAAAATGACAGCTGCAGTTTCCCCTTGCTTTCAGCCGTTCACAGTACCACAACAGCAAGGCCATTTTGGTTAGTGTTACAGGGCCAGATCAGTCATCCAGACTGTTGCCCCTGCAACTACTGAAAAGTCTGCTGCCCCTCTTAAGGAACCACACATTTGTCTGGCCTCTCAACAGATGCCCCTCCATTGTGATTGCACCTATGGTACGGCTATCTGTTTCGTTGAGGCACACAAGCCTCCCCACAAACAGCAAGGTCCATGGTTCATGCTTTAGCAGACCAATTTAAGTGAAGACATTAGACAGCAATGCTACTACTAACATCATATTCTTAAAATTACCAGAAAGGCATCTCTGATACAAATGCAGGATTAATATTGTGGAGTCAGAGAATTGTCACAGACTGCTCATTCATGAGGTTAGCTCTGGAGATAAATCTCTCACCCCACACAGGAATATGTACTAAAATAAACTCTAATAGCTTTGTTAGAAGTGTTGGACAAAAACAGCAGCTCTGTAGTATAGGAGTGGGGGCACTGCCCCCTCTCAAAAAAGCTATATTTTTTTCCTAACAATCATTTGCAAAGTAATATAGACTAACTGCTGTAATTACAATTTGAGTGGATTAGGGCACTGCCATAATTATAGTTTGAGTAGATTAGGGGTTATCATAATTTGCTGTTAGCATAATTTACATAAGTAGCCAAAATTGGTTACTTCTGTCTCTAAATTTATAAGTTGGCTCATTCCAGAGCCCTGAAGGCTCTGTACTGGATCACAGGATTTATGGAACACAATATTTGTATGAAGAATGAGTTAATCATTAGAATAAGAAATAAATATTTCTCTTTGTAGTGGAAAGTGTACAAAAACCCAGTGGGGATTACAGCAATGTACCTGGCAAGAAACTCTGTCCTCCGCTGGCAGTAATGCACTGTCTGACCTATCTGAAGATGAATTTCAGAGTGATCCAATGCTTTTTTGCAAAAGTTCTCTCCTTTTCCACTTAACCTCCCGTTCCCCTCCTGCCCTCCATCTAACCTCCTGACTGCACCCTGTTGCCCTACCCTCTCTCCATCTTGTCCCGGTATGCTCCCACAAGCAGCACTTTATCCTCACCCACCCCTATCCTAGCATCCTTCCCCATCCTCACTCCAGCCTCCTTCTTATTCCCACCACCTGGTTACTTCTCCCATCATGCACTGCTGCTCGCAGTCTGGCCTCAGTGTGTGTGTGTGTGTGTGTGTGTGTGTGTGTGTGTGTGTGTGTGTGTGTGTTGTCTATTCGCAATGACGGGCTTGTTGGCCGAAAGCTCACTTTCTGAAAGTCTGTTTGTTGTTCTTATCTATGACTCATCATCTCCGCTTTATAGTGAGTTGCAAATATCCTTTTCATAATATTGTTACTCCTAACAAAGCATTTAAGAAATAGTACTAGGTAGTTAGTATAAGATTACCTGCAACTAGTTGGTAAAGTAAAGAAGTATGCTGGAGTAGGTTAAATTGTGGAGCATAAAAGGCATTTAAGCATGTAGTTTTAATTGGCTATGAATGTTCAATTCAACATGCACTCAAAAAAAGTGGATCATTGTAGATTTCATTATAAACTGTATATCTGTTTAAATGGTGGCTCCATTTTATGTCACGACAGTGAGTGAAAAATGTCTGATGATGGTGATCAATACTTTATTTACCATATGCTTAAGAAAATAAAAATAATGTTCTCTCCGAATGACAGAAGTTTTGTTTGTGCTTGCTTTGCAAGTCTGACAAAAATACATACTGTTGGACACTTACTACAGGAAACTTCATGTGCAATGTTTTCAAGGATCTAAACAGACAATCTGAAGTGTAACCAAAAGATTTACAAGCTTATCAATACACTTAGTTCAAACTTCTTTGTCCTTAAAAGTTTGCCTCTCATTATAACATCCAAACATAGACACATGCGTAACTACAAAAGAAAAGTCTAACATGTTATATGTATTTTCACACTCTTATATCTTGTGGGATTCTTTTTTGGAGAATGAAGTTAAAGCCTATAATGTTTCTGTTGGGAAAAAAAAAAACTGTGCAATAAGGATATTATGTATATACTTTAGGATGATACAACTGTGCATGGATGGCTCCCAGGCAGCAGTGAAGTTCAGAGGGTCCATATCCCCCACCTTTCCAATTAAAACAGGCTTACAACAGGGAGACACTCTTTCATGTGTCCTCTTCAACCTTGCATTAGAGAAAGTGGTTCAGGAGAGTAATTTACATCTATACAAAGGTCTCCGACTCGAACACAGTGAAGCAAAACTCCTGGCTTACGCAGATGATATAGTGTTG
Source organism: Schistocerca piceifrons (assembly GCF_021461385.2). Classification (NCBI taxonomy): domain Eukaryota; kingdom Metazoa; phylum Arthropoda; class Insecta; order Orthoptera; family Acrididae; genus Schistocerca; species Schistocerca piceifrons. Next base: position 83,926,300 of record NC_060140.1, on the reverse strand, counting down.
CTGAGTGAAACTGAAGAAGAACTGAAAGACATGTACAGATCTCTCAGGCAGAGTGCCAGCAAAATTGGGCTTTTGATCAACCAAGAGAAAACCGAATATATGGAAATAGGTCGAGTCTTAAACCCGAATCCTTACTTTGAAATTGACCAACATTCTAAATCCAGAGAAGTTCTCCAGTTTAAATACCTTGGATCACATTTCAACAGTAAAAATATCATAACAATGGATATAAATGAAAGAATAGCCTCAGTGTCAAGATGTCTGTACTCACTAATCAACCCACTCAAAAGTAAAGCTTTGTCAATCACCACAAAGATGAAGATATACAACACTATTATCTGCCCCATAGTACTGTACAGTTCATAAAGCTGGACACTTACAAAGAATGAAAGAGAAAAACTGAATGTTTTTGAAAGAAAAGTAATGAGAAAAATCTGGGGACCTGTGTTGGAGAATGGCGTATGGAGAATTCGAAAGAACAATGAAATTTATCAGTTAAGGAAGGAACCCACTATCATCCAGAAATTAAAAAGTAGGAGACTGCAATGGGCTGGACATGTGGCCACAACGGAAAACAACAGAATCACCAAGAAAGCATTTGAAGGAACTCTTCAGGCAACAAGACCATTGGGCCGACCTCATACAAGGTGGAAAGATGACATAGAGAAGGACATCACAGCATTAGGAATTTCCACAGGGTGGAGAGAGGCTGTGAGAGATAGAAGGTGGTGGAATCAGATTGTTAATGCAGCACGTGGTCTACAAGGCCTGTGATTGCTGAGGAGAGAGAGAGATAAAGGAGAGAACTCTCCAAACAGTAGAAGCACAGAGTTGTCAACAGGCACACAAAAATGAAGAAAACTTCACTAGCTTTCAGAAAAATCCTTTAATGAGCTAGAGTACACAGAAAAATACACACACACACACACACACACACACACACACACACACACACACACACACACAACAAACAAGCACGCACCCACATACACACTTGTGTTGCTACATTATGTCAGCTAAACACACAATGCTGAGGATGAAGTTTGGCAGGTGGGTGGAGACAATGGGTTGTATAGGGTGAGGTGGTTAGAGGAAGAAAAGAGGTTGGCAGTAGGAAAGGGGTTGTGGAAGTGTGACTGTTGGCACAGAGGGAGACAGTAAGTATGTGGGATAGGAATTTGGCACAACGGTGTGTGTACGTGGGTTAGTGGACATTGAGGCAGGAAGGTTATGGGAATGAAGGACATGTTGCAAGGATAATTCCCTCTCCATAGTTCAGAAAAAGCTGGTTTAAATGGTGGATGGGTGGGGAGAAGTTGGGAGCCAGATGGCATGGGTTGTCAAGCAGCCACTGAACTCTAGCAAGTTGTGGGGTCAGCAGCATGTGCCACTATTAGCTTATCAAGTCTCCTCTTGACCACACTTTGACAGTGGCCACTCATTCTGGTGGACAATGGGTTAGTGGTCATGCCTACATAAAATTCTGTGTAGAAATTGCAGTGGAGCTGATAATGAGATGATTGCTTTCACAGTTGGCCACACCTCTGACAGGATAGGATAAGCCTGCAACAGGACTAGAGCAGGAACGGATTGGTGGATGAATCACGTAGGTCTTGCACCTGGGTCTTTCACAAGGATATGACCTCTGTGGCAAGGGGTTGGGAGGCATAGAGATGGAAAATTATCCTGAGCGGGTTCGCTGGGTGGTGGAAAACCACAGTAGGAGACGTGGAAGGATTTGAGTAGAGTGTCCCCACTTTCTGGGCAGATGATAGATAGTCAAAACCCTGGCAAGGGACACTGTTCAGTTGCTCCAGTCTGGGATAATACTGGGTGATGAGGAGGGAGCTTCTTTGCAGTTGGTTTTTAGAGGCACTGGGAGGATTAGGGGTGTGTGAGAATATGGCATGGTAAATTTGTTCAAATAGCTCTGAGCACTATGGGACTAAACTTCTGAGGTCATCAGTTCCCTAGAACTTAGAACTAATTAAACCTAACTAACCTAAGGACATCACACACATTCATGCCCGACGCAGGATTCGAACCTGTAACCATAGAGGTCGCGCAGTTCCAGGCTGTAGCGCCTAGAACCGCTCGGCCATCCCGGCCGGCAGTAAATTTGTTTGGGAACTAATTTTGGAAAAAAGTGCCTATCTGTGAAGGCCTTTGAGAGCCCTTAAGTATACTCAGAAAGGGGATGCTCATCACTGCAAATATGATGTCCATGGGTGGCTAGGCTATATAGCAGTGATTTTTTGGTTTGGAAGGGATGACAGCTGTCAGATTGTGTGTACTGTGTATGGTTAGAAGGCTTGAGATGTACAGAGGCATGGATGGATCAAAGAGTTTGAGGACAATGTCCAGAAAGGTGACACATTGGGCTGAGACATATGGGAGAGAAGGTGTTGGAGCTGTGGAGGAATTTGAATAGGGTATCTCGGCTCTGGATCCAGAACTAAAGATATTGTCAATAAACTTGAATGAGAAAAGGAGTTCATAGTTTCAGGAGGCTAGGAAGGTATCCTCTAGATTGCCCATAAACAAATTGAGAGAGAAGGGCACAATATGGGCGTTCATGGTCATGCTGTGGATTTGTTTCTATATCTTCCCCTCAAAGGAGAAGTTGTTCAATGTGGGGATATAACTGGTTAGATGTATAAGGAATGAGGTAGTTGGTGTGGGGTACGAAGAATACTGGCAAGGTTACTGCTCAGTACCATGCCATGTTCATAGGGGATGATGGTGTACAGGGAGGTGACATCAACAGTGACAAGTTGGGGTACACCATTGTCATGTGCCCCATGATTGCACCTGCTATGGTGCCCATGTGTCGCATTCCTATCCCACGTATCTGCTGCCTCTGCCTCCCACACTTCTATCCCACACACCTGCCACCTTCCTCTGAGCCATCAGCCATCCTTCCCCAACCCCTGATCCCACTTCCATCCTCTTTTATAACTCTACCCAACCCACAATCCATCACCCCAGCCTACGTGCTGAACTATAGTCCTGGCATTGTGTGCAAGCCGGCACAATGTAGTGATGCAGTGGCAGAGGTGTGCATGTGCATGTGTGCATGTGCGTGTGCGCTTGTGTGTGTGTGTGTGTGTGTGTGTGAGAGAGAGAGAGAGAGAGAGAGAGAGAGAGAGAGAGAGAGAGAGAGAGAGAGAGAGAGAGAAGGGGGAGGGAGAGAGAGGGTGAGAGAGAGAGAGAATATCGATCCATGTGTTAAAAAATTTGTCAAATGCTAGCAAAGTTTTCAATCCTTTTTTGTGTCTGTCTACAGCTCAAAGCTTTCATTGTTTGGTGAGTTCTTTCCTTCACAACTGAATTATGGACATTCTGCCAGAATACTATGTAGCATCTACTATGGATGGACAAACAGTTCCTGGCTTTGTACAGAAAAAATAGAGTCAGTTTTAACAGTACACATGTACAACACACTCACCCATCCCCTTCAACACTGATGAACTTGTGACATTGTTTTTGCAGATTCTCTGGTCCACTTTAAAAGAAATTATATGATGAATGATAAACCAGCTCTCAGCAGCATGTTTGACATCTTCAGTATCATCAAAACAAAAACTCTTCATCTTAGGAAACAAATGGAAGTTGAGGGTGTCAAATGAAAATGCAGGGATTCCAATTTGGCAGCCACAACAGTGGGCATTGGTAAATTGTCCTGCAATAAAAGTATCCCTTTGGTTAACTTTCTCTTTTCTCCTTAAAATGCCCCCTTTGGTTGGTTGGCTGTTTATCCTTGCAGCCTTCAGTTACAGTCCACCAACAAAATACCATATTAATCCCCCACAAAATGGCAATATGACTTTTTTGGCCAGTTTTGGGGTGCTGAGTTTCTTCAGTCACAGGGACCCCACAGTACTGCCATTCTTTTGACTTTTCTCTGGTTTTGGGATCATATAGGTGGAGCCTTGTTTCATCCTCAGTCACTAGACTAGCCAAAACGTCCTTTACAGCATCAGAATAAGCCACTACAGCTGTGAATGCTTCAACCCATGCCTTCTTCTGTTCACTGTCCAAATATTCTGGCACCCATTTTGTCATAAACATCCTCATGTCCAGGATATTGTTAATAAAAAAACCAACATGCTACTACGAGATGTGCAGGTATCAACTTATAAATAGCATCACACATTGCTAGTTCTATTCATCTACAGCTGCATGTACATGGCAATTCTACATATCACACTTAAGTGTGTGGCAGAGGGCTCATCGAAGCACTTTCACACTAATTCTCTATTATTCGGCTCTCCAATGGGAAAAAGTTGGCGACTGAAGTTTCATGAAAATATCCCACTGCAAAACAAAAAATGCCTTTGTTTTAATGATTTCCACCACAAATTCTATATCATGTCCATGACACTCTCTCCCCTATGTCTTGATAATAAAAAAATGTGCTGCCCTTCTCTGATTTTTTTCAATGTGGGCTGCCCATTATAAGGTTCATTTTCAATTATGAGATGTCCAGTTTGACATGAGACACCCAGGTGTTGACAGTGCTGCGGGAAAGATGCTCCCCTTGTGACTGTGACACATCAGTGTGGAATTTTTTCAGGACTGTCCATGGAGAAACGAAAACTTCACAATCCCCAATAACTCCAAAGACGCAAACCTTGTTTGTGCCTCTGACAAGTCACATTCTCCTGCAATTAAAAATAGTTATAAGGATAGGAAATGTGGTATTTGCACAGTTACATAAAAAGATATCAGGTTTTCATACAGTCTGCTACTAATTTCATTTTTCAATTACAGGCCAAAGCCAGGTACTTTTCTGCCCCTATCTCCTCCAATAACTGAATATTTTGTAGAATACTCAACAAGGACATTGTAATTACTACATTTACTTAACAGTGGTGTTATTCCATAGTATTACCTATTGTAAGCAATAAGAAGTTGTAAATGAACTACAGAATCCTTGACATCAGTAGAAAAGATTTTGGCTCTTTGTCCTTGTTCAGCTATACAAGTGGAGTTCTTTATTGGCTTAAAAATACACCCATAGACATAAGAAATAAAACTGGTAAGGTCCTGAAATTCAACTGGAGGAATATGTTATCAAATGCTTCTGAGTCCTCATTAACTCACATACTCAAGCAGTGGGTTAAGTATGTTGTGATAGATTAACAGCAACTGAGTAGTGTAATTATAAAAGCAGACTCTTTTCTTGAGTAAAAGTAACTTCCTAATTATGTAAGACCCTAACATCAGGATTTTTAAGTGTGTGAAATAAAATATGCAAGAATAGTTCATTGCAAATATAGATTGCTGAAGCAGTTCACCATAGCTATGTCTCTATTACAAAATATGTTTTGACTCATTTTATGTCTCAGAAGGTTCTCCGGAACACAATGTGTGTTTGAGTTAACGAATAAATTATGTGAAGAAAGCATATAAAGGTACTACCAATACCTTAAAAAATTAGGGCCAAATTTATTTTAAGCAAATTGTGGTACTCAGTATTTCTGAACACAACCAAAAAAATTAAATGGCGTTATTCACTTGACACAGTCATACATAACTTCATCATAAGCAATAAGTTGCACAGTATAAATGTTTTTAAGATGCAGTTAACAGCAGAACATAGCACAGAAAAATCTTACACTCCCATCTCACTACAGCAGAACGAATTAATAGCTGATAGTATTTCAATGTACTTTAGTTGTAATTTCTATTGAGTATACAATGACCATTGTTGTTGTATTTGTGTAGCACAGATTCATCCTCAAATATTCTTTATATGTAAACAATATGACAGTGGAAGCTCCAGGTCAGAATACCAACAATGTAAGGAAAAAGATAGATTGCTACTAAGCAAAAAAAGATGACAGGCACAGTGAAAAGACTGTTACATATTTAGCTTTGGGCCAAATCCTTCTTCAGAACATGAAACACACACACACACACACACACACACACACACACACATTCATTAAACAAGGAAGAATGTATCATGCACACATGACCACCATTTCCAGCAGCTTGGATCGGAATGCTTGTTCTTAGAATAAAGTTAGTAAGGTCAAATGAATGGTTGATTGATTTGGGGGAGGGTACCAAACAGTGAGGTCATCGGTCTCATCAGATTAGAGAAGGATGGGGAAGGATGTTCACTGTACCCTTTCAAACAAACCATCCCAGCATTTGTCTAAAGCGATTTAGGTAAATCATGGAAAATCTAAATCAGGATGGCTGGACATGGGTTTGAACTGCTGTTCTCCTGAATGCAAGTCCAATGTGCTAACCACTGCGGCATCTTGCTTGGTTTAGTAAGGTCTATGAGGAGTAGTGGGTTTGGGGTCTGAAGGACATTGGCAAAAATAATGTTCAAAGCTGCAAGTCCATGGGCAGGAGGGATGCTGGTGTTTAGGGAAGTGGCATGAACAGTGGCAAGTAGGGATCCAGGAAGTAAAGGAGTAGGAATGCTGGAGAGTCAGTGTTGGTTGGGGGCACAATAATCAGCTACAATGGAGCAGTCAGGATTGTTAGGGTAGTGGATTCTGGAGAGCATGTAGAAGATAGGTATGCGGCATGTCATAGGGATGAGGAGGGAAATGGATTCAGAGGAGAGGTTCTGGGAAGGGCCTAAGCCTTTGAACATGGATTGGAGGTTATGTTGGTCAAGGGATAGGATCACTGGCACGATTTATAGGTGGACAAGTCATATAATTGGTAGAGGCCTTCCACCAGCTATATACTGCAATTCATAACAACATAGTGGAACCTTTGTCTGCAGGTAGGATGATTAAGTCAGGATTTGTTTTGAGGTTGTGTACGACAGTCCTGCTGAAAGGTTGGTGTTCTTAGGAAGGGACCTGGAGAAGGATGGTGAGGCCAAGTTGGAGGTAAGAAATTCCTAGAAAGTGACCTGGGTGTGGTTAGGTGGGAGCAGGGGACAGTCACCATTGGATGATGATGTAAACTGAGAGAGACAGGGTTCAGTGTTGAGATTAGGTTGGCTTTGGTTGGAGGTATTGGTGGCAAAGAAGTAATTCCATTGCAGAGATCAGAAGGAGATTAGATCTTTGACAAATTCAATGGTTAAATTTAGGTGTAGGGCTAAAGGTGAGCCCTTTGGATAGGACTGAAACTTCATGGACCTGAGGGTTTTGTTGGAAAGATTAACAACAGTGTTCCAGGAATGTTCTAGCTCTGGATTTGGTGGAGTGTAGATAAGTTGTTTGCGGATGTGGCAAGTTGAAAAGGTCAGTTGGGCTGGGTCTGGGAACTATGAGGGGTGATGAAGAGGAACACTGTGGGTATATAGAGGGTTGTATAGTGGTGCCCCAATGAGGCAGTAGGATGTCAGCAGTTGGATACCTTATGGAAGTGCTCCCCTAGATGCTGGAAGTAAGGGATTCAATTTCAAAGATGTGATGTATGTAGAGGGATTGTATAGTAGCAGTATCTTGCAGAGGGGGGACAGAGGTGGTTCTGGGATGCCTGTGCCATGGAGGTTGCGTTTTTGCAGTACTAGGTATGTTACGGCCAGTGACTGGCAGAATCTGAAAAGGTGGTCATTGTGAAAGGAGGTGTGGGATCCAGGTAAAGGAATATTTTATGGTTATGCCATTGGGGCTGGGGGAAGCATTTACAGGACAGAGGACAGGATGCAGGACGGGGTTTTAGTCAGGGATAGGGGTAGTTTTCTGGACTGGTGCAGAAAAATGGATCAGGGGTCCATTGGGCAGGGATGGTATAGGGGAAACAGGGATGATGCAGAAATGGGCAAATGGAAGTGTTGGTGGTCATGAAGGGAGCTGGATAACAGAAAAGACATGTAAAAATACATAATGACGTGCAAAAACACTCACAGATACATAAAAAAATGTTCAAATCCATAAAAATAACCACAAATACTTTAAGAACATGCAAATACACAGGAGAAAAGGAACAGATGAGATTTTGGAGTACATATGGGTTGCGATAAGGGAAGAGGGCGCAAAGGAGGACTGGTTAGGTCAAGGATCACAAGTTTGTGTGACACAAAGATGTGGAAAATAAAACGCAAAAATATCGAGGATGACATAGGAAACGGGCTCAGTAGGAAAAATTACAACTATTGGTGGGAGGAATTTGAGGCATCAAATGCTGGCTCCATCAACAGTCCACACAGTCATGTAGCTGTCTATTGTGAGCAGATAAGATTCTTGATACAGTGTGGCTTGGAAGTCAGAGCATGTGCAGATTGGATGGTGATGAACAAACACAGGAAAGAAGGGAGAAAACAGACACTGAGAAGATTAATGCTTTAGAAAATAGTAACTAAACAAAACATCACAAGATTGTGGGATGGAAGAAAAGGCATTAAGCAAAATCAAACAATGGAAACTCCAGGTTGGAATATCAACAGTATAAAGAAAAAGGTAGATTGCTACTCACCATAAAGATGACATGATGAGTTGCAGACAGGCATGATGAAAAGACTGCTACACACTTTGCTTCTGGCCAAAGCCTTCTTCAGAAAAAGAAACACACACACATTCATTCATACATACAAGCACACCTCATGCACACATAATCACCATCTCTTGCAGCTCGGACCTCTCTGCCCTACCCTCACTTGCCTGTCGCACCGTATCTCGCCTGTGTGCCATTTGCTTGGCCATTTCTCTCACTTTGTATTCTCTGCCTTTTCTTATATTCTTTTCTCACTGTGCGGTCTATAAACACCTGTTCTTCCTAAGCGATTTCCCTGCTATCTCATTCTACCCTGCACCTCTTCCATGTTTCCAACATTCATATCACCCAAGATCACTACTTATCCAAGCTCAGCCACTGAGGGTTTTGTCTGAAATTTCTTTTGGTAACAGTCCTGTTACCTACTGTCAACATCACCTCTATTGGATGAATACTACTGCTATGTAAATTATCTGCACCTACTGTCAAAACCACCTCTATTCGATGAATACTATTGTTATGTAAATTATCTGCAAAGTGCAGAGTCCACAAGCATCACAAATTGTTTAAATGACAATATGTGGCCACAATGACTGCCACTGGATGAGTTAAAATATCTCTCTGTTTTATATTACACTGTGACAAAAACAGTAGGGGGTAGCAAGGAATAATCTTTCTAAATGGGAATGTTTGAAATGTAGTCATAGCACTCAGTAAGTCACACAACAGTAAAAATAGATCATACTGTACAATGATTCGGCTTCACAATCAAAACTGCACACCACTAAAAACAAAATAAAGGGCTGTTCTCTCCCATCTGCCATGCCAGTGAGGTGGAATATTGTCAATCAGTAAATTATTAGTGCTCATAAATATTAGTGCCCAACTTTTTAAGGTTGATAGCTATTTTCTTTATTTTTACTATCCAAATGAAATCTTTGTTTTGCATGCAAGAAATTTCAGCATCACTTCTCATCAATTTCATTAATTCTGCTTTTGCTAAAAAAAAAAAGTTCAAATTTGATGATTAGGTGAAGTGTTCAGACATCTCTTGTGGTATGTGGTGACTGTCATTTAACAGTTCTGTTTTGGCAGTCATTGTCTTTACATATTTTGCTTGTTACTTGTTTGTATGCAAGTAGTAGTTGTGCGCATGTGTGTCTCATTCAGGCTGATGACACAACACGGATCCTTGGAGGGAATCCAGTGCTGCCGCACCAGTTCCCTTGGCTGGCTGCCCTCCTGCTGGATGGAGAGCTACAGTGCGGTGCAGTCATCATCTCCCATCGCTGGCTGCTCACTGCAGCTCACTGTGTCACTTTGTCAGTACTCCTCACCAAAAAAATTAAGCTCAACACAAGTAACTTCACTCTAGCGTTTGTTGTTCATTAAAATAAATTATAGCAAGCTCCTCAAAGTGGATTTTCAGGCATGTGGATTATCTGTGTATATGTTCATATTTGCCTTGTTATTGGCCAAGAGCATTACTTTTCACTATAAAGTTTATTTCAAGCAGTGCTCACAAAATTATTCAGTGGCTACACCTGGTTTCAACTGACTACTTTTTATGAGTATCCCAGAGATTTTGATTTGCCAATGGCTGCACCAAAATGTGCTAGGAGCCAACATTTCATTGAAGATACTAGTAGAGGACTTCCTCTAATAGAAGTTCAATATTAGAGGAGGAAAGTTGCTAATCACCACATAGGGGAGATGCTGAGTCATGATAGGCACAACAAAAAGACACAATTATAGCTTTCGGCCATTAAGGCCTTTGTCAGCAGTAGACACACATACACACACACACTCACACAAATGCAACTTGTACACATGTCTGCAGTTTCAGACAACTGAAACCACACTGCAGTAAAGTTGTGTTTGTATGAGTTTGTGTGTGCATGTGTGTATGTGTGTCTATTGCTGACAAAGGCCTTAATGGACAAAAGCAATAATTGTGTGAATCTTTTTGTTGTGCCTATCGCGACTCAGCATCTCCGCTATATGGTGAGTAGCAATTTTCCTTCTCTAATATTGTTACATTCCATCCCGGATTTTCCATTGTCTAATAGAAGTCCCAAAGAAACGTTTACTCCCAGCATGTTTTAATGCAACCATCAGCCAACCTATATTTATTTGGGCTACTGATAATAAGTACACAGTTGAAACTGGTGTAGTCACTGAATAATTTTGTGAGAGTTGCCCAAAAAACAACTTTATGAGATAGCCATGTATAGTTTGGTGATTTCTGAAAAAATAAAAACCTGACATTAAATTATAATTCGGTTGAATACTTTTATTTAGAATACAAACTTCTGGTTGTGAAGATGTAGATGACCAAAAACATTTGAAAGTGGTTAAATAGTGATGCCTATGAACCAATATGTGGGCAGTTAACTGATAGTGAAAAAAATGTGTTCAGTAGGCAAAGAGAGTGAAGATGAGGCACACTGCAGCAATATGCATGGATCTGTTATTAGAGTATGCAGGACAAAATTCACCTGTCTATAATAGTGTTTTGATTCTCCAAGAAATGAGAACCATCATCAGCAAAAATGAAAATGAAAGACAGAGGCAGGAAAAAACTAGCCTTTTATTTTTCAAAAGTGAACTTAAGGCAAGTTGTAAGAAATATAGTGTGTTCTAACTGTAGTTTTGTTAATAAGTTGTCAGTGTTTGGCAAGTATTGCACAAGTAATGCAGTGTGCTTTCAAATGCGACATGTAATGCGCTTTTTAAATGTAGTAAATACCTGTTATACTTTGGATTATTCATGTTGTTTGGTTATCTGTGGCATACTCAGTCTGCATTAACTCAGATACTGGGAGGCTGCTGAGGGTAGCTGAAAATTATGTTTGAAAGATCACTTGATTTGTTGTAGTTATGCACATATGAAGAACATTTCAAAACCAAATACTGATACTCTGAAACATTATAACATGTGGATGAGTTATATTCAGTCATTTCTTCACTGTAATTGAATCAAACAATTTCTCATTTTTCGTATGTTCTGTGTTCACTGTAATGATTGGTTGTAATTAATATAGGTTAAATTATACAAAAATGCATATGCCTGAAGGAACAAAAATTCAGTACTAAGTATGCGTGTCTATTATTGATTCCACTTTTTATTTTGTGGTTCCCGTTCAGCTTATTGTTGTGCACAACTGTTGCAGGTACTCCAGCTCACAGCCTCTTCTGGCTAGATTCTCGGTGTACTTGGGCGCACATGACATATCTGCAGTCTCCGAGCCTCAGCGTTTACAGATGACACTCAGTCGTGTGGTTTTTCATCCAGGGCATTTGACTATTCTCAGAGACATTGCCCTTCTCGAGCTGAAGGAAAGCATCAGTTACTCATCTGTGATCAGGCCAATTTGTTTGCCAAATGCTGAACAATGTGAGTGCATGAATTATGACTAGTCATTACTTTTATCTTACCATAATCAGAGAAGAGTATAAAAAGTAAGTGTTAATATTCATAAAGGCAGTTTTTTCTGATTTATAATCAGTCATCCAAACCATATGACAGAGATTACCAATGATAAAGCAGTGTTTTGCAGCTTTGCATGTTGACATGATTACAACAAAACTGGTAACCACAGACTATGTACACTGATAGTTCCCAGAGCTCTGTGGGACACATGCTATGTAAAGTTGCATCTGATTACTATTACTCACAAAACATAAAGAGTGATTCCATCAGTGTTAAGCCTATGCTTACCCAGTCACAAATCTCCTTTCCAAGTACATCTGTGGTCCTACCTCCAAATTATGCCTGTTCTATGCAGGTTTCTTCTGCAAAAACCTCTTGCCCTTCGTCAGTTTTATCATCAACCATTACTTTTGAAACATGCCCCTTCTCAATGTATATACTTTTTTTTCCTCTTATGACAACACTGTGTCTCACTTTCTCCACCCATACCGTTCTCCTAAACTTAGAGGCTGCTTCCCAGACTGTGTTCATTGTTCTACCCTTTTTGTCATTGTATTCTGCCTCTGTGTTGGTTTCCTGCCTGTCATATTTACTCTCCCACTTGTACTAACTGTTGTTATTGTCTTCTCATACTCATTTTTTCTTGCTGTTTGCAGTGACATCTTCAGCTCCCTTCCCCTTCTGTTTTACTGCTTTCATCTCTCAGAGATAAATTGTCTTTCCTCATAATATCTCTTTTTCACTATTGCCCCTTCCAAAGAAAGTTTCTATCCTAGCTGCTGGGAATGTTTTACACTTTTATTGGAATGTCTACCGCAGAGACAGGCTGGACAGTGAAGGGGGAGGTGTGTTTATAGCCATAAGAAGTGCAATAGTATCGAAGGAAATTGACGGAGATCCGAAATGTGAAATGATTTGGGTGAAGGTCACGGTTAAAGCAGGCTCAGACATGGTAATTGGATGTCTCTATAGGCCCCCTGGCTCAGCAGCTGTTGTGGCTGAGCACCTGAAGGATAATTTGGATAATATTTTGAGTAGATTTCCCCACCATGTTATAGTTCTGGGTGGAGATTTTAATTTGCCGGATATAGACTGGGAGACTCAAACGTTCATAACGGGTGGCAGGGACAAAGAATCGAGTGAAATTTTTTTAAGTGCTTTATCTGAAAACTACCTTGAGCAGTTAAACAGAGAACCAACTCGTGGCGATAAGATATTAGACCTTCTGGTGACAAACAGACCTGAACTATTTGAAACAGTTAACGCAGAAGAGGGAATCAGTAATCATAAAGCGGTTACTGCATCGATGATTTCAGCCGTAAATAGAAATATTAAAAAAGGTAGGAAGATTTTTCTGTTTAGCAGAAGTGACAAAAAGCAGATTACAGAGTACCTGATGGCTCAACACAAAAGTTTTGTCTCAAGTACAGATAGTGTTGAGGATCAGTGGACAAAGTTCAAAACCATCGTACAATATGCATTAGATGAGTATGTGCCAAGCAAGATCATAAGAGATGGAAAAGAGCCACCATGGTACAACAACCAAGTTAGGAAACTGCTGCAGAAGCAAAGGGAACTTCACAGCAAACATAAACATAGCCAAAGCCTTGCAGACAAACAAAAATTACGCGAAGCGAAATGTAGTGTGAGGAGGGATATGCAAGAGGCATTCAATGAATTCGAAAGTAAAGTTCTATGTACTGACTTGGCAGAAAATCCTAAGAAATTTTGGTCTTATGTCAAAGTGGTAGGTGGATCAAAACAAAATATCCAGACACTCTGTGACCAAAATGTTACTGAAACAGAGGATGACAGACTAAAGGCCGAAATACTAAATTTCTTTTTCCAAAGCTGTTTCACAGAGGAAGACTGCACTGTAGTTCCTTCTCTAGATTGTCGCACAGATGACAAAATGGTAGATATTGAAATAGATGACAGAGGGATAGAGAAACAATTAAAATCGCTCAAAAGAGGAAAGGCCACTGGACCTAATGGGATACCAGTTTGATATTACACAGAGTACGCGAAGGAACTTGCCCCCTTCTTGCAGCGGTGTACCGTAGGTCTCTAGAAGAGCGTAGCATTCCAAAGGATTGGAAAAGGGCATCATCCCTGTTTTCAAGAAGGGACGTCGAACAGATGTGCAGAACTATAGACCTATATCTCTAACGTCAGTCAGTTGTACAATTTTGGAACACGTATTATGTTCGAGCATAATGACTTTTCTGGGGACTAGAAATCTACTCTGTAGGAATCAGCATGGGTTTTGAAAAAGACGGTCGTGTGAAACCCAGCTTGCGCTATTCGTCCATGAGACTGAGAGAGCCATAGACACGGGTTCACAGGTAGATGCCGTGTTTATTGACTTCCGCAAGGCATTCAATACAGTTCCGTACAGTCGTTTAATGAACAAAGTAAGAGCATATGGACTATCAGACCAATTGTGTGATTGGATTGAAGAGTTCCTAGATAACAGAACGAAGCATGTCATTCTCAATGGAGAAGTCTTCCGAAGTAAGAGTGATTTCAGGTGTGCCACAGGGGAGTGTCATAGGACCGTTGCTATTCATAATATACATAAATGACCTTGTGGATGACATCGGAAGTTCACTGAGGCTTTTTGCAGATGATGCTGTGGTGTATCGAGAGGTTGTAACAATGGAAAATTGTACTGAAATGCAGGAGGATGTGCAGCAAATTGATGCATGGTGCAGGGAATGGCAGTTGAATCTCAATGTAGACAAGTGTAATGTGCTGTGAATACATAGAAAGATAGTTCCCTTATCACTTAGCTACAAAATAGCAGGTCAGCAACTGGAAGCAGTTAATCCCATAAATTATCTGGGAGTACGCATTAGGAGTGATTTAAAATGGAATGATCATATAAAGTTGATCGTCGGTAAAGCAGATGCCAGACTGAGATTCATTGGAAGAATCCTAAGGAAATGCAATCCGAAAACAAAGGAAGTAGGTTACAGTGCACTTGTTTGCCCACTGCTTGAATACTGCTCAACAGTGTGGGATCCGTACCAGATAGGGTTGATAGAAGAGATAGAGAAGATCCAACGGAGAGCAGCACGCTTCATTACAGGATCATTTAGTAATCACGAAAGTGTTATGGAGATGATAGATAAAGCCCAGTGGAAGACTCTGCAGGAGAGACGCTCAGTAACTTGGTACGGGCTTTTGTTTAAGTTTTGAGAACATACCTTCACCGAAGAGTCAAGCAGTATATTGCTCCCTCCTACGTATATCTCGTGAAGAGACCATGAGGATGAAATCAGAGAGATTAGAGCCCACACAGAAGCATACCGACAATCCTTCTTTCCACGAACAATACGAGACTGGAATAGAAGGGAGAACCGATAGAGGTACTCAAGGTACCCTCCACCACACACCGTCAGGTGGCTTGTGGAGTATGGATGTAGATGTAGATACAGACATAAAACTAACCATCTGGCTTCAGTGTGTAGTATAATTCAAATATTCCCACATCAAAAAATAAATAAATAAAAATAAAACAATGGAAACTCCATGCAGGAATACTGATGATGTTGGAAAAGACAGACTGCTACGTACCATAAAGAAGACATGTCAAGTTGTAGACAGTTAAAAGACACTCACATGTAGCTTTTGTCCTCAGCCTCCATCACTAAAAGAGAGACACACAATATTCGCACACACATAGAAGCAAGCACATCTCATGCACATATGGCTGCCAACTCCAGCATCTCGGGCCAAGATGCTGGAGATGGCGGTTGTGTCGAGTTGAAGTGTGAAAGCTACATGTGAGTGTCTTTTAATTGTGCCTGTCTGCAACTTGACATGTCTTCTTTACAGTAAGTAGCAACATACTTTTCCTATATTGTTAATAAATAAAAATGTATATGTAAGACATAAAGATAAAAGTACAAAAACACATCAAGGTTAATAAGCCTAATGTTAATGTTGTTCATAAACTCTGCAAATGGGGTGAATTAGCTACTCTGGAATATATTAAAGTCTCAAGAGAGAAGACTGAAAGTCTCTTCTTGTCAATACTTACAAAGCCCAAATATTGGTGAAGAGGTATGTTGTTGTTCTTGTGGTCTTCAGTCCTGAGACTGGTTTGATGCAGCTCTCCATGCTACTCTATCCTGTGCAAGCTTTTTCATCTCCCAGTACCTACTGCAACCTACATCCTTCTGAATCTGCTTAGTGTATTCATCTCTTGGTCTCCCTCTACGATTTTTACCCTCCACGCTGCCCTCCAATACTAAATTGGTGATCCCTTGATGCCTCAGAACATGTCCTACCAACCGATCCCTTCTTCTGGTCAAGTTGTGCCACAAACTTCTCTTCTCCCCAATCCTATTCAATACTTCCTCATTAGTTATGTGATCTACCCATCTAATCTTCAGCATTCTTCTGTAGCACCACATTTCGAAAGCTTCTATTCTCTTCTTGTCCAAACTATTTATCGTCCATGTTTCACTTCCATACATGGCTACACTCCATACGAATACTTTCAGAAATGACTTCCTGACACTTAAATCAATACTGGATGTTAACAAATTTCTCTTCTTCAGAAACGCTTTCCTTGCCATTGCCAGCCTACATTTTATTGCTACAAAGGTTATAAAAGCCACATTGTTGTATTTATCACTGGAAGCTGGAAACCTACTACTGCAACACTTGGCAGCAGGCAATAAACTAACTGGCACACCTGAATGCACCTGAAAGTTTTACATATATCACAACTGGGTTGAAACAGGGTATACAAACATATGGTAAAGGCTGAACGTGAAATTAGTGAAAAGCAAGTGCTACACACTGAGGTGACATAAGTCATGGGATAGCAAAATGTACTTATACAGATGGCAGTAATATCACGTATACAAGGTATAAAAGGGTGATGCATTGCCAGAGCTGTCAATTGTACACAATTAATTCATGTGGAAAAGGTTTCTGACATGATTTCGGCTGCATGATGGGATTTAGCAGACTTTGAATGTGGAATGGTAGTTGGGGCTAGATACATGGAACATTCAATTTTGGCACTTTTTAAGAAATTCAATATTCTGAGATCCACAGTGTCAAGAGTGTGACAAGAATACCAAATTTCAGGCATTACCTCTCACCATGGACATTTCAGTGGCTGACACCCTTCACCTAATGACCAAGAGCAGAATTGTTTTGCGTAGAGTTGTCAGTGCTGACAGAAAAGCAACACTGCATGAAATAACCACAGAAATCAATGTGGAATGCATGATGAACATATCCGTTAGCACAGTGTGGTGAAATCTGGCGTTAATGGGCTATGGCAGCAGATAGCCAACACAGTGCCCTTATTAATGGCAAGACATTGCCTGTAATGTCTCTCCTGGGCTTGTGGTCATATTGATTGGACAATAGACAACTGGGCTGTGTTTACATGTAATGGACTGGGTTCTGGTTATGTTCAGCTACTTAGAAACCATTTGCAACCATTCATTGATTTCATGTTCCCAAACAACAATGGAATTTTTACGGATGACAGTGTGCCATGTCATTAGGCTACAATTGTTTGCAATTGGTTTGAACAGCATTCTGGACAATTCGAGAAAATGATTTGGCCACTCAGATCACCTGACAAGAATCCTATCAAACATTTATCGGACATAATCAAGATATCAATTTGTGCACAAAATTCTGAAACGGCAACAATTAAGTAATTATGGACCACTATACCACTATACAGGCAACATGGCTCAATGTTTCTGTAGAGATCTTTCAACAGCTTGTTGAGTCAATCACATGTTGAGTTGCTGCAAAATAAGCTGGGCAAAAGGAGGTCTTATACAATATTAGGAGGTATCCCATGACTTTCATCACCTCACTCTGTTATCACTAACCATAATTCAAACAAATAGATATCAGACTGTTAAAATACTCTGTTTTCCTTAGCAGCCTACATTATTTGGTGTGAGAATATCAACAAACAATTTTTAGACTAGCTCAGTTAATGACTGAAAGCAAACAATTTCTGTGGTGACAATTTGTAGTAATGAACAGCAGAGCAATTGTAAAATGTGTAAAATGTGATTTAATAAATTAGAATAGAGACAAATACAGTCTTCAAACATTTTAAAATATACATCATTTTATGTCAATGGTCTATTATTTCTTGAGCTTCAAAAATACCATACAGTTATGCACACACAATGCTAAATAGAATTATAATTTGCAATTCTAAACTGCTAGTGTTTAATTTTCCAGCACAGAGCTGTAATTCCAGCCATGAGCCCCTGAAAGCACAGGGCCTGTAGCATGTGTTATATGGATAAACTATCTCTGAGTTAATGACACAAATGATGTCTTATTCTTATGCAGTAATTAATTTCTATTCCGAGGATTCTGTAGAATCTTCATAAGTGCACATTACTCCAGTCAACACTATTCTTTGGTTACTTATGTGCAGTTCTTCAAACAGCAGACAACATTTGTTACAGTTGAAGCTCTAGAAGAGGCAGGCACCCTGTCAGAGGTGCTGGGCTGGGGAGAGGTGGGAAGCGGCCAAGTGTCGGCGCTGCCACTGCTGGCCCCAGTGCAAGTGGTGGGCCGTTCCATCTGCCAGCGTGCCTGGGCTGCACTTGGGGTCACGCTCCCACCCTACACCCTGTGCTCTGGCTCGCAAACTGCTGGCACTTGCAATGTGAGTCTGTGTGTATAAATGTCACAATATTAGTGCAAAAACTTTGTTTCTGCAATTAGACATTTCTAAGAACATTACAGAAAAACTTCAGATATACTTTTGGATGAAAAGCACGTTGACTAATAGTTGAACATTATAACTGCTGTTGTATATGTGAGTAAAAAGCATGCTGTCTCCAATTTTGTCACTTTGAGTTAGTCATTACTTCTTGTAGTTGAGAAAGAGACAAAGTATACAATGTCCTGGGGTGTATATTCCCCAACAACTTATAAGTTTACTGATCCAGTTGAATGGGTGTTTTAATATTGCTTCTTCTTTTCTTTGTGTCCAGTTAATGGCTGCTTGGTGACACAAGTAAATTTTAAATAACTTTTCACAACTCCAACAAATTTGATTTTCCAAGTTTATGTACATTTATTATCACAGAGCTTGGCTGATGATGAACAGTTTTATATAGTAAATTTCACAGATCAGTAAACCTACAAAGACTACAATGAGTGTAAATTGCACTAACAAGTGGCAGTATGGCACTGGTACATATTCAATAAATGTCCATTTGAAAATATACACAAGTGTCTACATGCATTTGACTGCGTTTTACAGCTGCTTGGCATGGACTGAGTTATGTATCAATGACTACAAACATTACTTAAAGAAAGCTGTATGTGGACTGACACGGAAGTTTACATAATGAATGTTAGATGCAAACTGACTGTGGCTTTGTGCACAGCACCTATTAAAGACATGCATAGGACAGTTATTGCAAAATGTTAAAATATACAGTTATTACATTTTCAATGTAAACAGAAAAGAAACTTCTCTCTGTCCAAACAGGCCTTGGAAGGCCCAACGGTACTGACCGACAGCCGTGTCATCCTCAATCTATTGGCGTCACTGGGCACGCACAGGTGTGGAGGAGCACCTGGTCAGCACACTGCTCTCCCAACCATTGTCTGTTTTCATGTCCAGAGCCACTGCTTCTCAATCAAGTAGCTTCTTAGTTGGTCTCACAAAGGCTGAATACAGCTCATTTGATAACAGCACTTGGTAGATCTGAACAGTCACCTACCCAAGTGCAAACCCAGCCTGAAAGCTCAAACAAATTTCGGGCTTGCAGCCGGTCGTCGTTCAATACTTTGCACGATATTTCAACTGGGCACCTGCCAGTCATCTTCTGGTGAGCCGTCGCAGACTGTCGAAAACGTCCTCCATTCCACAATATATAGCGTACTGTAACTATTCTGCGCATGCGTCGAAAACTTGATAGTTGAACCACACTGCCCGCCGGCAGCACCCTCACTGGTGGAATAGCAAAACTCAGTCGCCTTCTGCGTTGCTGTTTGCCACGGCAGTCGACGCAATCTGTCGTCTTCGATTTGAGCAAATTGTGGAGATGATGGGATTCCATGCACTGTCCAGCTGGTAGCCGCTGTCACGGTTTAACAGATTTTCCGCCAGTCGTATTTCTACGGATTCTTTAATAATGGAGTCCCAGAAAGACATTGCTGTGGACAAAATCATTGTTTCTTCATACTCCATTGAATTTCCAGTAGAAATACAATGTTCAGCAATAGCGGACTTGCTTGGCTGCAAAAGGCGGGTGTAATGTTGATGTTCAGTGCAGCATTCTTTCACGGTGCATGTGGTTTGACCTATGTAAGCCATACCACATTGGCACGGTATCTTGTAAATTCCGGGCTTTCGTAGTAAAAGATTGTCCTTAACTGATCCCACAAGGTCCGCAATCTTCGATAGTGGGCGGAAAACCACTTTTACCTGAAATTTTCGAAGGATTCTTGCTATTTTAAACGAATTGTTGCCAACAAAAGGAAGAAAACCTAAAGATTGTTCCGGCATGTTCTCCTCTTTATTCACTTCCTGCTTCTTAGTTTTAACTGTTAGTGCCCTGTTAATCTGCCCATCTAAAGACAGTATTCAGCAAAAATGGGTATTCCATCCAGCAGACATACGACATATGTACAAGTGCAGCCATGACATTATTACAGCACTGTTAATATCTACAGCTAAATATTTTATGTAGCTTCATTTCTGGCACATTGCTGTCAGTTATTTGAGTACATTACTTTCCTTTGTTTAAGCAAAGAGTGAACTCGAAGCAACCAATCACAGATCGAGTTTTGAGCAGTGCCAGCAATATGTGGGCAGTGAAGCTGTTGCATAAACATGGCCTTATGATCCAGGTACCTGTTTCTGGCCTAACAAACACATTCAAATTAAGAAATGGCATTTTTCCACAGCCCACTAGGTGAATAGCAGGCTGTTCCCAACATCCCACCTCAGTTACACGACTTGCAGACATTTGAAACACGTTCACATTATTTCATGGTTTACTCTAGATGCAAAGCTGGAGTACACTGATCACTGATTCCATCCCAGGGTGTGTGGGGTGGCAGCAGGAAGGGCAACTGGCCACCCCTTTCAATTAACCCGGCCACCCCTTTCAATTAACCATGCCAAATCCGTTGAAACCATGCCGACCCTGCGCAGACTGCGGGACAAGGCACTAGTGGAAGAAGTAGAAGATTGAGGGGTATTCATCCCTTTCTTAAAATAATCTGATAGAACATCTGTGAGTCAATATTGCTCATAACATGGAGCAATGAATGATTATCACTCCAACAAGCACCTGGCATGGAGCTGTCTGCGGATACTGTATCCCTAACTAGTATCTTTGAATTTAAAGAAGAACAATTAGAAAAGCTGAACGAAGCAAGAATGGCACGTAAAAACTGAATCTGCTGTTACATATATTCCTACGTCTCTTCTCTTAAGACAGATATGGATAAATTTGAACAGAAGCAGGAAGAATGGTTAGCTAACATCTGGTCTTAAAGTATCAAATAGTAAAGAGAGACAAATTCCATTCGATATGAACCATTAATGATTAGCAAGGAGAGGTCCCCAGTGGTGTGATCGACTTTTTGAAATTATCTATGTGGTGACACAGGTTAAGGTCCCAGGTACCACACCTTGCAGCCATTCATCCTGGTGGGCCTCTCATCTGATTAATTGCGCAAAAAAGTTTTCAGAATTTCACATAATATTCTATAGCTTTAAAAAGTATTGTACTACAGATTGATTGCATAGTGTAATGGTTATAATGCAAGAGGTTGTGGTGTTTTGAATTTTTTTATTTTTAAATCTTTATCATAATTACTTTGAGCATTATTTTTATTCATTTAACTGGACTAAATGTATTTTTTAAATTATATCTACACTTTTGTCACGTTATGTTACTCATGAAATTAACTTTTTCAGTTACTCTCATTGTTTGCTCCTATACTATTTTTCCTCTTGGAATCTTTGTACATGTGCTTTTAATTATTTCTGCATGTTAAGATTATTGCAATTTCTTCCATTTTATCATCATATATTATCATCCATGTTGTTGCATTCACTATTTTTATGCCTCAGTTTGCTTGGATTTTGTTTCTCCTTATAGACCCCTCTTTCATTTAAATCTTGATCTGTTATTTTCTCCATAGTGCAGTAAGAATCTATGTGTTAAATATTTGTGTGAGGATCACTGTTCAAGAAAATTTACATATTTTAACGAAAATTACATTTATGACACCACTGCCCTCTCGGTATAAATAGATTATTTTGTCCTTTGTTTTTTAGCTACTAGATTGGCATTTTCAAATGTTTAAATGTTAAGGCAGGTAAAAAACACTATTATATTTACAGGAAGAAAAAATGAGAGCAGTTGAAAAAATTAGTATGTTGACTGAAATGATGTGACAAGGGAATAGAAATAATAAAAATTGCATTTAAAGCAATTAATTGAATAAAATAATAATAAAGGTCATTTTGATAAAGATTTACAAATAAAATATTCAAAGCACTAAATGATATTCAGACACACAAACCCTGCATATGAGGCCTATACTGCAACCACTACACAACTGATCTGTATAACATTTCTTTTTTAAAGCTGTAGAGCATCACACATCATTCCAATCTTTTTTCCGATTACTCACAAACGAGGTTGCAGAGTCTGATACCTGGAACCTCAGCCTACAATACCATATAGATGGCTTCAAAAATTTGATCCCATCTTGTAAGAACAGAGGCTATATCAAAAGCTAATCTTAATTTTCCAAAAATAGTGCTTTAGAAATTAGTGAGGACATATTAACCAAACAAATATTCCAATATTTTTGGAAACTGAAGCAAATAACATCTTGCAGCACAAATACTAAAAAAAATCTAGAAAAATGGTATTTGGAAATCATACACAGAAACCCTTTCAAAAATAAAATGCAAATTTACAAGCATACATGTACATTAAAAATAAGATATAAGGTGTAGTTTGCTGGAAGAAAGAAAGTGACAACATGGAGAAAAGATAAACAACTGTTGGAAACTGTGTAAGTACTAGAAAAAGAAACTGAATCTTGCCTTTCTATGCAACACATTTTCAGGCAAGGATGTAATATACAGCCTTACTGTAGCACAGCTAAGAAGTTTTCTCAAGACTGAGCCTGCAATAGTTGGGTTGCCAGCCTTGTCTGGACTGACCACAGCTTAATTCATTGAATCACTCCAGCATGAGGTACTCTAAAGAAGTTAATAAAATAGAACTGGATGTTCATTAAGCAGGAAACAAAAAGAGAAAAAATATGGAATTCTGTTCCCTGCACTGACCACAGCTTAGAACACTGAATCACTCCAGCATGATGTACTCCACAGAAGTTAGTAAAATGGAACTGGATGTTCATTAAGCAGGAACAAAAGAAGAAAAAGATAGGAAATTCTGTCTCCTGAAAGTATTACTATGACAAATGGGAATAATTTTAAATCACTGGCCTCCAAATTAAACCATGTGCCAAGCATTTATCACTTAATAAAGGATTTTAAACCTAACTGTACAACTACTGCAGATTGGTATTCCTAAACCCCATTTAGGGTTTCTTCCAAAGAAATAATGAAAGAAGACTGCTGCATTAAACTCTGAGATAAATTTTTAGCCAAAGTTACCTTGATGGACTAGCTCCACTGGAAGAAATGATGTTGAGGAGAAATGGATTCTCCATGTTGTAGCCAACTGTTTCTAGAAAGAATGTTTTGAAACATCCTAGCAGATTAAAATGGTGTGGCAGACTGAGACTCAAACCAAAAGAACTTCCTTTTCATGGGTAATGATCTCATTGACTGATCTATAAAGGCTGCGGCTAAGCCATTTCTTCACAATATACTTTCTTTCATGGGTGCTAGTCTAGCATGGTGTGCAGGAGAGCTGTTGAGAAGTTTAGAAAATAGGGGAAAGTATTTGTAGAGATGAAGCTATGAGGGCATGCTGTAAGTTAAATTTGGATAGAATAGTAGGAAAAAACAACCCACGCACAAGGCACAGTTCTGGTTTCAAATGTGTGTTTCATACATAGTTTTAATCTAAAAGGAAACCTCAAACAGTGCATACTCAACTGCAGTGTGATAGATTTAACTGTCAGCTGTAGTTTGCTTATGATTGTTCTTAGTAAGTACTTAAACAGAAAAATGCAAATATAAATGGAAAAATAGTTATCTGCAGATTTTCATGTCACAAGTTACTTCCTAATCTATCATTTTTTAATGATATGCATTATACATTTCTTGATCAGGGAGACAGTGGAGGAGCCCTGATGGCTCAGGATGTTGACGGACTTTATTATGCCACAGGCATAATCAGTTTTGGAGCTCCAAAATGTGGCACTCCTGGTATCCCAGACGTCCACACTCGCATTGTCTCCTACCTAAATTGGATTTCTTTGGTCACCAGCGGTGGTGGTGCCTGGAATTACTCATAAATGGTGATTTAATTTTATCTTACAGTTGTGAAAATTAGTTAAAACACTTATGAAATACATTCTGTAGTAAACTGCAAACATAAATTGACACCTGATACAGAGATTGTATGAAACATCAACACATGCACTCACAAGACTCGAGTTGTAACACATATGTTATTCTTTGATTATCTTAGTCAATAGTGCTAGTGAAACACGAGGAAATAAAAAGCAGAAACAATGGCCTTAAAACACAGAAACAATGGCCTTAAAACAAAAAAAGGTGACAGTGTACCTTTATAAAGCTATATTCCATTCCACAATTCATTTCTCTGTGACTGAATGCACAGTACATATTTAACTGTTTGTCCTAAACTTTTTAGTGGGTGCTATTAGTCAGCTTGTAGTAGGTGAACATACAGAATTTGAGTAGATATGTAATGGGCAGTGTAAGAGATTAATTTACACAGGAACTGTTAAACATCCAATTGTTTTCCAGAATGGAGAAAACAAATGCTTCAAACTAACATGTGAAGTTACTGAAGCATAATCAATATTAATGCAATGAAGAACTTATTCCCATTTCATTCTTAACTGAGTTAGCAATTACATATACTTACATATGTGGTATAGCCAGTAACCTCAAATGCTGATGGTAGGCAAGGAAAGAAATTGTTACCATTTTTTCTGCAAAGAGACTGCATAATATCAGTTCTTTTACTTTCCTACAAAAATAGTTTGTATCTCATTTACATTATTATTTTTGGAACTGGTGAAAGAAATGAATATTACTCTCATAAATTTATACTTACACTTTTATCAAGTGATACCAAAGATTGACAGATATGCTCATTTAATCATTTCTGAGTCTGTCAATAGGTTTCAGAACACCATCAATGTCCAGTGCTGTTAATATATCACAAAAATCACTGTTAAATTATGTGCAATTCAGTTTAGTAAACATTTCCTTGTTGATGAATCTCCAGCATACTGGATTAATATATTTTATATGTTTGTCTGTCACTCTTCATGGTTAAACATGACTTTGTTGTACGTGTATGTATAATTTTGACATGGTTTATATGCTACTTCAGAGAATACTGTTTTGTTCATGTGGATGATTTTGAAAATGGATTCAGGTAACCTGAAACTAGTCATCAATTAAATAAAAAGAGGATCTTGCAACTTTGGCTGTCTTTATATTGAAGCCATTTCCTTTTTAGGTTTGTAAATATTGCAGTGGATGCTTTCATGCACAACAGATAGAAGTCTGTAATGCTATTACACCTGAAAAGCCCATCAGGATGATCCTAGAAACTATTTCTCATTGTTTAAATTTTTGCTAACCAATGTACACTTTAGAAAACAGAAAAATCAAAGCCAGATGTTAATATTGGATTTTTGAAAGGGTTAGATTTTATAATTTTGTGTTGATTTTAATGACAACATTTTTTAATGATTATATTTCCAAAGTAACATTTTTTAAAAAAGGTAGTGTTCTAATAAATCAAGAAAATCAGGGCTTTAAAATTAATTATATGAATTCTGCAGCAGACACTTATCAACAGGGACAAAACTTTGAGTATTCAATGGCTTACAAAATATCTCCTAATGTAATCTTCTTTATACTGAATGTTGTATACTTTCGTATCATAGTGATCAGTCAAATGCAAGCTATACTTTAAACAAAAGGTTCATAAACATACATCTTGTAAATCAATGCTGATATTTCACGTAAATTTTGTATATATATTATACTGATAAAATTATGAGTAAGTTTTATCTACTGGTAGTCATTTCGAATCAACTTGACAAATACACTGCCAAGGCAATATTATACCAAAACTATAATTCTAAATTACACAAATGAAAAATAGAGAATTTCATAATTCTAGTGTCTGCATTTTTATTTATTAGCAAAATAGTAACCTATTACATGTTGTAATAAGGCTAAACAAACAACAGTATATCCTTTACAACTGTGCAAGTACATAAAGCTGTTCCACATGCTCTCTCTAAAGCATTGTAAATGACATGTAGCTGAGTGCAGCATTTTGTGAACATTGTGGAATTTACATCAAAATCAGTGACTAATATAGACAGCTAAGTGTTCCATCAGTTCTCAATATCAGGTGCCAACTGTTTTTTATAATCAGTGACTCTGTACCACATACCCTGGAATAAAATTTTCCAGCTGAAGATATTGGAGAAAAGAGACCTAGTGTGCAATTGTACTTGTCAGTGATTTGCAGCTTTCTCTTAGCACTTGATCTTGCAAGTATTCTATTCATATGAAGACTGCATTACAGTAAATGCCTAGATCCCATGCCTCTAAGTTGATATTTCATTCTTTGAGCAACCATAATACAACCTTTAGCTCTTATGAATTATTGATCCATTTCACCAAATCAAGACTTAGTAGTGTCATTAATTTGGTGAATTCTTAATGCAAACAATTTGCAATTGTGTCAGGCTCTATGCTGGTTGTGAAATCACTTATAAAAACACTTTTGTCTACATGATAGACAACAACAGGAAAAGTACTTTCATATTGATCAGCTAGTTGACTTAGTGTTATGGAGAGCAAGAATGGGCTGCATGTTATGCCAAATGGCATTCTAATGACTCATTTCATCCTTTGATCTGGTAGTTCCCATCCCAATCTTGGATTAGTTCCATAGCGATCTAGTTAAGTTCCTATTGCCTTCATGTGAAACCAATTGCAAAAATGCTTGCATAATATCACTGATGATGTGTGAATATCAAAAACATGAATATTTCCAGCAGATGGTGTGCTCCCCGACCCCCCACGTTTCCCCTTCTAATGTCTTAATGAGAGAAGGTATGTTGGTCTCATGAGTAGACACACCAAAAATTATTTTCCACTTTATCTTCCCAAATTTCTCCTTAGTTGTAACTTGATGAGGAAGGTTTAAAAATGGTGTTTCCATGATCTTCTGTGAGGGTGTATTCCACACACCCTGTTGCAATTTAGTCCAGCATGTGACTGCGGTACGTACCCTTGTGACATTGTTGAGAAGACTTTTATGCAAGGCATTAAACTGATATCCCATGTCGAGCCTGTTGTTGGAAGAACATCTTGTTTTCTGGGAAAACATACAACTCTTTGACTATCTTGCATACTATATGTCAAGAGTATGTGAAACTCATCAAAGAGTGCATTGCTAGTTACATCTGAAGCACGGTTTTCACTATTCCAAATGTCCAGCTGACATGTGATGAATAAGATTTGCAGCAAGTGGACGTGCACCAACTCCCAAGTAAATTCAAGTTAGAGTTCATCCAAATATGGTAGGAATTGTATCAACTGATGGTGAAATACAAGTCATCAAACAGTTCTCAGATATATTCCAATAATGGTCATTAACAGTCAATAAGTCCACATTAAAGCTTTCTTGTGAACATGTTTTAGGATGGGCTAACTGTATTTTTCAAATTCGTGAAATAGTCTGAACATCATGTGGGACTAACAACTGAGATGAAGAGTAAGCACCTTCATAAGCATTGGAGCATGAAGTTGGCAAGGTAGCATCTATTTGACTACAGGAGGCAACATTCATTTGATTTCCAAACCACTTAGGGGGGCTGTTTTTGATTCACAAAGGTTCCTAGTATGATTTAATATAGTAAGTTCACAGTGTCTTTCTCATCTTCCCACAGATGGTTGTCTTATGTTCCATATCAGCTATGAGAATCACCAGTTATCTTCTTCGCTTCATGATTTCTGCAATTGTTTAACAATCCTAAGTCCGTTCACAGAAGGGGACAAAATGATACGAATTACATATATCCCTTCTTAATGTCTGTTTGGAATTAATGTATTCATTAAGAGCTGCTGTTGTAGAAGAGTGACATGGTGTATGTTCAATAGACTTTTGTCAACTTCCTCTCCTATGAATTTCATTAGTTTAAGGATGTTGTCCTTTACAAAAACTTTACACTTAACAACAATACGCAAATAACACATCGGGGAATACCCTAAGAATCCATGGTGAATACTTGGCCATATGTGTCCACCTCTTCACCAAGTACACACAAAACTTGAATGAGGTAATTATTGGCAGTGAAGGTGAAGTTAAGTAATTCTGCAGCTACAAACTGAATATGCTTAAAATTATCCAAAACTGAACAATGGAAACTCCAGGTAGGAATTCAAAAATGTAGGAAAAGGTAGACTGCTACTTATCATAAAGTCATATTAGTATCATAATCATTTAGTAAACACAGTCATGATCACATATAAGTTGTTACTTTTTATTTGTGGATAAATCAAAAGTAACAACTTATACGCTACCACGACTGTGTTTACTAAATAATAGTAAAGATGACATGTTAAGTTACAGACAGGCACAAATAAAAGACACTTCCTCATAAGATTTCTGCCACAGCCTTCATCAGAAAAAGCTTAATATTATCCAGGTAGTCCAAGTGGGCCTATATTATTCTATCCTTCCTGCCCTAATGAGCATTAATAAATTCTTCACCTCCTGGTGTTTAGCTGCTTTAAATAACCATGCAGAAATAAGTGCTTACGAACTATAGGCAGCTCTTCTTTCTGGGATGCATGAACAAGTCCCCCAAACCATGCCAATATTTCTATGTCTCCTCGGAATGGCTCAAGCATTACTGAGGGGAATATTACAATTGTTAATGGAACAACTGAAGTGAGATGCTGCAGGCTTCACTTTATTTAGGGTGATGTATGACACTGTACTCAACACTTGCTTCCCTACTGCCTATGAGAGGACATTTGTTGGTATCTGTATATTCATTGCACTTATTTAAGTAAGCAGCATACTTATTATCATTGTGGAAGCTGTGAATATCGTCATCAAGGTTTTTTGAAGTCTCCAATATTCTCTCCTCACTGGAATCTACACCTTTCAGTAAACTCCTGCACGTCCCTGAGAAAGCACAGAATATTGTCTCTTTTTCCAGCCAATCATCTCTTCACCGATGTGATGTGTGACAACACCACTCGTTTGTATATCTAATGTCTTGGTTCTGTTAATGAGGTAGGTCTATCTACACAATTTTACCTGTCTATAATTTTTATTATTGTGTGGAATGCAGTACAGTGTGCAAGGCATAAACAAAATAGCTAATAGCATGGATTACATAAGCTGGCACAATACAGTTTTTCTTTGCTATCTATGAAGACAGTGTAGCGATTTGCTTTCATTGTTTCTTCGTTTGTTGATTGTCCTCAGTGTCGAGGTACTGCACTGCTACACTGGTTAAAAAATGGAGTTAGTAATTTGGACACTGACTACAGTAAATAATGTAGCCGACAGATGCACAGTTGTGTTTCACAGTCTTTTACTTCCACTTTTCACAGCCCCCCAATAATACACATTTATATATGGCCAGTGCACTATTGCTCTAACTTCCTTTAAGCCTCATTAATAGTTATCAGGCAAATGATCCACATACTGCTGTAATAGTTTACTGTTAAACATCTACAAGCTGTAAAAGCCTTGCCACAAAGTTCACAGTTCCTGAAGAATAAAAAGGCACATATGGAGCAGACACTGTCATGCAGCATAATTGTGTAACCGTTAAGTTGATGCATTGTTGTCATTCCAACCAACACAGGTTCCTCGTCTGAAACTAGGCCGTGGGCAGATTGTCTCATGACCAAAAATCGTGCCCTTACATATACTCACAATAATAGGTACTGAAACTATACATTGTTTAAAGTTAAATTTACAGAAATTACAATTAAAACTTAACTCATTAAATTAACTGAATACATTGAAAAATTGGTCATTTTTTAACAGTTTCTTCTACAGCAAGAGTTAGGCCAAATTATTTGTTTAAATCATGAAGTTAACATATATAGTTACACAAACAATACTTTTGACAAAACTGTTAATTACTTTGGAATTAATTAAGGGCTGGCTTTGTTAATATTTTCTCAAATAGAGCCAAATAGATACTTTAAGATTATTAGTATTTCATATTCCAAATGTTTACAATTAGTACAGATTTATATTTGTTTATAAGTCAACAGTAGAATTTAAGTTATGAAACAATTACTGATTTCACCCAATAACAAAAGATGCTAACTATAAATTGTCAAAATAAATTAAAAAATTAATTACATATATAACACTAAGCACAAAATTAGATCTGGTGTTATATTTTTTAAAATTGAGGGACAGCCTTTCTCTTATATGAAAAGGCAGTTTATATTCATGTATATTAATGATAATTAGTTAAAATAGAACAAAAGAATTTAAGGAGGCAGATGGCAAAACAAGAGGGGAAGTAAAAATTATCCCAGCTTGCTTCATCACAACAGCATACATATGTATGCTGCATATTGCGGGTTTATGCAATTCTAGTGTCCTTACTAATCCACATACATCCTACTCACAACCAAAGCAGTAATTAAATAGTGGGTAGAGTCAGTGAGCATCTGAGACATCATTATGAGCATAGTAAGACCATCTGTTACTGTTCCACAATCTTCTGATATGGCATACAGTAAATATGTACAAATCCATGGTCTCATGGCAATATCCATTAACAAAACATTCTTGTATTTCAAGTCATGTCAAGTGGTTAACTGTCCACTGGCTTTTGGCAGAGATCTCCTCTGTCATTGTCAAGTTGTTGACTGTTATGTTAATGCTGCTGCCGTGCTTATATAGTCACATTGCTGCCAGCAATGTCTCTGTTACCTAGTCTCGCACCACATACGGGTTTGTTTTGATGGCTTGACCACTGAGCCCTCTTGAACTTCCAAATCACAGGATCCCGGACCATACTCCACTGTGATCTACTGTCTTTACTCAGAGTGTTGTCCAATATTTTTGTCTCTATTGCTTCATTTTTTATGCTATCCCAGAAACCACTGGTCCTTTTATTAACAGAAGTATCACTGAATGCAACTCGGTTTCCACTTTCCAGTGCATGCTCTGCTACAGCTGATTTTTCGGGATAACATATGTGGAAAAACGTTTCATGTTCTGCATGGGACTGTTCAATAGTTCAGACAATCTGACCAACATAAAACCGCCCACAACCACACAGGATTTTGTATTTTCAGTTGTTATGAGACCTACAATGTCTACTGTTTTGTGGCTCAATAACAGGGAAGATTAGCCGGCTCCTCAAGAAACATAAAACAGACACAGTCTTCAGAATGCCAGCAAAGATAAGGCAACTGACGAAGCCTGTGAAAAACAATGTAGACCTCACAACAGCTGGAATACATAAAATACCATGTGGGTGTGGGCAGTTTTACATTGCTCAGACTGTCTGCACTATCGAACAGCACCGCACAGAACATGAAACGTGTTTCTGCCTACACTACCCTGAAGAATAAGCTGTAGTGGACCATGCACTGTAAAATGGACACTGGCAGCAGCACAGTTATATAAGCATGGCAGATGCATTCGTATGACAGTCAACCACTTAACAGTGGCAGAGGAGATCTCTGCTGGAACTCATGGGCAGTCAACCAATTGACGTAGTAATGTGTGTTTAACCAATGTTTTGCCTCCACTATGTACTACACAGGCCCATTTGTACCAGTTTTCCATCTCATCTGGTTTCGGCATCAATTTCTTATATGGTGCGAATATCTAGTTTTGAATAATAACACATGTGAGTTTTGGCTTCCACAGCCATTGTCACCTGCATATCACCACCCACCATCATCTGAAACACGAAGAATTCTACCCTCCAGATATTAACTGAGAGGACACACCAAATGACTGATGCAAGACTCTTGAAGGAGAAACTGCAGAAACTGAGATCCACTTTCAGAGCTGATGGGTCCGACAACAAACTATCTGTAGCATTACATTACCAAAAAATAAAACTTAATAGTAAGAAGAGGCAGAACAAAAGCACATTCCCTTCTATCAGTGAGCAGCACATCAGTGAATGAGTGGGAAAAGTTCTTAATTGTGTGAACAATGAGTTGACCTACCAAAGCAGTAAAAAATTCCAACCTGTGAGGCTCCATGAAGGATGCTATCAATACGCTAGACATGCATGGAGCATACAAAGTCACCTGCAAGTGAGGAATATAATACATTATAACATACCTAATGGAACATGAAAGGCAATAACGGCTTGAACAACGCAGCAAGATGGCAGTGGAAAAATGTCTCAATGAGTGTGGCAAAATGTTACAATTTCAGGTAGCTTGTGCACTACATAGGCAACCACTTACCTGCAAGAGAAAGGTAGCCGAGACAACAGAAATTAAAAAGCAGTCTTCCAACATCAATCGTGATGAGGGATAAAGATTTGCCTTGTCCCAAAAGCCAACAATAGCCCAAATACTAACTGACAGTGTTCACAAGGCTGCCACATAAGGAATGGCACATAGTGGCCACTGGCACATAATGCACTTCAGTTGTCTTGGTGTGGGAGCAAAATATTGCGTCACTGTAATGACTTGTCCTCATTTGATGATACCGCCCAATAGAAATTAAGATAAAATCTACTGTACATAAAGGTTTTTATTTATTTATTTAACCCAGCCATATTAGGGCTATCAGACCCCCCCCCCCCCCTCTCTCTCTCTCTCTCTCTCTCTCTCTCTCTCTCTCTCTCTCTCTCTCTTTTTCTCTCCAGTGTCCAGCACCAGCTGGACACACAATGCAGGGATGCAGGAAGATTGTAGTTTGGCAGGTGGACTAGGGTGGGGTGGAGGTTGTTAGGGGGGATAGGTAGAGGTAAGGGGAACGGGTAGAAGTTAGGAAGAGGGGTTTGGGGTTGATAGCTAGAGGCACAGAGGAAGGTAGCAGGTTTTCTGGCTAGGAATGCAGAAGGGAGGGACGGCAGATGCACACATTGGACATGAGATGCATGGGTGCAGGAGGTTTTGGGAAGCGGTACATACCCTCCCAATACAAGTGTCCCAGTCACCTTCCTTATGAATCACTCCCCACCAGCTTCGGCACCCTTGCATCTTCCCTCCTTCCCAATAACTACCCACCACCAACTCCTCTTCCTGCCACCCACTTCTCTCTCCTTCTACACTCCCCATCCAACACAATCCCTACCCCACTCCACGCCACCTTAGCCCACCCGCCGAACTGAAGTCCCGGCACTGTGCATCCAGCCGGCGCTATGTAGGGGCATAGTTAGCAAGTTTTCTCTCTTTTATCTGTGCCTCTCGAAGACCCAACACTTCTGCTATCTGATGAATGGTTTCCTTTATTCCTAAATTACATTACATTCATTACGAAAAGCATGTTATGCATTACATCTAATATAGAATCCAATATTTAGAAATTATTACAACACAATTACCACAGAAAATACAACACAATTTACAATTCTTCATGACCAGCACAACATAATGACATATTACAGACAGGTAGATTTAACCAGTGAATCTCAGCAACAACGAGCAAAATAGAAGGGGAGGAAGAGGGAGAGAAAGGGGAAATTGATAAAACACTAGTAATTAAGAGAGTAGGAAAGAAAGTGGCACATCTGATGTAAAAATAAAAAGAGGAAGAAGCATAACTGAGAGATGAGAGAATTTTCTATTATGAGGCTGACAGAAGAAACTGCTTTGAATTTTTCTAAATGCAATGGGGCATTTAATTGTGGACAGAGCACAGCATAGCTTGTTTCAGAGGTGAATAGCAGTGACAGATAATGAGTCTGTGAAAGTTTTTCTTTTACGAATGGGCACAGCTAGCCAGGGCGCTGGAAACGAGAATGAAAAGGATAAATTGCTACTCACCAAAAAGAGGAGACATTAAGTAACAGACAGGTACAAAGAAATGACTGCTTTAAATTTTAGCTTTCAGCCAAAAAGGCTTTCTTCTAAAATAGAATACACACATGATATTGTTATTTCATTCTGGTTCTCCATTGTTAGAGACTAAATATATGTTATTTTTGAATACATTATGGGAGTGGCAATGATCAATGTGTTACAAATATTTATTATTAAAAACAGTCTTGATCACGTTTTATTTATCAAGGTGACCGGTTTCGACCAGTAAAATTATTAAGACTTTTAGGAAATACGTTATCTTTACATTGTAATTTTATTTCGCCAAATGTTATTTTATGACTGACTTTAGACTGCATATTGCTAATTCACATCCTTTTATTTTTGACACTATGGCTCATAGTATTATAATTTTAAATTCCTTCCATTTTCATTATTTTTATTTGTTTATAAGACTGGCGTTTTCGCGTTTCTTAATATCGCATATACGAAAAGAGCCGCGAAATATCTGTTAGTAATGCCGTGCTTTGAATTTCTTTATCATCATTACCTTTTAACAAAGCAAAATATATATATTGAGATCTTATTGTTCTGTATCTGGCCTACAATTAAAGGAACGTTTTTTCGTGACTGTAACTCATGCTAAAAATCAACATATCTTCCCTACTTTATAGTTATTGAAAATTGAAATTACTTGGTTATGAACACTGATGTTACAGTTCGTATGATCGTTCAACAACAAAATTTTGCAGTGGATTTTGTTTCTCGGTAAAACACCATTCAATACCACGACTAGCACAAGAACATGAGACTATTAAAAAAATACGTTTTCACTATAAAGTTTGCCAAACCAGAACGGAGCACAGCAAGATTCCTATTAGATTTTGACGGTACATTAACTTATTTGTACTGTGAGTTATATACTATCAGCAGCCCGCGTCAACCTGCAACACATCATAAAATCTGCTGATCTGCACTGCAAGTCTGGGAGCTAAAAGAAATAATATTATTTTACTGTTACTTTACCGCTTCCTTGCGGTATGATAGACTATATTGGAAGTTGTTTGAATACGCCGCGGCAGCGGCTCTTTCGTTCGCCACGCAGCTCAGCACCACAGATAATATTTATATAACTGAAAAATGTCTCAACAGGATGGGATAATAGGCAAGCAAGCTTTAACAATTAATAATGCAAGTTTTCATTTACATAACTCTATTAAAATATTTCAATTGTTACACACCTTTATGAATTCACACGTAATGGCGTACATCTCTTAGTCTCGACAAAAGAATGCTACACTAGCGTTCGCTACTACGATACAGGATATCTTACTCGCTCGACTCCCAGATGAAGAAGACAAAGAAGTTGATATTCGTCACGTATTATACGGATACTAGTTACTTATTTTAATCTTTGTTCGACATTTATCGTCTGTGGCGATTTCATTACTCGCCGACGCAGATATTCTCAAAAATAAATAATAAAAAAAAAAATACATAATTTTATACAATAACACAATATGATACATATAATTTTCTCGTTACTACATAATATGTTGTTTTTGTTTCTTACTAGACGTTACAATGCCCCCTGGCAGCAATTGACTAACGTTAAGAATGTTCGGCAATATGCTGCCACTAACGTCTGTTTGGTTATTGTCTGTTACCTTGGTTGGAACATTCACTTTAAACTTCTTAGTTCTTTTACACTGTAGGTTTAATTACACTTTTTATACTGTTCTTACACTTTGCGAGGTGACCATAAACCTAGTCCCAGGGTCATTACATTTATCTGGCTCCCCCATTTGGGCTACGTGCGATCAGAAAACCCGGGAAAACTGCGCCGGAGCCATAGTCCTCTCGCCTGGTTTGTTTTAATACCCAGTTTGATCACAAAAGTTCAGACTCTATCCAATGTTCACAGATAACAAAGGCTATTTATGACAACGTGTTAAACTTTTAGTCTCTTTGTTACCAATATACCTTCCACCCTTTTTCACATTTGTGTTCTGTATTGCAATGAAAGTCACTCATTAAACAGTTTTACAGTGGTATAATGAATCGTCTCTGCACTTACTCACGACAATTGTTTTAAAATGTTCTAACATTCATGCAAGTTTACTTCATTAACATGACGAAAACATATTATATCTATACATCACTGAACCGATGAATACTTTGAGTCTGCATCGAGTAACTAAAGAAAAACACAATGTTTGTCACGTCATTTCGTGTCCAATACACCGTTTTCATATTAGTGCATTAACCACATAGTTGATAGTTCATTTGAATGACAACAATGTTGTACGGAGCGGGCGGCGCGAAGCAATTGTTGAGTCGCGTCGTTTGGAACGCCACGTGCCGACGGCCGCTGGGTTCGACGACCGGCTCTCAGTAACAGCGACGTCATGCTGACGTGGCGCAAGCAGTCGCGAACCGCGCCGAACCATTCGCTGATGTCGGCGAGTTGCCGTGGTTTACCGCGACCGACTGGCTGGCGGCAAGGCACTCGTCTCTGCTTCTCCGCATGACTCCCCGTCGTAGTGCATGAAACAAACATTCCACAACGGTGTACTGTCTCTAAGGACACAGATTACTAGCTGTGGAAGAAAATGCAACTTGTTTAAAAGTGTTTATTGTTCATTACGCCGTCGCTTCGCTGGTATGCACAGGATGTTTTGGCATGATAACAGGTTTCTTGTGGCATTGTGACACTGGTATTCAGGGTTCGTCACACGCACATTGTACTACACACTTTCACTTCTTCTCACGGTTGATACACTGCCAGAGCGTCTTTCAACACGCGAAAATATTTCGGTACACACATACTAAATGTCTCCGTCGAGCGATGTTTGTTTGAATCGATTCCGAACGGATCACTAACTACCGTTTTTACTCATATTGTACTACTGTTCGTTGAGCACTGCACTATGACAGTTAGTCACTCAACACTTAACTTATACCGACGTATATATTGGTGCAGATACAACAGTCATTTTCTGTCCCTACTACACACAATATTCCGTCCTTTCCTAGGTTGTTTATGCACACAGTTTATTTTTAATGCATAACAACTGTTCTTAGCATAATCACACTCATCTACATTGAGTCCATTGTGTTACCTTCTCATTACACATTTCTAATACTATTACTAGGCATATATTGCTTTTTTGTAATTATTTAAAGGTGTGTGATTTTTTATTTTTTTTTTGTACATAGCTTTCTTTTCCTCTTTTAGTGTAGCTTGCCAGGTTATCACCCATCTAGCAAACAGATTTTACCATGTGCATGACAGCTTGACTTGGGCATATTGTTCAATAAATACTTCATTTAGTACTAGTATTATTTTTAACGGTCCGTCCTACAGGACTACAGTGTAGTTTCCGCGTAACTTGATTCGCGTACCGCGTCATTAATATTCAAGAACGTGTGCCAAGTACACAGGCTTCAATTGAAGCATTAATACATACAAAGCATAGGTTACACGGAACGGTTTTGTTTTTTATTGGATTCTGCTCCAGTGTCGTTCTCAGATCACTATTGGCAGTAAACATTACATCACATAATTATTTCGTACTACAAAGTCAATTTTCGGCTAGTATAGACTCTCTCTCAGGGTTCCTTGATTCTAACACAATTACATTTGCTACATATTTATATGAGATTTCATCATTAATTGTACTTACTTACTACAAAATGATTCAAGAATTAATCATTATTTTATCAACAAAAGATTATTCATTGCTTGAAGAGCATGTAGTATTTTAATGACACTAACTGTCTGTAAACCAAGTCTTCCATTTGCATATTATTGCTCAGTTTACTGATTCTACTTCCTCAAAATTGTAACTATACATAAATTCTTTCTTAAAACTAACATACTTATACTCTAAAACACAATTGAAATCTTCTTACCACTACTATTTACATCAGACATGTCACTGAATAAATAACTTTACATCTTTACGTGGATACAGTCCTTTTATTTTCCCCGTCTGGTGATGTGCTAACAAATAGCTACATTCGTGTGCCAACATCTTCCGAATCTCTTTAGCCACTACTTCCCTCCTCGACCAAGGGATGGAGTAAGTTGCGCGACAGTGTGTTTTGTGGGGCATCACCTCTATGTGATAGTGGTACCCTTTGACTATTCCTGGTCGGTCGGTAAATACCATAGTATATTCCGATAGCAGTTGCGTCAACTGTTGCTTTTGGATATTGCTTAAACCTTCAGATTCCTGCACTTTGGTTTGAAATGTCTCAACATTTGTTTCAAAATTTCGATCCTCTAAATTCGGGTAATAGAGGTCTGCTACATGTGAAAAATCATCGAGGTGTAGTACCCAGGGGTTCCTACATTTGATATTAATTCGATTACAACATGGCACAAGTACCTCCTTCGATTTCATCATAGACAACTCAATACTCCTACCTTTATTAACTATGCTTAGTTTCCCCAAGGAGAGGTCGATCACTGCGTCCCTCTCACAGAGAAAATCTACTCCCAGAATGCAGGCCACCTTTAGTCCTTTAACAATGAGGAACGAGCTCACTATGGCTTCGCCCTCCTTACAAATCTCTCCCTGCACCTGGTATTTAACTAATTGGCTCTGTGCACTTATGGCTCCAGACACCTTACAATTATTAACCGGGAAAGTCTGTATGCTACGTCTTTTTCCCAGTGCTTTAAATAACTCTATACTCATTACACTGACTGAGGCACCTGTGTCGATGATTATATTCACTGCAACATCATTGATTTTCGCTTCTATTATGGCTTGCACATTTTCGTTATTATCTTTCTTACATTCGTGCGGTTCGTTCAGTAGATCTTTATCCATACTGATACCGTTGTTGTATCGCAGCATACATATTCCAGGTATATTATTATCATTCGTGTTGTTCTCACTCCACCCCTCGGCCAGCGATGGAGAGCATATCGAGGCCGATCCTAGTTTGTTGGATTGCTTACTTGTGAGGTACTTGGACGGCTATTGTCCGTGACCTCCACTATGCATACATTCTGATTTGTAGGCCGCCACGGCTGCGCAATAGGCGCGTTTTGCGGTGGTGGTCTATTGTTGTCATACCGGTCATTACCCTGTCGCTCTGGGCTTGTTCTCTCATTCTGATGCCAATTTCGATTACTATCACTATAATTGCTATGCCACTGACCTCGCGCATTTTTTCCAGCGGTTGGTCCCTGACATTCCGGATTCGTACCGGTCGTCAAATCGACGCTTTTTGTTATAAGTTGGTTGCCCATACCCGTTCTGGCTTCTACCATTACTACCATTTTGCGAATGCTCTTGCCGCTTGTTACCACCCCCACCATTTCCATGGTTGTGGTTTTGTGCACTATTATTTCTGCCATGGTTACACCCTGATCCATTATTCCGCGAGTGATCGCACGCTGATTTTGCTTCTTCCTGGATCAAGTCTATTGAATCTAGAACAGACAGGAAATGTTCCATGTCGCTTTCTGGTACGTGTATTAATTTCTCTTTGATATGAATGGGTAAGTGTGATTTTAGTAGTCTTATTATGTCTCTTGGTGATATAGGCTCGTCCCAGTAGCGCGTTTTGTTTATATACTTTTCAAAATACCGTCTCAAATTCCCAAGACGGGGTGAGTATGGTTCGGGATTATATACTTCTTTTCTTAGACGCTCTTGTATACAAGGCGACCAATATTTCGACAGAAACGCCCTTTCGAACTGTTCATATGTCGTGCAGCTGTCTGCTACTTCCGTAGCCCACAACGCTGCATCACCCTGAATGTATGACATTACGTATTGAATTTTCTGTGCTTCATTCCACACACTAGGCAAGATATTTTTAAAGCTTTTTATGAATACTACTGGGTGTACTGACTTCCGTTCAGTAGTAAACGTTTGAAACTGCCTATTTTTGATTAAACTTTCTTCAACTAATATTTTTGAACTATATGAATTTGCTCCTGGGACATATGATGTCTGCTCCGAACCGAAGCTACAGCTCTTCGCATTATCGACTACAGATTCACCATTGTTGCGTCGCGTATAAGTTTGTGCGTTGCCAAAAACATTGGCTGTTGGCGACATAGTTTCATGTTCAAGATATTTGCTACTTTGTGTTAAACCCTTTTCCAAGTCGGATATCCGTTTGTTAATATTCACTTGCCACTGCGGGATATCCTCACTGTGTATTTGTTTAATGGTTTGCACATCGTTCTGTACCTGACTATTTACTGCGGTACTGAACGATTCGGAATCTCTATCTGCTATTGCTGCTTGTACCTTAAAATTAATATTTTTTTCGATCTCACTCTCCTTCACTTCTAGCCATGAGTTGAATTCGGTTTCAATTTTAGTCGCTTGTTCGTTCCACTTCTGCTCTACAATCTGTGTGGAATCTACCTCTAGCTTTTCTAACCGGTTGGCTAAGACACTTATCTCATCTACCATGTTAGTGTTCGCTACTTGCAGGTTGTTGACCTGTACAGTCAACTCCTGCACGGCCTTAGGTTGTTGTTGTTGTTGTTGTTGTTGTTGTCTTCAGTCCTGAGACTGGTTTGATGCAGCTCTCCATGCTACTCTATCCTGTGCAAGCTTTTTCATCTCCCAGTACCTACTGCAACCTACATCCTTCTGAATCTGCTTAGTGTATTCATCTCTTGGTCTTCCTCTACGATTTTTACCCTCCACGCTGCCCTCCAATACTAAATTGGTGATCCCTTGATGCCTCAGAACATGTCCTACCAACCGATCCCTTCTTCTGGTCAAGTTGTGCCACAAACTCCTCCTCTCCCCAATCCTATTCAATACTTCCCCATTAGTTATGTGATCTACCCATCTAATCTTCAGCATTCTTCTGTAGCACCACATTTCGAAAGCTTCTATTCTCTTCTTGTCCAAACTATTTATCGTCCATGTTTCACTTCCATACATGGCTACACTCCATACGAATACTTTCAGAAATGACTTCCTGA
This sequence comes from Schistocerca piceifrons, assembly GCF_021461385.2. Classification (NCBI taxonomy): domain Eukaryota; kingdom Metazoa; phylum Arthropoda; class Insecta; order Orthoptera; family Acrididae; genus Schistocerca; species Schistocerca piceifrons. Next base: position 83,885,284 of record NC_060140.1, on the reverse strand, counting down.
CACTTAAATCAATACTGGATGTTAACAAATTTCTCTTCTTCAGAAACGCCTTCCTTGCCATTGCCAGCCTACATTTTATATCCTCTCTACTTCGACCATCATCAGTTATTTTGCTCCCCAAATAGCAAAACTCCTTTACTACTTTAAGTGCCTCATTTCCTAATCTAATTCCCTCAGCATCACCCGACTTAATTAGACTACATTCCATTATCCTTGTTTTGCTTTTGTTGATGTTCATCTTATATCCTCCTTTCAAGACACTGTCCATTCCATTCAACTGCTCTTCCAAGTCCTTTGCTGTCTCTGACAGAATTACAATGTCATCGGCGAACCTCAAAGTTTTTATTTCTTCTCCATGAATTTTAATACCTACCCCGAATTTTTCTTTTGTTTCCTTTACTGCTTGCTCAATATACAGATTGAACAACATCGGGGAGAGGCTACAACCCTGTCTTACTCCCTTCCCAACCACTGCTTCCCTTTCACGTCCCTCGACTCTTATAACTGCCATCTGGATTCTGTACAAATTGTAAATAGCCTTTCGCTCCCTGTATTTTACCCCTGCCACCTTTAGAATTTGAAAGAGAGTATTCCAGTCAACATTGTCAAAAGCTTTCTCTAAGTCTACAAATGCTAGAAACGTAGGTTTTCCTTTCCTTAATCTTTCTTCTAAGATAAGTCGTAAGGTCAGTATTGCCTCACGCGTTCCAGTGTTTCTACGGAATCCAAACTGATCTTCCCCGAGGTTGGCTTCTACTAGTTTTTCCATTCGTCTGTAAAGAATTCGTGTTAGTATTTTGCAGCTGTGACTTATTAAGCTGATAGTTCGGTAATTTTCACATCTGTCAACACCTGCTTTCTTTGGGATTGGAATTATTATATTCTTCTTGAAGTCTGAGGGTATTTCGCCTGTTTCATATATCTTGCTCACCAGATGGTAGAGTTTTGTCAGGACTGGCTCTCCCACGGCCGTCAGTAGTTCCAATGGAATATTGTCTACTCCGGGGGCCTTGTTTCAACTCAGGTCTTTCAGTGCTCTGTCAAACTCTTCACGCAGTATCGTATCTCCCATTTCATCTTCATCTACATCCTCTTCCATTTCCATAATATTGTCCTCAAGTACATCGCCCTTGTATAGACCCTCTATATACTCCTTCCACCTTTCTGCTTTCCCTTCTTTGCTTAGAACTGGGTTTCCATCTGAGCTCTTGATATTCATACAAGTCGTTCTCTTATCTCCAAAGGTCTCTTTAATTTTCCTGTAGGCGGTATCTATCTTACCCCTAGTGAGATAGGCCTCTACGTCCTTACATTTGTCCTCTAGCCATCCCTGCTTAGCCATTTTGCACTTCCTGTCGATCTCATTTTTGAGACGTTTGTATTCCTTTTTGCCTGTTTCACTTACTGCATTTTTATATTTTCTCCTTTCATCAATTAAATTCAATATTTCTTCTGTTACCCAAGGATTTCTACTAGCCCTCGTCTTTTTACCTACTTGATCCTCTGCTGCCTTCACTACTTCATCCCTCAAAGCTACTCATTCTTCTTCTACTGTATTTATTTCCCCCATTCCTGTCAATTGCTCCCTTATGCTCTCCCTGAATCTCTGTACAACTTCTGGTTCTTTTAGTTTATCCAGGTCCCATCTCCTTAAATTCCCTCCATTTTGCAGTTTCTTCAGTTTTAATCTACAGGTCATAACCAATAGATTGTGGTCAGAGTCCACATCTGCCCCTGGAAATGTCTTACAATTTAAAACCTGGTTCCTAAATCTCTGTCTTACCATTATATAATCTATCTGATACCTTTTAGTATCTCCAGGGTTCTTCCATGTATACAACCTTCTTTCATGATTCTTAAACCAAGTGTTAGTTATGATTATGTTGTGCTCTGTGCAAAATTCTACCAGGCGGCTTCCTCTTTCATTTCTGCCCCCCAATCCATATTCACCTACTATGTTTCCTTCTCTCCCTTTTCCTACACTCGAATTCCAGTCACCCATGACTATTAAATTTTCGTCTCCCTTCACAATCTGAATAATTTCTTTTATGTCATCATACATTTCTTCAATTTCTTCGTCATCTGCAGAGCTAGTTGGCATATAAACTTGTACTACGGCCTTAGGTATCGACTCATAATTCTGTTTCATACAGGCAATCTCCTTTTTCATATGTTCTAACGATTGCACAAGTTGCTGATCCCGCTCAGCTTGCTGGCGATCTCGCTCCGCTTGCTGGCGATCCCTCTCAGCCTGCTGGGCAAGTAAATCTTCTGCTAACTGGCGATCTCGCTCAGCTTGCTGGCGATCTCGCTCGGCTTGCTGTTGCGCAAATTTTGCCTGGTAATCCAGCACGCGCTCTAATATCGCCTGAAGTGAGTATCCACCGGGCAGATTACCACTCTCTGGTTCCTGCTTTTCTGGAGGTGGTGTAATTTCTTTATCTACCTCTCCTTGAGCACTGGTGGGCGGTGGCATCACTTCCTGTGCCCCTGCCCCCACATTTTCGCATGGTATATCCTCAAAGAGAGTACTTGTACTGCTTAATGCACCCGTTTCTACATTTCCTGCACTAACTAATGGCTGTTCCTCAGTATCCATATTGCTCGGACGTTGACTACGCAATTTAACCATATTCATAAATTACCTACTCGAGCACAAGATCTGACAGTTTTGCCACTTGCACACAAAATACGTTAATTTATCTACACTACACTGCCCACTAAAAATTACTGTCTACCATCAACTTTGTCCTGTCATAACACTAACATCAAACTACGCACAATATGCACACCACTAGCGATATGAGATCACTTCACTGGAGCTCAGCTTCTACAAACAGGACAACTACACTGTAGTCTTACCTTTAGTTCATCTGATCTCGGGGTTCGGCTGCCCCCGGATTACGTAGTCGTTACAGTTTCTCAGTACTATCAGGATCGTCTTCTCTGACTCGCTTGCAGTAGTACGTTTTTTCATGAAAGAGTGGTTGCACATTCATTAATACATTGCATTAATCATGATACACATACATACATTTATCACTATATATATATATATATATATATATATATATAAAAAAAACAATAGACACTGAAAGGAAAATACATAAAAATTTTGTGGCCACTGCAAATTCGGGCCCCGGGTTTTTTGAGCGACAGTTTCGCGTTTTTTAATATCGCATATACGAAAAGAGCCACGAAATATCTGTTAGTAATGCCGTGCTTTGAATTTCTTTATCATCATTACCTTTTAACAAAGCAAAATATATATATTGAGATCTTATTGTTCTGTATCTGGCCTACAGTTAAAGGAACGTTTTTTCGTGACTGTAACTCATGCTAAAAAATCAACATATCTTCCCTACTTTATAGTTATTGAAAATTGAAATTACTTTGTTATGAACACTGACGTTACAGTTCGTATGATCGTTCAACAACAAAATTTTGCAGTGGATTTTGTTTCTCGGTAAAACACCATTCAATACCACGACTAGCACAAGAACATGAGACTATTAAAAAAATACGTTTTCACTATAAAGTTTGCCAAACCAGAACGGAGCACAGCAAGATTCCTATTAGATTTTGACGGTACATTAACTTATTTGTACTGTGAGTTATATACTATCAGCAGCCCGCGTCAACCTGCAACACATCATAAAATCTGCTGATCTGCACTGCAAGTCTGGGAGCTAAAAGAAATAATATTATTTTACTGTTACTTTACCGCTTCCTTGCGGTATGATAGACTATATTGGAAGTTGTTTGAATACGCCGCGGCAGCGGCTCTTTCGTTCGCCACGCAGCTCAGCCCTACAGATAATATTTATATAACTGAAAAATGTCTCAACAGGATGGGATAATAGGCAAGCAAGCTTTAACAATTAATAATGCAAGTTTTCATTTACATAACTCTATTAAAATATTTCAATTGTTACACACCTTTATGAATTCACACGTAATGGCGTACATCTCTTAGTCTCGACAAAAGAATGCTACACTAGCGTTCGCTACTACGATACAGGATATCTTACTCGCTCGACTCCCAGATGAAGAAGACAAAGACGTTGATATTCGTCACGTATTATATACTAGTTACTTATTTTAATCTTTGTTCGACATTTATCGTCTGTGGCGGTTTCATTACTCGCCGACGCAGATATTCTCAAAAATAAATAATAAAAAAAAAATACATAATTTTATACAATAACACAATATGATACATATAATTTTCTCGTTACTACATAATATGTTGTTTTTGTTTCTTACTAGACGTTACAGCGTACAACTTAAGGAATAGCAATTCCTTTTAAAAATTGTCACATGTAATTTACATACGAACTTCATAGACCATTATTTCAAAAATTTGGACAACTACTTCGTATCATATTTGTGCAGCATGTAGTATACATGTCAGCTAAGATTATTGCAGCCTACTCATTGAAAATTGTTTCAATAAAGACATGTTGCTGCTCAATAATACATCATCTGACGTGACAGTCTTCGCCATTTCACTTTCGCAACAACTTCGTTAGAAAGAAGCCTGCTGCCACATCTTTGCACTGGCGTTTGTCCTCACCATGGCAACCACTAGTTCGCCTATCGACTTTACAACAACTTCAGTGGAAAGAAGGCTGCTGCCTCATATTTGGAACGGCATTCAACTTCACCATGGCAATCAGTGGTTCTGAATGGTTCACTAACAGGCCTTGACAGGGCAACCCATGTACTGCCAAACCAAAGTTCATTTATCTTACTGATCTAAGGGCAGCTTATGATACAGTTTGGAGGCAAAGTATGCTTTGTAAATTATTACAACTTATTTCATGCATAAAGATAATAAAACTAATTGAAAACATGTTATCTGGAAGGGCATTTACTGTAACTTCAGAAAATGACAGTAGCTGTGCAAAAGTATTGAATAGTGGCGTACAAAAGGGATCTGTCCTTGCTTCTCTTTTGTTTCATTTACATTTACCTGATATCTCTCCAACACATCACAGAAAGCTTGGTTATCCATATGACTGAAAGGGCAATAGCTACCCATCACAGAACAACTGAAGAAATCCTAACTTCTGATCCACACATCTTAAGCCAGTACTTCTGTAAATGGTGATTACAACTTAACTCAAATAAAACAGGTTGCATATTTTCATCTGTGAAATAGATTGCTACACAGAGCCATTTATGTCTATTTTGAGAGAGACAAACTTCTTCATAACATGCATCCAAGATATCCTGAGATAGTATTAGACAGGCCGCTTTCTTTTAAAGAACACTTGGCACAAACATCTGCTAAGCTGAAAGTGTATATAACATTCTCCATATGCTTTGTGACAATAGTTGGGGATCATCTACAGACACTCCTCAAGTATCAGCACTTCATTTTTAACGCTTCTTAATTGACAATAAGCTAAGTTTAGTGTGTATTTATTTTTAATTCTTGACAATGTTCTTTTAACTAAGAAATTTTACATTGTTATTCGACTTATAACTCATTGGTTAGTAATGACATCATGCCGTCAGAAGTGTGTGGAGCTTCCATTATATATAATAAGACGTGCACTGGTTTCACCAGTAATGATTTTCCAACAGAAAGAGGTTCCTACTCTATGGGAATTCATCGTTTTATAACTTTATGTATTTTCTTTAATGTACGTAGCCCTCTAATTGTAGCTTTGTATACCAACTTGTAGGTCTGAAGATGACCACAGCAGTGGTTGAAACCGGTCACCTTGATAAATAAATTGTGATCAAGACTGTTTTTAATAGTAAAAAAAAATGTGATTAGATGCAAGGTACTAGGATACACAGGTATGGCAGTCACAAAAATTGTCTGGCTGCATTCATTCTAACCAGGTGTATTATGCACTGACATGGTCAAATAGATGCATGCTCAGATGTAAGACACACAAGCATTCACTCTTAGTTCTAAATATCTAGAGTACCAAGGAGTGTCCATCCACTAATTCTGATGCCACCTACAGCCTTTCTTAAGATTTTGTTACACTCCACACCCATACGTGTTCATAGGGAGAAAGATGTGGCACTTAACAACAAGCAACTCCATCCCCCCATCTCCCCCTGTGGAATCTGGAGCATAGAGTTTTTATTCATTACATAATTTTACTAAAACAAATATTTTGTGCATAATCATCAATTCTCTGATTTTTTTTGTGCCACCTATAAAATTTAGTTCTTTTGGCATGACACAATTTGAAATTGACTGACTCAATTTCTGAATCTGTTTGAAAGTGTTCATCCTTCTACATATGAAAAAAAAAAATTTGCTACTGCTTACAGTAATGCTCAGTGCTGTGTTTCTCCATTCAGTACACTGGAAAATGTTTCGTTCCTAGTGTTAGCACACTATAACCAAGATGTTCCAGACACTGCTGCCCAAACCTGTCCCACTATCACAACAGCCCTCCTGTTGTCATCCAGTGTGCGTGG